>NW_027362771.1:149959865-150422365 GCF_046119375.1 Phyllobates terribilis
CTTAGATACCTAATAATTAAAAGGCACAGAGGAATCACGGAGGACGCTGGTGCGATCGGCAAGGTACTCCCTCACCATCTTTTGAAACTTTCCACTCCTTGTGAGAGTACCCCGCGCCTCAGGGCCTGTAAGCTGGGCGGGTGTCAGAAAACTGTCCCAGAACGTTGACAGTGTTCCCCTGCCTCTGCTGGATTGGAGTTGCATCTCTCTCGCCTGTACGCCTTGGTTGGGCAACGAACTGTGACCTCTGCCGCTAGCGTGTTCAGATGGGAATTTTTTTAAGAGTTCTGCAGCAAGGGCCTTCTGGTATTGCCCCATTTTTGTAGACCTCTCCACCTCAGGAATAAGAGAGTGAAAGTTCTCCTTGTAGCGGGGGTCTACAAGTGTCACCAACCAGTAACGACTGTCACCCAACATTTTGACAACGCGAGGGTCACGGTTAAGGCAGAGTAACATAAAGTCAGCCATGCGTGCCAGACTGGTAACGGGCAAGATTTCCGTGTCCTCACCAAGATGACGACTGACCATGCTCTCCTCCTCCTCCTCCTCTTCCTCCTCCCAGCTGTCCTCAGGCCACCCACGCTGAACCGACGGTATGACACTTGTACAGGTACTACCTTCTACAACGCATGATAGCAGCTCCTGTTCTTCCTCCTCCTCCTCCTCCTCCTCTCCCTCATTGTCCCCCAATGCACGTTGGGATGAGATGAGGCTGGGCTGTGTGTAATCGCCCGCTACGGCTTCTTGATCCATCTCATCATACTCTGGCTGCAATGCCTCCTCTTTAATTCTCTGCAGAGAGCGTTGCAAAAGACAGTGGGATGCTGACACTAATGATGGCGTCATCGCCACTCACCATCTTGGTGGCCTCCTCAAAGTTTGTCAGGATGGTACATATGTCAGACATCCAGGTCCACTCCTGAGGTCTTATGTGTGGAGTCTGACCTGAATATCGACGGCCTTGTTGCAGCTGGTACTCCACAACTGCTCTCTTCTGCTCACAAATTCTTTGCAACATGCGGAGGGTAGAGTTCCAACGTGTGGGGACATCACACACCAGTCGGTGTGCCGGAAGCTGCAAACGCTGCTGCAACACAGCAAGGGCGGCGGAAGCTGTAGCCGACTTGCGAAAATGAGCTGACAGGCGGCGTACTTTCACGAGCAGATCTGGCAACTCGGGGTACGATTTAAGAAACCGCTGAACCACGAGGTTAAGCATATGAGCCAGGCATGGTACGTGTGTGATCTCACCTCGCCTCAGAGCCGCCACCAGGTTACGGCCATTGTCACACACGACCATGCCGGGATGTAGGTTCAGCGGTCTCAGCCACAGATCTGCCTGCTCTTTCACAGCTGTCCACAACTCACAAGCAGTGTGAGGTTTATCACCTAAGCTTATGAGTTTCAGCACAGCCTGTTGCCGCTTGGCGGAGGCAGTACTGCAATGCTTCCAGCTTGTAACTGATGTGGTGATATCTGAGATGGAGGCTGAACATGAGGAGGAGGAGGAGGAGGAGGAGGAGGATGCGCAGGAGCTGTACACTGTGGGGGCAACTCTGACTGACATAGGGCCCGCAATCCTCGGTGTGGGGAGGATGTGTTCCGTCCCAAGGTCCGACTGGGTCCCGGCTTCCACTATGTTTACCCAGTGTGCCGTCAGAGAGATGTACCGTCCCTGGCCACAAGCACTTGTCCACGTGTCCGTTGTCAGGTGGACTCTCCCAGTAACTGCGTTGTTGAGGGCACGGCAGATGCTGTGGGACACGTGCTTGTGTAGTGAGGGGATGGCACACCGGGCAAAATAGTGTCGGCTGGGGACCGAGTACCGAGGGACGGCCACCGCCATAAGATTGCGGAAGGATTCCGTCTCCACCAGCCTAAAAGGCAGCATTTCCAATGCAAGCAGTCGTGAAATATGCGAATTTAGGACTGTGGCCTGTGGGGCGTTAGCTGCGAATTTCCGCTTTCGTTCAAAGGTCTGGGATATGGACAATTGAACGCTGCGGTGGGACGTGGATGTGGACCTTGATGCTGTTTCTTGAGAAACTGCCATAACAAGAGACGACTGAGAGGAGGGGGCATCTTTACATGCAGTATGGACAGGGGATTGCCTTGCACACACAACAGGGGGTTCTATTGCACGCACAACAGTGGAAGAAGCAGTGGTGACACCCGCTGACATTGGTCGTGGACCCTGGGTTTCGCCCCACAAAGTCGGGTGCTTTGCTGCCATGTGCCTGATCATGCTGGTGGTGGTCAGGCTGGTAGTTTTGTCACCCCTGCTGATGCTGGCATGGCAGGTGGAACATATGGCCTTTTTGGGGTTATCAGCAGAGTCTTTAAAAAAATTCCAGACTCTGGAAGACCTACCGCTTGTACTGGCAACGTCCCTCGTGTTGGTGTTACGGGGAACGGTTGCCTGCCTTCTGTCTGCGGCCACCACACTGCTTCTTCCTGCCTGTTGGGGTACTCTGCCTCCCTCCCCCTGTGTGCTGCTGGCCTCACTCTGCATGTCCTCCTTCCACGTTGGGTCAGTTACTAGATCATCCACCACCTCCTCCTCTTCCACTTGCGCACCACGATCCTCCTCCTCACTTCCTGGCAATTGTGTCTCGTCATCGTCCACCTCTTGTGACAGATTGCCAACGTCGACTTCCTGTGGCCGTGGCTGTTCAAATATTTGGGCATCGCAACATGGTATCTCCTCTTCCACCACTTCAAGCGTATCAGGCGAGGGGCCCAAATATGGAAATGGACCAGTGAACAGCTCTTCAGAGTGTCCAAGTGTGGGATCACTTGCTGTCTGACGACACTCGGCATGGTGGGAGGAAGGAGCATCAGGGTGAGGAGGAGTATGCGGTCGAGACTCACGGCTACTAAGAGTTGACCGTGTGGAAGACAGACCGGAGGTGGTGGTGCCCAGGTAACTGGAAGTATTGTCTGCTATCCAATTAATAACCTGTTCACACTGATCAGTTCTCAATACTGGTGTTGTTCTGTGCTTCCCTAGTAATTCGGTCAAGAAGTGGGAGCGAGAAGATGTGGCTGTTGGTTGTGGCACATTTTCACCTTGGCCACGGCCCCGTCCTCTGCACGAACCATCACCAGAAAGTCCACTTCCACGTCTCTTGCCACGCGCCTTGCCCATTGTAAATGAAGTAAAATAGCTTACACTTGCACTATCAATGGAAAAAGGGTAATAAAGAGTAGATTAGAACCGTGGAAGAGGAAAACCACAGTTATTGTTTACTGGGGTATACCACACTTTTTTAAATAGAGATATTTGTGGCTGAACAGTGAGCGACACACTCAAACTGCTTTTTTTTAGATACCAAAGGCCCAAAACTGGATAGTACAGCGATTTGACCCGTGGAACTGCGAAACCACACTGGGATGTCGGGCCTACACAAGACTATTTTCAACAGATATATTTTTGTCAGGAGACACTACTGTTTTTCTTTACGGAAAAAACTACCAAAACCTGAATAATAGAGATTTTTTACCGTGGAACAGCAAAACCACAGTTATAATTTACTGGTGTATACCAGGCTTTTTAAAATATATATATATTTGCGGCTGAACAGTGAGCGACACACTCAAACTGTTTTTTTTAGATACAAATGGCCCAAAAGTGGATAATACAGAGGTTTGTACCGTGGAACTGCAAAACCACACTTGTATTTCTCGGGCCTACACCAGACTATTTTCAACAGATATATTTGTGTCTGAAAAATCAGGGAGACACTATTTTTTTTTTTTTTTACAGCAAAAAATGCCAAAAACAGGATAATAGAGATGTTGGAAGGGCAGCAGTAGCACAGTATAGATTTAACATCATAAACAGGTGATGCTCAGTTGAGCAAAGAATATCAGCACTGGTGGCAGCAGAACAGCGTAGAACAGAATGGACAGGCAGGTAGATACTATGACTGATGTAATCATTGGCATCAGTTATAGTTAAACAAAAATTGGCATTGATCCATGCCTGACTCATGGAGAACAATATAGTCTATTTGAATGTGATAAAGCCACCTGCCACACTGAATACCCCTTCTGATAACACACATAAGGCTGGACAAGACAGTAAGCCTATTGCAAACTGGAAAAGTTGTTGCCACTTGTCCATTCTCCTAACCCAGAAGTCTATTGGATCTTCTGGAGAAAGGACACAGTCCATGTATGACTATGTATGTTCAGGTGGCGTGTTTCTGTTCGCTGATGTGCATCATGTTGGCTTTTGCGGCAGATAGAACATCTTATCCATCAAGTCATATTTACTGTAATTGCTTCCTTGGCTACTGGTTGTACCTAGTCCTGGTACAAGTGAGGGAGCATTGGATCTGCAGCGAATGGATGGGGGTCTCCTGGCCTGACGTGCCTCCATCAGGTGTTTGCTTGGTGAATGCTTCGTCAAGTAGGGAACATAATTTTTCTCGGTAATGTGCCAATTTTCACTCCCTTTTTGAAGCTAGAGAAAATTTAATAGTTTTTAATTTTTTAAGGGTCTAAAAGCATGGCTATCCAATCATCATTGCTTTGCTTGATGCAGTGATATACCTGTCATCCCATTAGCTATCAAGCATGCAGCTTGCTATAGTCACGAGTACAACCAAGAGCACCATTGATTCACTTTCCACACCCTACTGCAATGGTTGGACATCATTTCCAGTGACATCATTGTCACCATCTATTTCATTCTGATTGTCAGCTTGATCTCTTGCCTGTTACTGGGATAACTCAATGTCCCTCTCTATCAACCTGCTGCTGCTCTTCCTCCTCCCCTTACCCCACAATCTGCTTCATTTACCTTAAAGGAAATCTGTCACCCCCTGGCACTTTTCTGGCCTCTAATATGGGCATACAGGTGATAGAAATGTAAATCTATATTTACCTGTATGCCTTATATTAGAGGTCTTTTGCTGTGAAATGTCTTTTTATTCATACAAGTTTCTGATGTGTTCCAGTCCTGGGGCTCTGAAGAAATCCCTGCCACCTGTGGTAATTATAATGTTTCCCTCCTCCCCTTCATGTGACGTGCAGGGGAGGGGGGAAACATTGTAATTCACACAGGAGGCGGGGATTTCTTCCAGTCCCCGGCCTGCAAACATCAGAAACTTGATTGAATAAAAGACATTTCACAGCAACAAGACCTTTAATATGAGGCATACAGGTAGGTATACATATACATTTCTATCACCTGTATGCCCATATTAGAGGTCAGATAAGTGCCAGGGGGGTGACAGATTCCCTTTAAAAATCCAGAATAACCATAGAGCAGCAATGAACATGTAAAAGTTGTTATCCCTTCATCCTATGTTGCATCTTTTTGAGTGGTCTTTTTCAACATAGATATGAGGGGAATGATATAGTTGATGCCAAAGTTCTCTCTACTGAAATATTTAGTAGCCTATTTAAATGTCTTTAGTGGATAACTTGCGTCTGTCAGCAGCTGGCATTGGCAGATTTCAATGTAACCCAAGCTCTAATTTGCCTGCTGTTTTAATATAATCAGTCACTGTTTCACACTCTTCATACTGAAGCTCATAGATATGCAACACTGAATTCCATCACCTTGCAAATCAGGAGGTGCCCTGGCATGTGGGTTTTTGAAAAGTCTGGAGGGTGTGCATCATCATGTAAAAGCGATTGAAATGTCATGACACTTTCCTGCGTCGGTCTTCATCATCTTCAAGCAGGTTTAAGTTTTTATGAATTTTGCACTATTAAATTCAGGATGTGTGCCAAGCAAGAAGCTCGAGTTACTTTGCCAAAACTTGGTGGAGCCAGAATGTCCTGGGAACTCTTGCTTATGACAATGCCCAGTAGAAGTTGACGCAGGGGTAGTGCAGCGTGAGATTTGTTGCTTGATGCAGAGTACCAACTCTTCCACTGTATAGTTTTTGCTGCACATGCTGAAAAGCTGTAAAGCAGCTAGAGAATGCTTCACCTTACAAAACAAAGAGACTGAGGACAGGGAGTGGCGGCAAACCTGTGCCTAGTTGCTGTTAGGGATGGTGACATGTATATTGAGAATGTGAAAGAGGTTTAGGAAGAGGTGGATAACTGCCACCTGACGGTGCGAATTACACCTAACACCCAGGGGCGTAACTTTCGCGGTTGCAGAGGTCGCCTCCGCGACTGGGCCCAGCAGGGCTGGGGGCCCGCCCTGTAAAGAAGCAGCTGGCTCCTCTCAGTGACAGAGGAGCAGCGCTGTTCCTGTACTTTGAGGCCGGCAGCGATGGGCTCAGCCCCCTCCAGCTTCAGACTGTGGTCTCTGCTCGCAACGTGTGCTGTCAGGGCCGGTGTTATGGGTGAGCAAACCCCAGGGCCCCCACCCACAAATGCTGTGCATCCTCTGTATTCCCGGAGTGCATCTCTCTCCCTCAGCAGTGTTGGGTCAGAAGTTGAGAGACGGGGGAGGGGCTGTCCCACAACACAGCAGCGTTCAGACACTGGTGACAGGAAGCTGCCTGCAGTCCTGTGTCCCCCTCCTCCTCATCATGGCTGCTACGCGCACCATGGAAAATTTTGACCACGCCCCTGGCCACACCTCAATCAACGCCCATTTACCATTTCTTTCTCCCAGGGTCGGCTCCAGGTGTTCGCGAGCCCTGGGCAAAAGAGTCTCAGTGGGCTCCTTTAACACATACCATGATACATAGATACGGCAGAGAAATCCCTGTGAAAGCCCCCAACATGACCCCTTCCCTGTGCAAGCCCCCAACATGACCTCCTACCCTGTGCAAGCCACCAAATGCTGAGACTTGTAGTCCTTATTCCTCACAAGACTACACTGTGTTCCAAATTATTATGCAAATAATATTTTCTCAGATTTTTCCAAATTACCTATATGAATTGCAGTCATTGTAATTTTCCAGTCAAATAACTATTAGAGTACAATTGAAAGGTTTTTGTACAAACTGCCTATGATAACAGTATATTTTTAAAAAATAAAAAACTCAAAATGCATGTTCCAAATTATTATGCACAGCAGAGTTTTCAACCTTTTCATTTTAATAAATAACAAAAAAATGGTCATTTTTGAAATTATAAGCATTAGCAGGTTATTACAATCTGAAATCAAACAGTTTTCAACTCAAAACTTTATTCTAGGTGATGTTACATTTGCACATAGGACCGCTTGTTCGAAAGGAGCTTCTGAACTCTCTCGTCCATTGAATTTGTCAGGTTTTGGATGGTTTCTGCTTTAATTGTTTTGCATGAGGACAGAATACCCTCGAGAGCTGTTGCTTAGATGTGAACTGCCTCCCGCCATCATAGACACTCCTTTTGATGATGCTCCAGAGGTTCTCAATGGGGTTGAGGTCAGGGGAGCATGGGTGCCACACCACAAGTTTGTCCCCTTTTATGCCCATAGCAGCCAGAGATGCAGATGTGTTATGTGCAGCATGAGACGGAGCATTATCATGCATGAAAATGATCTTGCTGCGGAATGCACGGTTCTTCTTCTTGAACCATGGAAGGAAGCGCTGTTTGAGAAACTCAACATACATTATGGAGTTCATCTTTACCCCTTCAGGGATCCTAAAAGGGCCGACAATCTCTCTCCCCATGATTCCAGCCCAAAACATTACTCCACCTCCTTCTTGTTAGCGCCGTAGCCGTGTTTGCATGAGGTGTCCATCAACCAGCCATCCTCCACTCCATCCATATGGACCATCGAGATCATTTCATGCATGATAATGCCCGATCTCATGCTGCACATAACACATCTGCATCTCTGGCTGCTATGGGCATAAAAGGGGACAAACTTATGGTGTGGCACCCATGCTCCCCTGACCTCAACCCCATTGAGAACCTCTGGAGCATCATCAAAAGGAGTGTCTATGATGGCGGGAGGCAGTTCACATCTAAGCAACAGCTCTGGGAGGGTATTCTGTCCTCATGCAAAACAATTAAAGCAGAAACCATCCAAAACCTGACAAATTCAATGGACGAGAGAGTTCAGAAGCTCCTTTCGAACAAGGGGTCCTATGTGCAAATGTAACATCACCTAGAATAAAGTTTTGAGTTGAAAACTGTTTGATTTCAGTTTGCAATAACCTGCTAATGCTTATAATTTCAAAAATGACCATTTTTTTGTTCTTTATTAAAATGAAAAGGTTGAAAACTCTGCTGTGCATAATAATTTGGAACATGCATTTTGAGTGCAGTTTGAGTTTTTTATTTTTTTAAAAATATACTGTTATCATAGGCAGTTTGTACAAAAACCTTTCAATTGTACTCTAATAGTTATTTGACTGGAAAATTACAATGACTGCAATTCATATAGGTAATTTGGGAAAATCTGAGAAAATATTATTTGCATAATAATTTGGAACACAGTGTATGTTAATACTAATGATGACAAAAAAGTAATAATTCTCTGGCTTAGTGATATAGGTGCAAGAATGCTGAGATTTGCAGTGCCTGATCCCCCTTTTACATAACAGCACATTATTAACCCTCTGTATATTAATCCCTTCCTACTTCCATTTGCCTGATGACAGAGCTGCTGGGACTTGTAGTGTTCGATCCTACCGTGTAAATAACAGCACATTATAGCCCCTCTCTATATACTAACCCCTTCCTACTGCCACTTGCATGATCACAGAGCTGCCTGCATGCTGGGACTTGTAGCTCCAATCTCCACCCCGTACACAATGCTAATCTTCCCCACACCGCTGTGTGGGCAATATTACATTTCCGTCTCCCACTTCTCCCTGTCAAGTACGAAACTGTATTCCCCAGCAGCCGCATAAAACCACATCTGGGGAATCAGGAAATCCAAGGATGCAGTGTATGCTGGGAAACATAGTCCTAGTGTCACGGGTGTGTCGCCACGAAGATCGTCACGATTACACAGCCTGACTTCTCGCAGCTGAGTTTTTGGTGCTTTGTGTTTTTCGGCAGTGAGGGAGTTAACTCTCTCTTTCTCTGTGCTAGACGAGGTCCAGCCTCCCCCAGCTGCAATCAATGCTGCTGTAGTGGGACTCCTTCAAATGCCTGCTGGTCTGTTAGGGAAGTGTCGGTGAAAGCATTTCATGCAGACTAACGGAGCGGATCGTGGTATTTGGAGTTTCAGAGCTAAGTGTATTTGGAGTGTTTTTTCCCTTCCTCGCTTTATCATTTATCTCCTTTCCCGTTGGTCTTCCCTCTGTTGTAGTTGTGTAGTTTTTGTATGCAAGGTGGTTTTGGTTTTACCCTTGTACTGTCTCGTTCGTCTAAGTACTGAGTGTGGGCATATTATTACCTGTCCCCTTTTGTTGTGATCAGGGGTCCTTCTCAGGACTAGATTACTTAGGTGCAGGGATCCTCAGGTGGTAGGGGTTACGCTGGCGGCCTGGACCTCTGTATCTTTAACAGTACCTCCAGGTAGAGGGATTAGTCAGGGCCCCAGCTTAGGGTCAGCTTAGGCCCCCTACCTCCAGTACACAGAGACAGCGTGACATTTTCACCGACCACTTAGATTTTCTCCAGCTACCATGGATCCAGTAGCCGGTCTAGCTCGGCAGTTGCAGAGTTTGTCCATGGAGCTGGCGGACGTTAGGTCCAAGGTTTTGTATCCTCAGGAGCAAGCCGGACCAGAACCTAAAGTAGCTCTCCCTGACAGGTTCACTGGGGGGCGGGACAAGTTTTTTGTTTTCCGGGAGGCATGCAAGTTGTACTTTCGGCTGCGGCCTCGGTCATCGGGGAGTGAAGAACAAAGGGTGGGAATTGTCATCTCGCTCCTACAAGGGGACCCACAATCTTGGGCGTTCTCTCTTCCCCCGGGCTCCCCGGCTCTCCAGTCAGTGGATAGGTTTTTTGCTGCTCTGGGTCTTGTATATGATGACCCGGATCGGATCTCCCTTGCTGAATCTAAGTTACGTAGGATCCAGCAGGGAGATCGTCCGGCGGAGGAATTCTGTTCGGAGTTCCGTAGGTGGGCCACTGACACCCAGTGGAATGACCCGGCTCTTAGGAGCCAGTTTTGTCAAGGTTTATCCGACAAATTACAGGATGTGTTGGCACAGTATGACTCTCCCGCGTCACTGGAAGCCGCTATGGCCCTTGCTATTCGCATTGACAGACGGCTTCGGGAGAGGTGCGGGATAACTCCACCCCCTGTGATGACTCCACCTCCTACAAGGTCCCCTCATATGGTGGTTCCCCTGGTCAGTCCAGAGGAGCCTATGCAATTAGGAGGGACATCATTTCGGGGGAGGGGACCGGTGGTGCGCCATAAGACAGGAAGGTGTTTCTTCTGCGGGAGAAAGGGACATTTTATTGGGGGGTGTCCATCCCGTCCCTTGCAGAGTGAAGAGTCGTCGGAAAATTGTTGATCCCAGGTTGTGTGGTGGACGGCAATCTGGGAGTAGGTATTTCGTCCCTAGGTTCGTCTCAGTTTCTCGTTCCGGCGGAGGTGGTGGTGGGTACGAGAACTGAGAGGATATCTGTTCTTCTGGATAGTGGGGCCGGGGCTAATCTGGTGGACGCTCGGTTTGCCCGGGTTCAAGGTATGCGATTGAGTGAGTTGGCTAAACCCATCCCCATATTCTCGATCGATGCCAGGCCTCTCGGTCAGGGAAGTTTTTGTAAGCTGTGCATAACGTAAAACTTCAAGTGGGGGCGATACATAAAGAACTGTTGTCTTGCTACGTGTTGGAGGGTCTTCCCACTCCTATAGTGTTGGGCCTTCCTTGGTTAACTAAGCATAACCCGGTTATTAATTGGCAATCCAGAGAGATAAGCCAATGGAGTAAATTCTGTAATAAAAACTGCATGAATACGGTCATCGGTGCGGTTACTCCTAGGGTCTTACCTCCATTTCTGGCGGACTTTGAGGATGTATTCTCGGAGAAAGGGTGTCAGGAACTACCTCCTCATCGCGAGTATGACTGTTCTGTAAAACTGCTCCCTGAGGCCAAGTTACCTAAAGCTAGGTTGTATAACCTTTCTGGTCCTGAGAGGCATGCCATGAAGGATTATATTTCAGAAAGTCTGGCTAAGGGGCATATTAGACCTTCATCTTCACCGGTGGCCGCGGGGTTCTTCTTTGTTAAGAAGAAAGATGGAGGCCTACGCCCTTGCCTGGATTTCCGTGAACTTAATCGGATTACGGTCCGAGATCCGTATCCGCTCCCACTTATTCCCGATCTCTTTAATCAGATCGTGGGCGCCAAATGGTTCTCTAAGTTGGATCTCAGGGGGGCGTACAATCTGATTTGGATGAAGGAGGGGGATGAGTGGAAGACGGCGTTTAACAATCCGGAGGGGCATTATGAGAACCTTGTCATGCCATTCGGTCTGACTAATGCCCCGGCGGTGTTCCAACACTTTGTTAATGACATTTTTCGCCGCCTGGTGGGACAGTTTGTTGTCATATATCTGGATGATATCTTAATTTACTCGCCGGATCTGGTGTCTCATCAGGAGCACGTTAGGCAGGTGTTACAGATCTTGCGGGATAATAAACTGTATGCCAAATGGGAAAAGTGTGTGTTCGCCGTACAGGAACTCCAGTTTTTAGGCTTCCTGGTTTCAGCGTCCGGTTTTCGTATGGACCCTGGGAAAGTGCGGGCAGTTCTTGAGTGGGATCGGCCATAGAATCTTAAAGCACTACAACGTTTCCTGGGGTTTGCTAATTATTACCGGAAGTTCATTCGTAATTTCTCGTCCATGGTTAAGCCTCTCACAGACATGACTAAAAAGGGGACGGATTTTTCTAGGTGGTCTGACAAGGCTTGTCAAGCATTCTCCTCCTTGAAAAAATGTTTTGCCTCGGCACCCATACTCATCTGTCTATGGACTTTATTACGGACCTCCCTCCGTCTTCGGGTAAAACGGTCATACTCGTTGTAGTGGACAGGTTCAGCAAGATGGCACATTTTATCGCTCTTCCTGCTCTTCCTAATTCTAAAACTCTTGCGCAGGTGTTCATTGGGGAGATTGTGAGGCTTCACGGGGTACCCTCCGAGGTGGTGTCAGATCGGGGGTCTCAGTTTGTGTCCAAATTCTGGAAGGCGTTTTGTACACGGCGGGGGATGCATTTATCGTTCTCATCGGCTTTTCATCCTCAGACCAATGGTCAGACGGAACGTATGAACCAGAGCTTGGAGACATATCTCCGGTGTTTTGTGTCAGAGAACCAGGAGGACTGGGCTTCTTTCTTACCTCTGGCAGAGTTTGCTCTTAATAATAGGCGGAGCGAGTCCACTGGTAAGTCCCCGTTTTTTGGGGCATATGGTTTTCACCCCCAGTTTTGTACTTTCAGTAGGGGAGGCTCTTCGGGGGTTCCTGAGGAGGAACGATTTTCCTCATCACTCGCTTCAGTATGGAGAGGGGTGCTGAAGAATCTGAATACTATGGGGAACCGATACAAACGTATGGCTGATAGGAGGAGAGTGTCTGGTCCGGACCTAAGTGTGAACGATCGGGTATGGTTGTCTACCAGGAATATGAAACTTAAGGTTCCCTCCTGGAAACTGGGTCCCAGGTTCATCTGGCCGTACAGGATCAGTTCTATAATTAATCCGGTGGCATTCTGTCTTGACCTCCCCCCTACGTTTAAAATTCACAACGTGTTCCACAGATCATTGCTTAAGAGGTATGTGGCGCCGGTGGTACCGTCACCTTTACCTCCCCCTCCAGTGGTGGTCAATGGTAACTTGGAGTTCCAGGTATCGAGGGTCATCGATTCACGCTTTAATCGCCGGTCCCTTCAGTACCTGGTTCATTGGAAGGGGTATGGTCCTGAGGAGAGGATGTGGGTTCCTGCGTCGGATATTAACGCAGACCGATTAGTTCGGGCCTTCCACACGACTCACCCGGATAAACCTGGCCCTGAGGGTCCGGAGGCCCCTCGTAGAAGGGGGGGTACTGTCACGGGTGTGTCGCCACGAAGATCGTCACGATTACACAGCCTGACTTCTCGCAGCTGAGTTTTTGGTGCTTTGTGTTTTTCGGCAGTGAGGGAGTTAACTCTCTTTCTCTCTGTGCTAGACAAGGTCCAGCCTCCCCCAGCTGCAATCAATGTTGCTGTAGTGGGACTCCTTCAAATGCCTGCCGGTCTGTTAGGGAAGTGTCGGTGAAAGCATTTCATGCAGACTAACAGAGTGGATCGTGGTATTTGGAGTTTCAGAGCTAAGTGTATTTGGAGTGTTTTTTCCCTTCCTCGCTTTATCATTTATCTCCTTTCCCGTTGGTGTTCCCTCTGTTGTAGTTGTGTAGTTTTTGTATGCAAGGTGGTTTTGGTTTTACCCTTGTACTGTCTCGTTCGTCTAAGTACTGAGTGTGGGCATATTATTACCTGTCCCCTTTTGTTGTGATCAGGGGTCCTTCTCAGGACTATATTACTTAGGTGCAGGGATCCTCAGGAGGTAGGGGTTACGCTGGCGGCCTGGACCTCTGTACCTTTAACAGTACCTCCAGGTAGAGGGATTAGTCAGGGCCCCAGCTTAGGGTCAGCTTAGGCCCCCTACCTCCAGTACACAGAGACAGCGTGACACCTAGTGCTATCTTTATACACCCACTATACCCTTAGCATGCGGTTAGAGTCGGCCATCTTAGTACACCCCTGAGAACCTACCTGATACTAGAGGAGTAATTCTGACAGGCCACACTTGCTATAGTTCTATATGTAAAAAAAATTAAAAGCCATGATTTCCATCCGCACACAGCTCCAGTATGCCGCACCTCAGCCCACTCAGGATCTTGTGTACACAGCCTCATCACTGGCACCGCTCTGGTACCAGATCTGACCTGGACAGAACTGGCCCTTGTCCCTTCCGGTGACGTCATTCCCTCAAAACATCAACTCCATTCTAGACACTACAGAACGGGGAGATGTAAATACTATGTGCCGGGGCTCTGAGGAAGGTTGTGGGGGGGGTGGTCTCCGCTGCGCCATGACGGGATGTGGGACTGATCCCTCAAATCGGGATAGTCCTGCAGAATACAGGACGGTTGGGAGCTATGTATTTATGTGTGTACGTATGCGTGTGTGTCCAGCAGATCTGCCTAGTTATGCAGTATTATATTCCCTATATCCATATGGTCACATTTGCCATTCAGTAGTCACAGTGAGTAAAAGTTGTGTGACAATGTTATTGGAAATTACAACCATAAAGATCATCTAGCTTTCCCCTGAAACAAATATAACCATACATACTCCTCCAAGAAGAAAACCGATTCACCTACCATTTAATGTATGGTCTGCAATCCCTATAAAGACATCAAAACCGACAAAAGACCCATTTTTAGAGAGAGGAGTTTACAGACAATGAGGGGAAGGTAAACCTCTTATAACAAATGATCACCTCAATCTATCTGTTGATAGTCATAAAATGACACAAAAGGGATTTATATCATAAAATATAAACTTTATTGAAACATATACATATATGTATTATTACACAATTTCATGGTATGGATAGAGAGAAAAAAGAGGATAAAAAGGGGAAAGGGAGGGGAAGGGGGGAGGACAGCTAAAGAAAGCAGGATGAGATGGTAAAAGTCCTGCAAAGGGACTACCATCCCCAGATCAGCATACAAATGTAACAGATGTAGGTCTGTGCTGCCAGCTAGGTAGTACAAGATTATAATCAAGTGAGAATCCTAGTCCAGATTCAAATCCACATTGGTGGGACCCTATGGCAAAGGAACATATGGCAAATAACAATTCCCCCTGTATAGGATGTCAGGTGTTGAAATGTTTAAATGCATAACACTAAGTAATGCTTTCTATTGTTGTGTTGTAACAACACCCACATCAGCGGAGCAGGGAGAGTGGCATCAGAAGGTTAGCATTACCTTGGGTCATGTTGGCAGAGTCTGGAGCAGCTTGGAGCGAGATGCTGGGGATGTGCAGTGGCCTCGACGCGCGTTTCGTCCGGAAATGGCTTCGTCAAAATGGGTCTTTTGTCGGTTTTGATACTCCTCCAGGAGTTGGCAAATCTCCTGGAAATGGAGGGAATGTCTGGGGTCTGTAAACAGGGTCGTAGTCTGAGATCAATGAAGAGGGCGGGAGTGGATGTGTGGTCTCGGATCTGTAAACGGGGCAGAGGGTGGATGTGTGATCTGGGGTCTGTAAAAGGGGTAGAGGGTGGATGTGTGCTCTGGGGTCTGTAAATGGGGCAGGAATGGTTGTGTGGTTTGGGGTCTGTAATCAGGGCAGAGGGTGGATGTGTGGTCTGGGGTCTGTAAACGGGGCAGAGGGTGGATGTGTGATCTGGGGTCTGTAAAAGGGACAGAAGGTGGATATGTGGACTGGGGTCTGTAATCAGGGCAGAGGGTGGATGTGTGGTCTGGGGTCTGTAAACGGGGCAGAGGGTGGATGTGTGATCTGGGGTCTGTAAAAGGGACAGAAGGTGGATATGTGGACTGGGGTCTGTAAACGGGGCAGATGGTGGATGTATGATCCGGGGTCTGCAAATGGGGAAGAGGGTGGATATGTGGTCTGGGGTATGTAAATGGGGCAGAGGGCGGATGTGTGGTCTGGGGTCTGTAAACAGGGCAGAGGGTGGATGTGTGGTCTGGGGTCTGTAAACGGGGCAGAGGGTGGATGTGTGATATGGGGTTTGTAAAAGACGCAGAGGGTGGATATGTGGTCTGGGGTATGTAAAAGGGGCAGAGGGTGGATATGTGGTCTGGGGTCTGTAAACGGGGCAGAGGGTGGATGTGATCTGGGGTCTGTAAAAGGGACAGAGGGTGGATATGTGGTCTGGGGTCTGTAAACGGGGCAGAGGGTGGATGTGATCTGGGGTCTGTAAACGGGGCAGAGGGTGGATGTGTGGTCTGGGGTCTGTAAACAGGGCCGATGGTCTGGGATCAATGAAGAGGGCAGGAGTGGATGTGTGGTCTGGGGTCTGTAAAAGGGGCAGAGGGTGGATGTGTGATCTGGGGTCTGTAAAAGGGACAGAGGGTGGATATGTGGTCCGGGGTATGTAAAAGGGGCAGAGGGTGGATATGTGGTCTGGGGTCTGTAAACGGGGCAGAGGGTGGATGTGATCTGGGGTCTGTAAAAGGGACAGAGGGTGGATATGTGGTCTGGGGTCTGTAAACGGGGCAGAGGGTGGATGTGATCTGGGGTCTGTAAACGGGGCAGAGGGTGGATGTGTGGTCTGGGTCTGTAAACAGGGCCGATGGTCTGGGATCAATGAAGAGGGCAGGAGTGGATGTGTGGTCTGGGGTCTGTAAAAGGGGCAGAGGGTGGATGTGTGATCTGGGGGTCTGTAAATGGGGCAGAAGTGATTGTGTGGTCTGGGGTCTGTAATCGGGCCAGAGGGTGGATGTGTGGTCTGGGGTCTGTAAACGGGGCAGAGGGTGGATGTGTGATATGGGGTCTGTAAAAGGCGCAGAGGGTGGATATGTGGTCTGGGGTATGTAAACAGGGCAGAGGGTGGATATGTGGTCTGGGATCTGTAAACGGGGCAGAGGGTGGATGTGATCTGGGGTCTGTAAACAGGGCAGAGGGTGGATGTGTGGTCTGGGGTCTGTAAACAGGGCCGATGGTCTGAGATCAATGAAGAGGGCAGGAGTGGATGTGTGGTCTGGGGTCTGTAAAAGGGGCAGAGGGTGGATGTGTGATCTGGGGTCTGTAGAAGGCGCAGAGGGTGGATATGTGGTCTGGGGTATGTAAATGGGGCAGAGGGTGGATATGTGGTCTGGGATCGGTAAACGGGGCAGAGGGTGGATGTGTGATCTAGGGTCTGTAAAAGGGACAGAGGGTGGATGTGTGGTCTGGGGTCTGTAAACGGGGCAGAAGCTGGATGTGTGATCTGGGGTCTGTAAAAGGGGCAGAGGGTGGATGTGTAGTCTGGGGTCTGTAAACGGGGCAGAGGTGGAGGTGTAGTATGGGGTCTATAATCAGGGCAGAGGATGGATGTGTGGTCTGGGGTCTGTAAAAGGGGCAGAGAGTGGATGTGTGGTCTGGGGTCTGTAAACAGGGCCAATGGTCTGGGATCAATGAAGAGGGCAGGGGGTGGATGTGTGGTCTGGGGTCTGTAAAAGGGGCAGAGGGTGGATGTGTGATCTGGGGTCAGTAAAAGGGGCAGAGGGTGGATGTGTGATCTGGGGTGTGTAAATGGGGCAGGAGTGGTTGTGTGGTCTGGGGTCAGTAATCGGGGCAGAGGGTGGATGTGTGGTCTGGGGTCTTTAAACGGGGCAGAGTGTAGATGTGTGGTCTGGGGTCTATAAATGGGGCACAGGATGGATGTGTGGTCTGGGGTCTGTAAATGGGGCAGGGGTGGATATGTAGTCTGGGGTCTGTAAACGGGACAGAGGGTGGATGTGTGGTCTGGGTCTGTAAACGGGGCAGAGGGTGGATGTGTGGCCTGGGTCTGTAAACAGTGCAGAGGGTGGATATGTTCTCTGGGGTCTGTAAATGGGGCAGACGGTGGATGTGTGATCTGGGGTCTGTAAAAGGGGCAGAAGGTGGATGTGTGGTCTGGGGTTTGTAAACGGGGCAGAGGTGGATGTGTGGTATGGGGTCTATAATCAGGGCAGAGGATGGATGTATGGTCTGGGGTCTGTAAAAGGGGCAGAGGGTGGATGCGTGGTCTGTAAAAGGGGCAGAGGGTGGATATGTGGTCTGGAAAAGGGGCAGAGGGTGGATGTGTGATCTGGGGTCTGTAAAAGGGGCAGAGGTGGATGACGGCGTGCACATGACTGGGGGAGCATGGCAGTAATGTCATGCGCTCCCGTCGCTTGCACACTGAAGTCAGCTGCCGGCCTCAGAAGACGCAGCGTGAGTGGAGGGAATGTGAGTATAATTGTTTATTATTACAATATCATGGGGACTCATTTCACTTTATTGTGTTAGGGGATTTGATTGATCATTCCCTGTCTTTTTAGGTGGGGGGGGTTGGTCAACCTCCATGTCGGCGTAGGCGCATTTCATTCACCTATGGTACTGGTGTGCCTCCTTTTCAATAAATCTTTATGTAAGGTCATCTTTTTATTTTACTTAATTAGCTTTTATTGAACCTTTTTTTTTTTTTTATTTTGAACATCTCTTTGGCTCTCATACCCCCTCTCCACTGTTACATTCATAGGCGGCATTGTCTGCTCTTGCTTCGATTGCGCTACCGCATATTTAGGTTTGCGACCTCAGGTTTTGCATGCTAGAGTACATGCAGCCTTTTTCTCTTTATGCCACATGTTGTGGCAACAATTCCATAGTGACCTCCGGTTCTACTGTATATTAACAGGGCATGCATCCCCAACAGATTGTGGCTGTTCATCTTTGTACTTTATTTTGGTCATGGCTGCAGTAATGTATCCGTCGTGATATGTTATGATCTGGTACTCTTTTTTTTCTAGCCTCAGCGACCTTAGGCACTCGAGCATGCACATATGCAGTTTTAACATCTGTGTACCTTCGCCACATTGTGTTCTTGTGCGGCTTACCTCTTAGTGACTTCCGGTCTCAGCATTAACAGGGCGCGCATGCACAGTCTGTTGTACTTGTTCATTTCCACCCATCGCCATCGATGCTGTGCATTATACAGGTGCATCTCTACTGAATACTGAAACAGATTAAGGGACCTTTTTAAACGCTTCGGAAGCCTTTGCAGGTGTTTTTTGTTAATTATTTTAATTTACTGAGATAATGACTTTTGTGTTTTCATTGGCTGTAATCCATAATCATCAACAATAACAGAAATAAACACTTGAAATAGATCACTCTGTTTGTAATGACTCTATATAATATGAGTTTCACTTGTTGTATTGAAGAAGTGAAATTAACTTTTGATGATATTCTAATTTAGTGAGATGCACATGTATTTCTTCTACGGGGCCCCATGACTTCTATGTACACCCCTGGTGAGTATAATGTTTTGTTTTTTTTTCTATACATTAAAGTACAGTGGCAGAATGGGGAACACATACCAGGATGGGGCCCAGAAAAAGGGACATATATATAACAGGATGGGGCCCAAGATAAAGAACATATACTAGGATGAGGGACATAAATACCAGGATGGAGGGCATATATAATCAGGATGGGGGGGAGCCAGTCCAAATCTTGCACCAGGGCCCATCAGACATTAGTTACGCCACTGCTAGCACCCAATCATGTTGGCTTCACCCCCTGTCCTGGTTGTGGTGGTGCATCGCTGCTACTTAACATATTCACCCAATGTGCCATAAAAGACATGTTTGTCCCTGTCTATAGATACTGCTTCACATGTCTTTGGTACATTACACTTTTACGTTGAGAGCGAGTCCCACCTTCTTCTGCACGTGAGAATGTGCAGGCCTTTTAGGGGACTTAAACCTGTGATCATCTGATCGCTTGTACTATATACAGCAATTCCATAGCACTGCTATGTATTGAAAACATCATAGCCTCCTATGAACTCTAAAAACCAAGAGACCTGAACTGGAATGTAAATTGGTGTGCATGTAAGAGCATGTTCACACATGGCCACTAAACAGAAAAAAAAACAGACAGAAATACAATACACAAATACCCTGCAGTAAATAAATAAATCGCAATAGTGCATGAAAATAATAAAGGGTACTTTGTTAACATAATTTTGATCAAAATAATGAGAAAGCCATCCCGCTTCATCACGGCGACCCTTATGGGACAGTCCTAACTCTAATATTAAAACCTTAACGTTTGTCAAGTGACATACATATGGATAAGGGCAGAGAGACTGAACCAAAACAGTGGACACAGAGACATGGGGAGCAAGATGAAAAAGCTTTCCAGCTCAAAGAAAGGGCGGCCACACTCTTATATGTGCTTGTACACATTAGACTGAAAAAAACTATTGCAATTTATTTACTGCAGGGTATTTGTGTATTGTATTTCTGTCTTTGTTTTTTTCCAATGAACTCTAGTGAAGGACTGGCTTTCATAGGTGTATCATCATGACAGACACGGAAGTCTTCGGCAGACTCCGATTGTCATGACAACCCATCAGTGCCTTATGGCTGTTAGAGGCAGCCGTTATCTGCCGGCAAACATGCGGGCTCAGGAAGCCAGCGATATACCAGTACCTCATGACAGCGGCATTTAACAGCGCCAAGCCGGAAGAGCGTCACTTACCCCGCCCATCGGTGACCCTGTCTCGTGATCGCGGGTCACTGATGGGTGGGCATGACAACCCTGGATCTGCAGCAGACCCCAGTGGTTGTCATGTAAAGATCGCTATGAGCGCCACCTTGTGGTCGTCACTCATAGCACAGGAGCATTTCTGCTACATAGAGGTGATCTGTTCATCACCTCTATATAGCAGAGGCGATCAGACAGTTACTGCCTCTAGTCTCCTATGGATACTATAGAAGTAAGCAAAAAATGTAAAAAAAAAGTTTTTAAAAATATAAAAAAAATTAAAATATAGAAGTTTAAATCCCCTCCTTTGCCCCATTCAAAATAAAATAATGAAAAATAACCGCACATACACATATTTTGTATCGTCGCATTCAGAATCACCCGATCTATCAATATAAAAAAGAATTAATCCGATCGGTAAACAGCGTAACGAGAAAAAAATTCCAAACGCCAGAATTAATTTTTTTGGTCAACGCAACATTGCAATAAAATGCAATAACGGGCGATCAAAATATCATATATACCCTAAAATAGTATCAATAAAAACATAAAAATAAATAAAAATGGCGCCTTTTTTTTTTCTTTTTTAAAGCAATCTTTTGATTTTTTTTTCACTACTTAAATAAAAAAGAACCTATACATGTTTGGTGTCTACGAACTCGTAATGACCTGGAGAATAAGAATGGCAGGTCAGTTTTAGCATCCAGTGAACGTGGAAAGAACAAAAAATAACTGTGGAATTGCATTTTTTTTTTTTGCAATTTCACTGCACTTGGAATTTTTTTCCCGTTTTCCAGTACACGATATGGTAAAACTAGTAAGGGCGTTTAAAAGTATAACTCGTCCCACAAAAAATAAGCCCTCACATGGCCATATTGCCTAAAAAATAAAAATGCTATGGCTCTGGTAAAAAGGGGAGCAAAAAACAAAAACGCAAAATCCAAGGTCGTAAAGGGGTTAAACAAAATTATCCTTCTCGCCCCTTTAATCAAAATAATTGCTCAAGAAATGCAAAAAAAATCAGTACAGCCGCTCACTTGTGACAAGCACATTTTTTCTGAGTAACAATTAGCTCAGATTTTTTTCTTTCAAAGATAATGTTGACTTGATGCGTTCTAGTGCATGAAGAATGACAAAAGAAAGTGTAATTCACATTTAACAGTATAAGCTTGCAGGCTTTATCTCACATTTTACTCCCATACAGAATGTATAGTAATCATAATATAATGAAGACATGCAAGAACTGCATATTCTGCTATCTATAAGAGCCCCCTGTGGTAAAAGGCACTTGCCATGGATTGTAGTTCATGAAGTATTTGTTATAGTACTCTCCATTCAAAATATAGATATAAGGAAGCAATGTGGAATGAGCACTGGTGGAAGAATATTTAGATAACAGTTTGGGTATATGTAGAGGTCTGGACTGCATTTTCTCTAGACCCATAAACAACCAAAGATGTTTTTCTAATGCATAATATTTACAATTATTGAAGATCAGTGCTAGAAGTGTCATCCAAGGCATTGTGGTGACATGGCATGCTCAGTCCACAGGACTATTAGTCTCCTATAGCACAAGAATTTACTAAAAACAGCAGAAGTAAAGTGAGTAAACGTTTTTTTTTCATTAAAATGGTCAAATATTCTATGGAAAGTGTAGAAGAGAAACCTGTGTGGAGCTCCATCCATTCAATCAGTTAGGCTAAAATTGAGATCTTGTAAAATCATTGTGACATCTGCAGAGTAATTTGTGATGGGCATTTTCATGAGGAAATACATAACAAAGACTTGGGTATTTTATTCCAATGTCTTTATTCAATAAAGAGGCAAGCGGCGCTCATGGCATCGTGTTTGCATGTAGTATACCAGCTAAGAGGCATGCATGAAAGGCAGATATCGGGTCTCAATCAGTGGTGTACCGCCAATGGCAGCAGACCATGCGGCCGCTATGGGGCCCGTCATCTTAAACTTGCTTAATTGTTCACAATAACAGTAATTTTGACCTGTGGTGCCCAAACTTTTACATGCCACTGTATGTTATTTAGGATTGGTTCCGTTTAACATGTATGACTCGTGGGAATCGTTTCCACCATGCTTAGACAAAGAATGATGGGTTGTGTTTGAAATGAAATGCGTTGATTTTCTCTTAGTGTTTTCTATGAATGAAAGTTTTTTTAATGACGAATAAATAAAGCATGTGAAAATTTTATTTGAGGAGCTGGAACATCTCTTATATATTTTCTGCAAGCAGTTTATCATCAGGTTTCATCACATAGAAATTAACACAATATTTTAAATTACTGTGTGCAGCATAGTATTCTTATAGTGTTCAAATGATATATACTGTATATATCATGAATTACTAAAAAGCAGAGGGTGAGCAATTAATTTTCCAAAGGACCCAAATGAGAAACTTGGACTGTTGAGGAGGTTCAAACAGCTGCAGAACTTAGTGATTGGCTGCAGCAGTGACGAGATCTTTACTCGTGACGTCACCATTGCAACCTGTAAACAGAGAATGCAGCAGAAGAGTAGACGTTGCGCTGGACCAGGGGAGGGTGAGCAACTAGTGGTTTTATTATTTTATCCAAGTGTTGGTTATTAGAGGCCAGAAACCTATAACATGAAAACATTTTTAAATAAAAAATTATTTTTACCTCCGGTACCAGCGCAGCTTAACCTTCCTAAGTCCCGTTTTCCATTAAAAATATCACATAATAGCATCTACTATCATGACAGGGGACACAAGTGGCAGAACAGAGAGAGAGGTACGTGTTTTTTTTATTATTTAATTCAGCAGTCTGGGGGCATTTAAAAAGGATTATCCAGTAGTGATCAACCACTATAAAGGTGGGTTTACATATTATGATTATGTAATTGATATACATGGACATTATTCAACTAACTTATAATAGATATCTGGGCCTTGTGCACTTGGAATATGTGGATCCATGCATGTGGAATGAATTAAAGTCTTAGACTTGGGTCAGACGAGAATATGAAAAATCATCTAATTTTCCTCCAGGAAACTTGCACAATTTTAATGTATTATCATCCGTGTGCCATCCATGTGTCCATATTTTATGACATCCATGACATCTGTATTCATACATCAACATTTTAAAATGTACAGGATCAAAATAGTTAATAATGACAATGTATCACTAAAAATTGCATGCAATACAGATGACTTGTATGAGATCCGATTTGTTTTGCACACCTATAGACTTTAATGGGTGAGTCTCATCCGAAATTCGGAAAAGAATAGTGTGAAAAAGTCAGTGTACTGTTCGATTTTTACAAGGGATAGCATACATTCATACAATTACTCATCTGAACAAGCCCTTATATTCATACCATGAGCATCAAATATGCTCAGATATGATTTCATCAGGCCTACAAGTATGCCTCTGGAACAGAATGAGCCTCGGTTTGTTCTAGAATCACATTTTATACCCTGGTCAAAAAATATTGGGCCATTCAAGGTGCTTAAAATTGAAAGGGGTTTTCCAGTTTCAGAAAACCTTTGTCACCAGGTGCGGTTTATTTAAAAAAAATAAAATGTGCATTACTCACTATCGGTCCAGTGCTGAGTCTCATCCATGCCTTCATGGTTTGTGTACTGGTGTCGATCCATTAGTGCTGTAGCCAGTGAGCGGAGCAGCTCTGCCCGAATAGATGGCACGAACCGCTCAGAGCCATGGAGCTCACTTTTTGGCGTTGTTGATGTGACATCAGCAACACAGAAAATAATAGACTGAGAGCAGCATTGAGAACTCAGTGCAGGATCCAAGGAAGATGAGTAAAACACATTTTATTTTTTATGAAACAAACTGCTTACCATGGACCTGGCACAAGGTCCTTAAATAGGTTTTTAGTCAGGTGGCAGCAGCGCAGCTGGGACTTCACTATGTATTACTCCGGTAATGTATGGGTGAATTTTTTTTAGTGTGTTGCAGCAGTGCGGCAGTAAGCAGCAAATAGACACTCACACAGGAATGAGAGCTGGTACACACACAAAGAGTGAGGAGTGTGTGCACAACGTTCAACATTTTCTGCCTTTCAGGTTAGGTGCACAATGTGCCAAAGAACCCCCTAAAGCCCCCACCTCCCACCAACACTGCAGGCATCGCAGCAGCATTTCATTTCCATCGATTTCCTGCAGGCAGAGAGTGCCAAAGGATCATATGTGAAAAAAGACAAGGCACTTCTGGGAAGAGGTGGTGCACAAGCAGGATACCAAGTTGGTAATCAATATCATAAAAACACTTGGCACTCGTATCGGTGGATTCAGCAGGAATATTTATTAATAGTGGCAAAATCCAGAAAAATTATAAAGAGACATTTCGGTCACAACAAGACCTTCATCAGCAGTCTGGATAGTAGGGAACTATGAGTTGCAGTGCCAGGAGTAGGTCTGCGGTGTCCACCGCTCAGACTGGAAGCGATTTCTGTTGAATACACCGAAATAAGTGCTAAGTGTTTTTACTATAAAGGATCAGATGTGGCTGAAGATGTTTGCTAAAGATCAAACTAAGCAATATCTTTTCATTAGATACACATTATAAATCCAACACTATCTAGTTTTTGCAAATAAAAAAATAATAAGTAGTGTGAGAATAACAAATATAACATTCACCTGTTTGGCCTTTCAGTCCTTGGAACGCAAGCGCAAATACACAGCCACCCACCCACAGGCCACAATACTAAACTGCCACATTTCCAGACTGCTTGCACTGAAAATGTTGCATTTTAGGCTTGTGGAGGCGGAAGCTTTCCGCAACCTCTTGGTGGTGGCCGTCCCTCGGTACTTGATCCCCAGCCGTCACTTTCTCCGAGTGTGCCATCTCCACCTTGCACAAGCACGTGTCCCAGAATATTACCCGTGCCCTCACAAATGCAGTTTCTGGGAAGCTCCACCTAACCATGGACACTTGGACAAGTGCTTGTGGCCAGGGACGCTACATTTCACTGACGGCACACTGGGTGAATATCCCTGGGACGGAATACGTGCTACCGACACCGAGGATTGTGGGCCCTGGTTCATTCAGGGTTGCCCCCACCTTCTATAGCAGTTTCTGCACTTTCTCCTCCTGTTCAGCCTCCATCTCCGAAACGACCACATCAGTCACATGCTTGAAGCACTGCCTCGGCCAAGTGGCAACAGGCTCTGCTGAAGCTAATCTGCTTAGGTGACAAACCGCAGACCGCTGCAGAGTTGTTGAAAGCTGTAACAGAGCAGGCAGATTTGTGGCTCTCACCCCTGAACCTACAAAAATCAGGCATGATCGTGTGTGACAATTGTTATGATCTGCTACAAGCACTAAGGAAAGACAGGAGATCTGTCCCTACAATAGAACTAAGCTGGATCCCTACGATGTAACGGGGAACCTGATCCTGCGATCAGACCCGCTAAAGTCCTCGGCTAGTCTGAACGAAGACCTATAGATGTGAGGAAGGGATCCCTACAAGAACTAGGGACTGGGAGAAAGATGGACACCTCCTAGCAGAAATTGTAGCAGAAATAAGACAAACAAACAACAAAGAACATAGAGGTCCGAAGACCTAGCAAAACTGACTGAGAAAGGTAACAGAGCACCAAGCTAGCTCAAGAGTAGAAATTATAATGAAATCCAGCAAGGCCAGGAGGGCGGAGCAGGATTAAATAGGCAAAAAAGGTCATGTGACCAGCAAACTAGAAAAAAACTAACAGGAGAGTTCTAACAGTACCCCCTCTTCTAAGAGGATCCTCCGGATCCCCTAGGCCCGGGCTTATCAGGAAACCTCCTGTGAAACGCTCTGACAAGTCTGGAAGCAGAAACATAATCCGCCCTCACCCATGAGTTATCCTCGGTTCCGAAACCCTTCCAAGCGACGAGATACTGCAAACTCCCTCTATACCGTCTAGAATTTAGGATGCGGGAAATTTCATATTCCCCTTCCTCCACCACCGGAGGAACAGTGGCAGAGGCGTCACCATCCGACACATCAGCTCTTTTCAACAGAGAAACATGAAACACCGGATTAATCTTCCAGGAGGTAGGAGCCTCCAACCTAACAGCAGATTGGTTAACTATCTGAAGCACCTTAAAGGGCCCTACAAACTTGGGACCCAATTTTTTAGAAGGAATCCTCAATCGCAGATTCTTAGAGGACAACCAAACCATGTCACCAATAGCAAACAAAACCTCTTGCCGCTTCCTATCAAAGTACCTCTTAGATTTTTTGTTAGCCTCCTGAAGATTACCACGCACATCCGTCCAAACTCTCTCCAAATCACCGGAAAAACTCTCCTCCTCAGGCACAGCCGATACCAATTTGGAGAATGACCCAAAAGACGGATGTCTCCCAGAACAACAAAAAAAAGGCGAACACCCAGCAGAAGAGGATGTATGGTTGTTAAGAGCAAATGCAGCAAGTGGCAGAAACTCAGACCACCCCTCTTGATTGTCTGCCACAAAACAACGCAAGAACTGCTCAACATCCTGGTTCTTTCTTTCTGTCTGGCCATTAGACTCAGGATGATATCCGGATGAAAACGACAAATGAACTCCCAACCTGTCACAAAAGGCACGCCAAAAACGAGCCACGAACTGAGGTCCCCTATCTGAAACAATGTCAGTAGGAACGCCATTTAGTCTGACAATTTCCTTGACAAAGGCCTTAGCGAGTGTCTTAGCGCAGGGCAGTTTGATGAAAGGAACCAAGTGACACATCTTGCTAAAACGGTCCACGACCACCCAGATGACCGTGAAACCCTCAGAGGGGGGAAGGTCAGTAATAAAGTCCATAGCCAGATGTGTCCAAGGTGCACTAGGAACCTCCAGAGGGCAAAGCAACCCTGCAGCAGGAGCATGCGAAGACTTAGATCTAGTACACACAGTACATTGACGCACCCACTTAATGACTTCCTTCTGCCATCCAGGCCACCAAAAACTGCGACCCACAAGTCTCTTGGTCTCAGAAATTCCTGGATGACCTGCCAACCGAGACTCATGACACTCAACAAACAAATCTCTCCTAAAGGTCCTAGGCACAAACAACCTCCCATGGGGAGTGTTAGATGGGGCATTCTCCTGCGCTTTAAGAATCTCATCCTCCAAAACGGAGTCCAAAGCAGCAATCACAACACCTTCTTGTAAAATGCTCTCCTCCTCCTCCTCAGCACCGACCATGGGAGAAAAGCTGCGAGACAAAGCATCAGCTTTAACATTCTTGGTACCCGGGATGTAAGTAACGGAAAAATTAAACCGCGAGAAAAAAAGTGCCCAACTAGCCTGACGGGCATTCAAGCGCTTGGCAGCATCAAGATAGATCAGATTTTTATGATCAGTGAAAACCTGAATGGGAAATTCAGCACCTTCCAAGAGATGACGCCAGTGTTCAAATGCGAGTTTAATAGCCAGCAATTCCCGATTACCAATATCGTAATTAAGTTCAGTCTCAGAAAAATTTTTTGAAAAAAAGGCACAGGGATGTACTCCATCCTTGTTTTCCTGAGACAACACCGCACCGACCCCCACAAAAGCATCAACCTCAACCAAAAACGGTTTAGTCACATCAGGCTGCATAAGGATGGGAGCAGAGGTGAACCTCTCCTTTAGAAACACAAAAGCTTCAATGGCCTCAGAAGTCCACTGAACCGTATTAGCACCTTTCCTGGTGAGATCGGTCAGTGCTTTGACAATAATAGTAAAATTTTTTATGAATTTTCTGTAATAATTGGCGAAACCCAAAAACCTCTGCATTGATTTCAAACCAATAGGCCTAGGCCATTCCTGCACTGCTTGAACTTTCACCGGGTCCATCTCAAAGCCTTTGCTGGAGATAATGTAGCCCAAAAAACTAATTCTCTGAACAGCGAACTCGCATTTCTCCAGCTTAGCAAAAAGCGAATTGTCAATCAATAACTGCAATACCTCACGTACGCTCCGCCAATGAGACTCCAGATCAGGCAAATAAATCAGAATGTCATCCAAATACACAACCACATTTTTGCCGATCAAAGGTCTAAGGATGTCATTAATAAGATTCTGAAAAAATGCTGGAGCATTGGTAAGACCAAAAGGCATAACCCGATTCTCAAAATGACCCACAGGAGTGTTAAAAGCAGTCTTCCATTCATCACCCTCCTTCATACGCAACAAATTGTATGCCCCCCGGAGATCAATTTTAGAGAACCACTTGGCCCCCACTAACCGGTTAAACAAATCAGGAATCAATGGCAGTGGGTAAGGATTGCGTACAGTAATTTTATTAATCTCACGAAAGTCCAGACAAGGACGTAAACCACCGTCCTTTTTTTTAACAAAAAAAAATCCAACAGCCACAGGAGACTTGGAAGGCCTAATGTGACCGGCGGCCAAGCTTGTCTGTATGTATTCCTCCAAAGCCTTTCTCTCAGGAATAGTAAGATTAAATAAACGACTTTTAGGAAGAGTCGCTCCAGGGACAAATTCAATGGTACAATCATAGTCTCTATGGGGAGGCAAAATTTGCGATTCCTTCTCAGAAAAAACTTTCCAAAAATCCTGAATAGGTACAGGTAATTCCCCTTTATCCACAGCAGCAATGCGAGCGTTACAATACTTGTCATAACACTTAGGGCTCCAGGACTTAATTTCATTGGTAGACCAATCCAGTACAGGATTGTGCAATTTTAACCAGGGTAACCCCAACACTACTGGAGAAGGCAAATTATTTAATACTACCAAATCCAAATTCTCTTGGTGAATACCATTAATAGTGAGGGGAAATTCACAGACCTTGTGAGTAACACTATTTAAGGGAGAGCCATCGACAGAAACCACGGCAATAGGGGATGACAAAGGTTTGGGTTTTAATTTAAGTTTTTCCAAGAATCCCCCATCAATCACATTCAGAGTAGAACCACAATCCACAAATATCCGAAATTCAATTAATTCTTCCTGAGCAGTGGTAGTAGCAGAAAGAAGTACACCCTTAGTATTTAAACAGGCTATACGGGCGTAACTGACCTTTTTTTTTCTTTGTTCATGCGAAGCACACAGTTCCTAATGAAATGGTCAGATCCACCGCAATAAAAGCACAAACCTTCAGAAAATCTGTGGTCTTTTTCCTGAGAGCGGGGTGACATCGCCCCAATCTCCATCGGCTCTCCAATGTCAGTACAGACCCTCTCAAGACTCGGAGCTGACATGGCAGAGGATTTACTCTCATTAACCCTTGCAAGCAGTCTCCTGTCCACCCGTATAGCTAATTGCATTGCCTCCTGCAAGTTTCCAGGTGAAGGATAAGCAATCAGCAGATCCTTAACCCTTTCACCTAGCCCCGCAAGAAACAAACTTTTCAAAGCTGAATCGTTCCACCCCACCTGAGCAGACCACCGATGGAAGTGAGTACAATAATTTTCCACATTACCTGATCCCTGCCTCAAACGTCTTAATTCAGACTCCGCAGATGAGACACGATCAGGATCATCATACAACAACCCCAAAGCAGAAAAAAAAACTATCCACTGATCTAAAGCACGGATCACTAGGTTGGAGAGAAAAGGCCCATCCCTGAGGTTCTTTGTGCAAAAGTGACATTATGAACCCTATGCGCTGTGATTCATCACCAGAGGATCTGGGCCTCAAATGAAAATACAGCAAACAAGCATTTTTAAAGGAAAAAAAAATCTTGTTGTTCACCAAAAAATAGATCAGGCAGACGTACCTTTGGCTCCACAAAATGCGCTCCAGGACAGCTACTCACGTGTTGTTGGAGCTCGGCCACCTCCAGAGAGAGTCCCTGCAAGCGTTGAGCCAAATCCTGAACCGAGACCATGATGGAAACTGGAGGTCTTTCCTTAGAGAAATTTTTTTTGGCTGGACTTACTGTTATGATCTGATACAAGCACTAAGGAAAGACAGGAGATCTGTCCCTACAATAGAACTAAGCTGGATCCCTACGATGTAACGGGGAACCTGATCCTGCGATCAGACCCGCTAAAGTCCTCGGCTAGTCTGAACGAAGACCTATAGATGTGAGGAAGGGATCCCTACAAGAACTAGGGACTGGGAGAAAGATGGACACCTCCTAGCAGAAATTGTAGCAGAAATAAGACAAACAAGCAACAAAGAACATAGAGGTCCGAAGACCTAGCAAAACTGACTGAGAAAGGTAACAGAGCACCAAGCTAGCTCAAGAGTAGAAATTATAATGAAGTCCAGCAAGGCCAGGAGGGCGGAGCAGGATTAAATAGGCAAAAAAGGTCATGTGACTAGCAAACTAGAAAAAAACTAACAGGAGAGTTCTAACAACAATGGCCGGAATCTGGTGGCGGCTCTGAAGCTTGGCAACCTTGCAAAAGTACCATGCCTGGCCCATGTGCTCAACTTAATGGTTCAACAGTTTCTCAAAATCTACCCAGATCTGCCTGAGCTGCTTGTGAAATTACGCTACGTGTGTGCCCAGTTAAGAAAGTCAGCTATAGCTTCAGCAGCGTTTACAGCTTCCAGCTCACCGACTGGTGTGCGATGTCACCATGCATTGGAACGCAACATTGCATATGCCGGCAAGGATTTGAGAGCAGCAGAGGGCAGTTGTTGAGTACCAGCTCCAACATGCCCATCAACCTCCGCACATAAGAGCTGATGAGTGGATATGTATGTTTGACATTTGTGCAGTTCTCCAAAACTTTGAGGCCTGCACCAAGATGGTGAACGGCGATGATGCCATAATTAGCATCACCATCCCGATTCTCTGTCTACTGAAACGCTTGCTGCTCACAATTAAAGAAGAGGCTTTGCTGGCGGAGCACAATGAGATGGAGGAAGGAACTATACAGGGTGATGCTACACAGCCCAGCCTCATCTCATCTCAATGTGGATTAAGTGATAATCAGGAGGAGGAGGAGGAACAGGAACTGGTTTCGTGCACTACAGACGGTACTATCCACACCACATTCATCTTGTCTGTTCAGCATGGATGGCCTGAAGAGGGGATGGAGAGGGAGGAGCAGGACCAGGAGGAGGATGAGGAGGAGAACATGGACAGGCGTCCTCTGTATGGACAGGGAAGTCTTGGCTGTTGGCAGTCTGGCACACATGGCTGAGTTTATGTTCTGCTGCCTTTCCCGTCACCCTCGTGTTGTACGCATTTTGGGCCACAGTATTTACTGGTTCGTCACACTTCTAGACCCACACTACAAGGAGAATGTAACGGGTCTGGGAGGCGGAACCTCTGAGCAACTTATACAAGGGGGCGGTCCTTGTAAGGAAGCGGGTGGCGACCAGGGAAGTCAGGCAGGTAGTCACAGCAGGTGACCGGGACAGTCTCTGGGTAAACGGGCAGGAGGTCACGGCAAGTGACCGGGACAGTCTCTGGGTAAATGGGCAGGAGGTCACAGCAAGTGACCGGGGCAGTCTCTGGGTGAACGGGCAGGAGGTCACGGCAAGTGACCGGGACAGTCTCTGGGTAAAGGGTAGGTACGACCTGTGACGGCTGAGCCTCCAGGTAGGCTAGCAAGCAGATGGCAGATGTGTGCTCCCAGGTGAGCAGGCGAGAGTCTCTGGATAAGCAGGTTGTCACAGCATGTGACGGCGGAGCCTCCAGGTAGGCTAACAGGCAGGTAGCAGATGAGCGCTCCCAGGTGAGCGAACAAGAGTCTCTGGACTGGCAGGTGGTCACAGCACGTGACGGCGGAGCCTCCAGGTAGGCTAGCAGACAGGTAGCAGGTGAGCGCTCCCAGGTGAGCGGGCAAGCTGGTCCATAGACAGACTGACAGATGTCGGAAGGCAGACCGTCGGACCTCAGGCTAGCAAGCAGGTAAGCGGATAACATGCAGGAATCAGACAGCAAACTGGCAGGAAACTGGCAGGTAACTGGAAACGGGACCTGAGGGCTGAAGCAGAGTAGTGAACAGTGCAACAACATTGCTCGGGCACCTCCATTTTGGAGGAGGTGCCTTATATATGGTGAAGTCCTCCGGCCATTGGCCGGGGACTCCTTAGGACGGCGCGCGCGGCTCCTTTAAGAGGGGGGGAGCGCGCGCGCGCCCTAAGCACCGTGGCCGGGAAGGAGCGCGCGCTGCCAGCAGAGCGGGAGGAGGACGCCGGGCTCGGAGCGGAGAGGTGAGGGGAACAGCGTCCCTGCCTAGCAGAGGGCAGGGACGCCGACGCTACAGTACCCCCCCCTTTAGGCCCCCCTTTTTTAGGCCAGACAGAAATTTAGCAAGGATGAGAGGGGCATGGATGTTCTCCCGGGGCTCCCACGTTCTCTCTTCAGGACCAAACCCCTTCCAATCTACTAGAAAAAAGGTCTTTCCTCTTACTCTTTTTGTGGCCAGAATGTTCTCTACCTCAAACTCGTTTTCAGCGGAAACCGGAGCAGGAGGCGTACCTGTAGACTTGGAAAAAGAGTCAAGTACCACGGGTTTGAGGAGAGATACATGGAAGGAGTTAGGGATCCGCAAGTTGGCCGGGAGTTTCAATTTATAGGCCACCGGGTTGAACTGACTGATGACCTCCAGAGGACCGATGAACCGAGGCCCTAACTTATAGGAAGGAATCTTGAGCCGGACATACTTGGACGAGAGCCAGACCTTATCCCCTGGACGGAATTGAGGAGGATCCAGACGTTTTTTGTCAGCATGTCTTTTCATACGCTCGGACGACTGAAGGAGTGCGGACCGGGTACTCTCCCACATGGAGGAAAATTTGTTAACAAGAGATTCCGCAGCCGGATTATCCACCGAGGTGGAGACGGGAAATGGGATCCGAGGATGTTGACCGAAGACTACAAAAAACGGGGATTTGGAGGAAGATTCGCTCTCGTGATTGTTGTAAGAGAATTCGGCCCATGGCAGGAGATCCACCCAGTCAGAATGGTGGGCATTAACGAAGTGCCGGAGGTAACTGGTCAGGATCTGATTGATCCGCTCCACTTGACCATTAGACTGTGGGTGGTAAGCGGAGGAGAAGTCCAGGGTGACGTCTAGCAATTTACAAGTGGCTCTCCAGAAACGTGAGGTGAACTGTACCCCACGATCCGACACGATGTGGAGGGGCAGGCCATGAAGACGGAAGATGTGGCGGATAAAGTCTTTAGCCAGCTCGGGTGCAGACGGGAGGCCTGGCAAGGGAATAAAGTGAGCCATCTTGGAAAAGCGGTCAGCGACCACCCAAATGACCGTACAACCGGCAGAGACGGGGAGATCAGTTATGAAGTCCATAGCAATATGCTGCCAGGGGGCAGCAGGCACAGGAAGCGGAAGGAGGCGACCGGCTGACAGGTGTCTCGGGACTTTGTTGCGGGCGCAGGACACACAGGCAGAAACAAAGTCTATTACGTCCTTGTGCAGGGTAGGCCACCAGTAGTGCCGGGTAATAAGCTGGAGGGTCTTTTTCTGACCGGCGTGGCCAGCTAGTTTAGACGAATGGCCCCAGTGTAGGATCTTCTCCCGATCAGGTACTGAAACGAACGTCTTACTGGGAGGGAGACGATTTAGACTCACGGGAGCCACCTGCATTACTCTGGCGGGATCGATGATATGTTTAGGTTCTTCCTCGAGATCGGACACCAGAAAGGATCGGGACAAGGCATCTGCTTTGATGTTTTTGTCAGCCGGGCGAAAATGAAGAACAAAATCAAAGCGAGCAAAAACAAGGACCACCGGGCTTGGCGCGGGTTAAGTCTCTGGGCATGCTGGAGGTAAGCCAAGTTCTTGTGGTCAGTGTAAATTACTACCGGGTGAAGAGCCCCCTCGAGTAGGTAACGCCACTCTTCCAATGCCAGCTTGATGGCCAATAACTCTTGGTCTCCTATGGAATAGTTGCGCTCAGAAGAGGAGAAGAGTTTGGAGAAGAAGCCACAAGTTACCATTCTCCCGGAAGACGATTTTTGGGTAAGTACCGCTCCGGCTCCAGAGGAGGAGGCGTCAACTTCCAGGAAGAACTGCTTGTTGCCGTCCGGGCGATGCAGCACCGGGGCGGAAGAGAAGGCCTGTTTTAAGGAAAGAAAGGCCTCCTCTGCTTCGGGCGGCCACTCTCTGGGATTAGTGCCCTTACGGGTGAGCACGGAAATTGGGGCAGTCCGGGAAGAGAAGTGCGGTATGAAGAGGCGGTAGTAGTTGGCGAAGCCCAGGAACCGCTGAATAGCCTTCAACCCCTCCGGTCGAGGCCATTTCTCGATGGCAGACAGTTTCTCTGGATCCATTCGGAGGCCGGTCTGAGAAATAATGTAGCCCAAAAATGGAAGCGAGGTTTGCTCAAAGAGGCACTTCTCATATTTAGCGAAGAGGTGATTCTGCCTGAGCCTGAGCAGGACCTGACGAACATCCCTCCGGTGAGTCTGGAGATCCGGAGAGAAGACCAAGATGTCGTCCAGGTACACCACTACGCAGGAGTAGAGAAGGTCCCGGAAGATGTCATTGACCAACTCTTGAAAGACGGCAGGAGCATTACAGAGGCCAAAGGGCATTACCAGATATTCATAGTGGCCGTCCCGGGTGTTGAATGCAGTCTTCCATTCATCCCCCTGACGGATACAGACCAGGTTGTACGCCCCACGGAGGTCCAGTTTGGTGAAGATTCTAGCCCCCCTCAGACGATCAAATAACTCCGGAATGAGCGGAAGGGGGTACTTATTCTTCACCGTGATCTGGTTAAGGCCTCTATAGTGTATACAGGGACGGAGAGAGCCGTCCTTCTTTTTAACGAAAAAGAAGCCTGCTCCCGCCGGGGAGGTAGATTTCCGGATGAATCCCCGGGCCAGATTCTCCTCAATATATTCGGACATCGACCGGGTCTCAGCAGCGGACAATGGGTAAATACGCCCACGGGGAGGCGTAGTACCAGGTAACAGGTCGATAGGACAGTCGTATGGTCTATGAGGGGGTAATGTCTCTGCCTCCTTTTTATTAAAGACATCAGCAAATGACCAATAAGGAATCGGAAGTCCAGGTAGATTAGTTGGGGTAGGAGAAGGACGGACGGGATGAACGGGAACCAAACAAATCTTATGGCAGTCCTGTCCCCAATGAAGGACTTCTCCGGTCTTCCAGTCAAGCACGGGTGCATGTTTCTGGAGCCAAGGTAGGCCTAGTAAGAGGGCGTGAGAGAGTCCAGGCAGAACATGAAAAGAGATGCTCTCAGAATGCAGCATTCCCACCTGCAGAGTAATGGATTCGGTGATGAGTTGGATGGGACGTGGTAAGAGGCCCCCATCCACGGCAGCGACAGATAGGGGTACAGCCAGAGGTTTGGTGGGAATGCGGTGTTTTTCTACCAGGGACTGTGAAATAAGATTCCCGGCTGCTCCAGAGTCAAGTTGGGCTAGTTCGAAAAAACGGTTCTCCCCGCAGATAATTGAGACTGACAGCAGCAGAGATGGAGAGGATTTATTCTTGTCTAGGTCGACCTCTCTGAGCGAACCTAGACACAGGCGTTTCCCGACCTCTCCGGGCAGGTACGGATCCGGTGCTCCTTGCTGCCACAGTAGAAGCAGCTCCCCTCGGCACGGCGTAAGTCCTGACGGGTTTTGACCATCTTGGTCTGGTCGACCTGCATAGGCTCAGGAGAGTGTACCTGGGGAGAAACGGAGGGAGTGACGGGTTTCTGGAAGGTAGGAGCTAGACGTGGAAACCTCCTCTCACGGGTGACCTCTTTGGCACGCTCCTGGAACCGTAGGTCAATCCGGGTGGCAAGAGTTATTAAGTCATCGAGAGTGGTAGGAATGTCCCGACCGGCGAGTTCATCTTTAATACGGCCGGACAGACCCTCCCAGAAGACAGACACCAGAGCGTCGTTATCCCAGGCCAGCTCCGAGGCAAGGGTACGGAACCGTATGGCATATTGGCCCACGGTGAGACTTCCCTGACGGAGGCGTAGCAGAGACGATGCGGATGAGGTCTTCTGTCCGGGTTCGTCGAAGACTTTCCGGAAAGCCGTGAGAAAGGCAGGCAAGTCGGACACCAGGGGGTCTCCTCTCTCCCATAGAGGATTTAGCCAATCCAGTGCCTCCCCCGTGAGATGGGACATGATGAAGGCTACTTTGGCCCGGTCGGAGTTAAACTGGTGGGATAGGAGTTCAAAGTGCAGGGTGCACTGGTTTATGAAGCTCCGAGCCAGAGCGGAGTCGCCTCCGAAGCGAGGAGGTGCAGAAAGCCGGGGTCCGGAGCAGGATACCATGGTATTGGTGGGCAGCGGAGCTGCCGGGTTGCGAGTCAAGACACTAGCGGTGGTTGCTGGTGGAGCAGTCAGAGAGTCCAGGCGAGAATTGACATTCCGCAGGTGACTCAGGATGGACTCCTGTTGGGACCTCTGACGGGACAGTTCATGACAAAGGTCCGAGAGCGAGGGAGCTTGGGTGCCACCGGGTTCCATGGCCCGAGCAAACTGTAACGGGTCTGGGAGGCGGAACCTCTGAGCAACTTATACAAGGGGGCGGTCCTTGTAAGGAAGCGGGTGGCGACCAGGGAAGACAGGCAGGTAGTCACAGCAGGTGACCGGGACAGTCTCTGGGTAAACGGGCAGGAGGTCACGGCAAGTGACCGGGACAGTCTCTGGGTAAACGGGCAGGAGGTCACAGCAAGTGACCGGGGCAGTCTCTGGGTGAACGGGCAGGAGGTCACGGCAAGTGACCGGGACAGTCTCTGGGTAAAGGGTAGGTACGACCTGTGACGGCTGAGCCTCCAGGTAGGCTAGCAGGCAGATGGCAGATGTGTGCTCCCAGGTGAGCAGGCGAGAGTCTCTGGATAAGCAGGTGGTCACCGCATGTGACGGCGGAGCCTCCAGGTAGGCTAACAGGCAGGTAGCAGATGAGCGCTCCCAGGTGAGCGGGCAAGAGTCTCTGGACTGGCAGGTGGTCACAGCACGTGACGGCGGAGCCTCCAAGTAGGATAACAGGCAGGTAGCAGATGAGCGCTCCCAGGTGAGCGGGCAAGAGTCTCTGGACTGGCAGGTGGTCACAGCACGTGACGGCGGAGCCTCCAGGTAGGCTAGCAGACAGGTAGCAGGTGAGCACTCCCAGGTGAGCGGGCAAGCTGGTCCATAGACAGACTGACAGATGTCGGAAGGCAGACCGTCGGACCTCAGGCTAGCAAGCAGGTAAGCGGATAACAGGCAGGAATCAGACAGCAAACTGGCAGGTAACTGGAAACGGGACCTGAGGGCTGAAGCAGAGTAGTGAACAGTGCAACAACATTGCTCGGGCACCTCCATTTTGGAGGAGGTGCCTTATATATGGTGAAGTCCTCCGGCCATTGGCCGGGGACTCCTTAGGACGGCGCGCGCGAGCCCTAAGCACCGTGGCCGGGAAGGAGCGCGCACTGCCAGCAGAGCAGGAGGAGGACGCCGGGCTCGGAGCGGAGAGGTGAGGGGAACAGCTTCCCTGCCTAGCAGAGGGCAGGGACGCCGACGCTACAGAGAACTTTCTATCTCTCCTTCCCATGGCAGAGAGGTCTAATAAAATGTTGCAGTACCATAATGCCCTTGTTGAAGAATTATTTAAAAAATTCTCATCTGACAATGCTGGCAGCAGAGGTCACAGTTCCTTTGACAACCAAGTAGTACAGGCAAGGGAGACACAAACCAGAATCAGCAGAGGCAGGGGAACATTATCAAAGGTCTAGGACAGTTTTCTCAGACCCTCCCAGCACCCAGGCCCTGATGCGCGGGGTACTCTGACAAGGAGGGAAACATTTTGGAACATGCTGAAGGAGTACCTTGGCGACCGTACCAGCATCCTCTGTGATTCCTCTGTGGCTTACAACTATTGGGTATCCAAGCTGGACACGTTGCATGACCTTTCTCTGTACGCCTTGGAGGTCCTGGCCTGCCCTGCCACTAGCTTTTGTCAGAGCGGGTTTTTAGTGCCACTGGGGTATATCAACTGAAAATGCTGATAGGCTGACTCTTATCAAAATGAACAAGGGTTGGATTGGCCCTAACTTCTCAACACCACTAGATGACAGCAGCAAAACATAATCTAATCCAATGGGGGGTTTTTTTTGGTCTATACCCATGCACCCCTTCACACTCAAACATGGGTATACGCTTTAGGATTTCATCTTTATGTTGTCCTCCTCCTCCTCCTTCTCCTCATCCTCCATCACCATATCAGCAGGGTGACCATCATGCAATACCCCCATTAATTTTTTTAAGGGTGTTTATGATGTCCATAGGAAAAGTTCTTAGAGGCCTTCCTCTAATATTCCATAACACATATATATATATATATATATATATATATACACAATGCTCAAAAAAATAAAGGGAACACTTAAACAACAGAATATAACGCCAAGTAAATTAAACTTCTGTGAAATCAAACTGTTCACTTAGGAAGCAACACTGATTGACAATCAATTTCACATGCTGTTGTGCAAATGGAATAGACAATAGATGGAAATTATTGGCAATTATCAAGACACACTCAATAAAGGAGAGGTTCTGCAAGTGGGGACCACATCTCAGTATCAATGCTTTCGGGCTGATGTTTTGGTAATTTTTGAATGTTGGTTGTGCTTTCACAATCATGATAGCATGAGACGGACTCTACAACCCACAGAAGTTGCTCAGGTAGTGCATCTCATCCAGGATGGCACATCAATGTGAGCTGTGGCAAGAAGGTTTGCTGTGTCTGTCAGCGTAGTGTTCAGAGGCTGAAGGCGCTACCAGGAGACAGGCAAGTACACCAGGAGACGTGGAGGTGGCCGTAGGAGGGCAACAACCCAGCAGCAGGACCGCTACCTTCGCCTTTGTACAAGGATGAACAGGAGGAGCACTGCTAGAGCCCTGCAAAATGACCTCCAGCAGGCCACAAATGTGCATGTATCTGCACAAACGGTTAATAATCGACTCCATGAGGGTGGTATGAGGGCCCGTTGTCCACAGATGAAGGTTGTGCTCACAGACCAACACCGTGCAGGACGCTTGGCATTTGCCACAGAACACCAGGATTGGCAAAGTCGCCACTGGCGCCCTGTGCTCTTCACATATGAAAGCAGGTTCACACTGAGCACATGTGACAGACTTGACAGAGTCTGGAGATGCCGTGGAGAGCGATCTGCTGCCTGCAACATCCTTCAGCATGACCGATTTGGCAGTGGATCAGTAATAGTGTAGGGTGGCATTTCTTTGGAGCGCTGCACAGCCCTCCATGTGCTCGCCAGAGGTAGCCTGACTGCCATTAGGTACCAAGATGTGATCCTCAGACCCCTTGTGAGACCATATGCTGGTGCGGTTGGCCCTGGGTTCCTCCTAATGCAGGACAATGCCAGACCTCATGTGGCTGGAGTGTGTCAGCAGTTCCTGCAAGATAAAGGCATTGAAGCTATGGACTGGCCCGCCCGTTCCCCAGACCTGAAACCGATTGAGCACATCGGGGACATCATGTCTCACTCCATCCACCAATGTCACGTTGCACCACAGACTGTCCAGGAGTTTTAGTCCAGCTCTGGGAGGAGATCCCACAGGAGACCATCCGCAACCTCACCAGGAGCATGCCCAGGCGTTGTAGGAAGGTCATACAGGAACATGGAGGCCACCCACAATACTGAGCCTCATTTTGACTTGTTTTAAGGACATTACATCAAAGTTGGATCAGCCTGTAGTGTGTTTTTCCACTTTAATTTTGGGGGTGACTCCAAATCCAGGCCTCCATTGGTTAATAAATTTGGTTTCCATTGATGGTTTTTGTGTGATTTTGTTGTTAGCACATTCAACTTTGTACAGAACAAAGTATTCAATGAGAATATTTCATTCATTCAGATCTAGGATGTGTTATTTGAGTGTTCCCTTTATTTTTTTTGAGCAGTGTTTATATATATACAGTACAGACCAAAAGTTTGGACACACCTTCTCATTTAAAGATTTTTCTGTATTTTCATAACTATGAAAATTGTACATTCACACTGAAGGCATCAAAACTATGAATTAACACATGTGGATTTATATACTTAACAAAAAAGTGTGTAACAACTGAAAATATGTCTTATATTCTAGGTTCTTCAAAGTAGCCACCTCCAGGCTGTGTAAGGGCTATTTGACCAAGAAGGAGAGTGATGGGGTGCTACGCCAGATGATCTGGCCTCCACAGTCACCAGACCTGAACCCAATCGAGATGGTTTGGCGTGAGCTGGACCACAGAGTGAAGGCTAAAAGGCCAACAAGTGTTAAGCATCTCTGGGAACTCCTTCAAGATTGTTGGAAGACCGTTTCCGGTGACTACCTCTTGAAGCTCATCAAGAGAATGCCAAGAGTGTGCAAAGCAGTCATCAAAGCAAAAGGTGGCTACTTTGAAGAACCTAGAATATAAGACATATTTTCAGTTGTTTCACACTTTTTTGTTAAGTATATAACTCCACATGTGTTAATTCATAGTTTTGATGCCTTCAGTGTGAATGTACAATTTTCATAGTTATGAAAATACAGAAAAATCTTTAAATGAGAAGGTGTGTCCAAACTTTTGGTCTGTACTGTGTATAAATATATCCCAGGGGTAAATGTTTTTCAGCTCTTACTGCATAAACAATAACATTATAGGAGACTCACTCCTTAATAATTTTTAATACATTTGTTCTGAGGCCCTTCATTATGTCTCTTGAAAATGGTATTGGAGTGCTTCCTAGTATTTTGTCGCCCTTGCACTTACTGCATACGCAATAACAGTATAGGAGACCGACTCCTTAATAATTTTTAATACAATTTTACTGAGGCACTTCACTACGTCTCTTCAAAGTGGTATTGGAGTGCGTCCTAATTTTTGGCAGCCCTTGCACTTACTGCATATGCATTAATAGTATAGGAGACCGACTCCTTAATAATAGTAAGGCCAATTCAAATTGATTCTATATTCTACAATATTACCTCTCTTATCTGCAATTCGTGCACGGGTGAGCTATCGCACTAGGGATAGCGTATTACACGCATCCAGCCAGGGATTATTGCCTTATACTTTTGACTGCTGCAAACAAACCCCCAAAAAATAATGATTCTATTTCCTATTGATACCGCTGTGAGCTGCATTAGAATAGGGACAGGAGCTAGGTATCATCAGCGGGTTCATTCTGCTTGTATACATCTCTTTCACAGTGCATAACTTAGTTGCTTTTTTCAAAAAATCATTGACAGATTCATGTTTTTTAATATAGTCTGCACTCAAAAATCATTAAAGTAGGCAGGGTTGCTTGCATTCCCTTACAGTTTGGAGCTGCTATGTACCAAAAAAAACCTTTGCAACAGGTTAAAATCTATTCTACATTCTACAATATTTCCTCTCTTATCTGCAATTTCTGTATGGGTGAGCTATCACATTAGGGATAGCGTATTACACGCATCCAGCCAGAGATTACGGCCTTATACTCCTTGCTGCTGCAAGCAAACAAAATTTTTTTTTTATTCCCTATTGATACCACTTTGAGCTACATTTAGAATAGGGACATGTGCTAGGTATAATCACCGGGAAATGAGTGTTCATTCTGGTTGCATGCATCTCTTCCACAATCCATAACTTGATTGCTTTTTTCAAAAAATCATTGACAGATTCATGTTTTTTAATATAGTCTGCACTCAGAAATTAATCAAAGCAGGCAGGGTTGCTTGTGTTCCTTCACAGTTTGGTGTTGCCACGTACCAAAAAAAAAACCCTCGGGGCCGATTAAAATCTATTTTATTTTCTACAATATTACCTCTCTTATCTGTAATTTGTGTACGGGCAAGCTATAGCAACAGGGATAGCGTATAACAGGCATCTAGTCAGGGATTATTGTCTTATACTCCATGCAGCTGCAACCAAAAAAATAAATCTATTCTATTCCCTATTAATACCGTTGTTAGCTGCTTTTACAATAGGGACAGGTGCAAGGTGGTATCATGTGCTGGAAATGAGTGTTCATTCTGGTTGCATACATCTCTTCCACAGTCCATAACTATATTGATTCCATACACTCATTGACCGATACATAATTTTTACGGTGATCTGTACTCAGAAATTCATCAAAATTGACAGAAATGTATCATAGTGGACAGAAATTCATCGAAGTTGTAAGAAATGTTTCTAATTTTACAGAAATTAATTAAAGTTAACAAAATGTAATGATTTAATTCGCAATTTTTCTACAGCTTTTGTAAGACGTAGTGGTGGGAGACTTGACTGTACTGGAGCTGGAATTACTGCTTCAGAACTCTCCAGTGCTTTGTTTCCATCCATTTCTGGGTGCTTCTTGAAGTATGTTGGGGGCATTGTCCTTCTGGAAGACCCATGACCTAGGATGCAAATCCAGCTTTATGACACTGGGTACTACATTGCGACCCAAAATCCTTTGGAAATCTTAAAATTTCATGATGCTTTGCACACAGTCAAGGCACCCAGTGCCAGAGGCAGCAAAACAACCCCTAAATATAAATGAACCTCCACTATATTTTAATGTAAGTACAATGTTCTTTTATTTGTAGGCCTCATTCCATTTACAGTAAACAGTTGAATGATGTGCTTTACCAAAAAGCTCTATATTGGTCTCATCTGTCCCCAAGATGGCAGCTGGCCCTCTAAAAATAGGGGAGGCCGCCTGCTGGCACTCTAGAAATTGTGAGGTCTGCCTGCTGGACATCCAAGTTTCAAACTTTACAGAATATATATGAAAAATAAATTTGACCACCTCAGATGGATAAATTATATTGCAGTACCAATATACGGCTATGCAAAGCATAGCCGGCTGCTGGCCCTCTAACAATAGTGAAGGCCGACTGCTGGGCCTCTAACAATAGTAAGGGCCACCTGATGGCCCTCTACAAATAGTGAGAGCCACCTGATGGCCCTGTAAAAATAGGCTTTGTGACTTTCAGAGTCCCTGCTTCATAAATGAAACAGGATGTGTCTGATCATATCTAATACAGCACATGGCTAGATAAGGTAGTAAAATGTTAAAATTACATTTACTGGTGAATGTATTTTTCACCGTTGAAAGCAATGCGAGCTTGCAAAAAAATGTGCAAAAACATTACGTGTGAACATAGCCCAAGGTGTGGAGGAGCATTTTTTTTCTGTTATTTATTTTGCCTTATATACAAGACATTATTCTGGAAAGAATGTTTCTTAATGTTTTTTCAAGGAAAATCCATTTTATCGTTTTTGTATGTTTTATTGTCAGTCCATAAAAGTGGCATAATACTCTGACAACATTGTTGAAAGCAGTGTCCTGGGATTCAGAGATGCTTCCAGGGGTCTTCCCCTATTCCCATGCCATTTTAGCGCTGTTTTTATCTATTTGACCAATATTTAGACCCACTCCAGACCCACTCCAGACCTCCGGAGGAAGGCCACCGGAAAAATGCTCAAGTTTCCCTTTAACTTCCATTATATTAATTATTTGGGTTGAGCACCCGAGAATTACGATTTGCTTGACCCAAGTAATGAGCACCCGAGCATTTTAGTGCTAGCTCATCACTACTAAAGAAGACCCATTTACACAGGCAGATAAGCTGTCCATAATGAGTGCAAATTGATGATATATATTTGTGCTTGAAAGTTTGGGAACTCTTCAGAATTTTCCAGATTTCTGCATAAATATAACCTAAAACTATATCAGATTTTCACACAAGTACCAAACGTACATAAAGGGAACCAAATAAAACAAATGATCCAAAAATATTAGACTTGGTCATTTTTTATTGAAGAAAATAATCAATATCCCATGTCTGGGGGTGGGAAAACTTTGTAAACCATTACTATTCACAAATTGAGGGTGAAGTTAGAGTCTGGTGTTTTCAATTAATTGGATGACAGGTGTGAGTAGGCGATTTGTTTTATTTAAAAAACAGGGATCTATCAGAGCCTAATCTTCACAACACATTTGTGGAAGTGTGTCATGAAAGGAACAAAAGAGTTTTCAGCAGAAGAGTTGTTGATGCTCCTTAGGGTGGAAAAGGTAACAAAAATATCTCTAAAGAGCTTGGACTCCACAAATCAACAAACAGATTTTTTACAAAAAGGTAATCTATAAGCAACTAAATCACTAAAGTCCTATTTCACATTAGCTACAGTTAATGTTTATGAGTCCACCATTAAGAGGACACAGAACAGCAATGAAGCAAATCTCAAAATGTTCAAATTCACGTAAAACTGAATTTCAGGCAATTCAATATAAACTCAATCCTCTGCAGATCGATCTTCTCATGCTATGTAATGTGAGAGCATCATAATGTAGGAGCAGAGACCCTGATTACATTGATGTGTGTTTTACGGGCTGAGTTTTGCTATTTCAATACAATCAATGTTTTATCAGCAGGAGATTATCATTACATGACAACTTGGCACATGCAGGGTAGTTCAACACCATCTCCAACACTAATTAGCTGCTCTCTGTCACTATAAAATGTACATAGACTGTGGTGTGGGTGGGATTATACACGGACCAACAACTGAGGTCTGCTAAATCTGCAGCAGAGAAAATTGTGACTCATAACTGCTGCACCCAGTATACTAAGTGATACATCACTAGAATCAGGGTATCTATCCTTACTTCATGGTATTGTCAGATTACATAGTAGCACACTGAGCAAGGACAGATCTCAGGGTGGGAATTAGGCGGGGAGCAATGAGCTCATATGTTTCCCAAATAAAGGCAACTGTCTGCCGGATCAAATAATACTCCAAGGTCCCTATAGATCATATTCATGGCCCAGGGCAAAAGAGACTCCAGCTACAATTTATCATAAAATTTCAAAACTTTATTAATATAAATAAAAACAGCTATTGTACTATGGTACATTGAGGGTACTACGCACTATGCACTTTAGTCAGTCATATCATTAAGTAGTCCTTTCTTTTATATAGCAGTTGATAAAATAATTACCTTGTTACACACATCTACTATATTGTGGTCCTCTATAACCTATTGCTCTGCTATTCCACCATCTGGATTGTGTATCTTGATGTCCTCCCCTCCATTGCGAGGTTCCCTTTTTTTATTTTTTACAGTTTGTTTTTATTTATATTAATAAAGTTTTGGAATTTTATGATAATTGTAGCTGAAGTCTCTTTTGTCCTGGGCCATGCCTATGACCTATAGGGGGACCTTGGAGTATTAGTTGTATTTAAAAGTGTCTAGCACTGATTTATAGTTATCTGGACTGATGAGGTTAATGTCTGCTGAATCAGTTATGACGATCGCAACAAGTTCTGAGAACCAGACTTGTGTGCCAGAGAGGTGATGTCATCAGAGGTCATAGATTCGTTGACAATTCTTTTGCTTTCCCCATGACTCACAATCCAGAAACATCAGTGGCTGTATGAAAGATGCAAGAGTCTGTCTGGATCCCAGAAACTCACTCAGCTTTTATGCACACACACTGATTACAAGCAAACAGGTCACAGGTGAGGATGTTACCTTTAGTAGCCATTCAAACCCATTTGTGTCCAATTCTGTGCATGTTATCAGGCCAAAATCACCAGGGTATGTGAACTTTTGATCAGGGTCATTTGGATGTTTTTGGTTGTCATTAAGATTTAAAAAGAGAAAACACAGTAGTTTGACAATAAATGGCTTCACCCAACCAATAACCATGAGTGGAGAAATTTTTTTTGTTATCATCATATTCTCTTAAACAAGGCCAAGAAAGGAAAAATTCTGCCGGGGTATGTAAAGTTTTGAGCACAACAGTATACAGGACAGGACACGTGGTACTGTGCAGTGTATACACACGTGGTCAAAAAAAAATTTAAATTCTGTTTGAGCAGGGTTGAAAAGCAATGTCTGACTTTCATTTGTTCATTTTCATAGACTTTTAATTTATTATTACTTCTGTCAGATTCAAATTATTTCTGTGACCATTGTGGGTTTTTCTTTCATTAAACAAGGGGTACCAACAATTTTTACCACATGTTTATATACAGGACAGGAGAAGTGGTATTGTGCAGTGTATATATACAGGACAGGAGAGGTGGTACTGTGCAGTGTATATATATAGGACAGGAGGAGTGGTACTGTGCAGTGTATATACAGGAGAGGAGAAGTGGTACTGTGCAGTGACAAACTCTTCAGAGCAAACTCTGCAGTTAGAGGCATTAGAAGCTATTCATTAGTGCACAATATACAAGACCAGCTGTTCAAAGTCAAATCTGTGTCTGGATTTCCCATCCTAAACTCTTAGAACTCTGAGTTGTCCAGTCATTTGTTTATTTATCTACCATAAAGATAAGTAGATAATCAGATTCCACACAGAATGCATGACTCACTGATACACAATGGTACACTGACAACAGTATCCAGGTAGCTCATTTTATGACCTAACAGACCAGCCCACCGGTCATCTGCCCGATAAGGCAGATTAGCAGTCCGAGTCTGCCGTAACTCCAGGCACTGTATCATCCTGCCATTCTGTAGACTGCAGGCTTAAAGCATCCTGCGGTCTTCAGAAGGGAGAGCAGAAAAGCAGGGATAATGTGTCTCCCTGCTCTACTGCAGGTCTGAACTATATTGGTGAGCTGCGCAAGCCGATATAGTTAGGGGTAGCGTAGCTCTGGGTGGGCGCCTCTGAGCATGAGGCCTGGGACAACTGCACCCTCTGCCCCCCCGGTAGCTACATTACTGCTGTGCAGAGAAACAGTAAAAAGACTGCATCAGCCAGCTGGATCTTTTCCTTTGGAGACACTTGCATGGCCTGCACGGTTTTGGTTAGTGTAGCCACACTTTTGGTCAGCTCCTTGACCTGAAGGCATAGGTCTGCAGAGGGGTCATTATCTAGGATCTGCGTGTCAGCCTCCACAGGTGCTGGGGAAAAGGACGCCACCTCCTGGTGGTATGTGATAGCCGGGCGCCGGAGGGGTGCAGCGCCACTTGGGGTTGATTCTCGCAGCACCCGGATGGCCCGGTCAGTGCACCAGGGAGGAACCGAGCAGAGGGACCAGGTGCCACTCCAGGTCAGACCCCGGACACGGCTGTTGACCCACACCGTGGAATACAGGAACAGGCAGGCAAAAGTGCAGGCTGGGTAGGGTCCAGTACAGACTGGGAGACGGCTTCAGAGCCGCAGATGCGGTAATCAAGCAGAGCAAAGTGCAACAGCAGGTACGGTAGACAAGGCCGAGCAGAGCAAAACCGCAGACGCGGTGGACAAGGCTGAGCAGAGCAAAACCGCAGACGCGGTGGACAGGGCTGAGCAGAGCCAAACCGCAGACGCGGTAGACAAGGCTGAGCAGAGCGAAACTGCAGACGGGGTAGACAAGGCTGAGCAGAGCGAAACCGCAGACGCAGTAGACAAGGCTGAGTAGAGTGAAACCGCAGATGCGGTAGACAAAGCTGAACAGAGCGAAACCGCAGACGCGGTAAACAAGGCTGAACAGAACGAAACTGCAGATGCGGTAGACAAGGCTGAGCAGAGCGAAACCGCAGACGCGGTAGACAAGGCTGCGCAGAGCAAAACCGCAGACGCGGTAGACAAGGCTGCGCAGAGCAAAACCGCAGACGCAGTAGACAAGGCTGAGCAGAGCAAAACCGCAGACGCGGTGGACAAGGCTGAGCAAAGCAAAACCGCAGACGAGGTGGACAGGGCTGAGCAGAACAAAACCGCAGACGCGGTAGACAAGGCTGAGTAGAGCGAAACCGCAGACGCCGTAGACAAGGCTGAGCAGAGCGAAACCGCAGACGCGGTAGACAAGGCTGAGCAGAACGAAACCGCAGACGCGGTAGACAAGGCTGAGCAGAACGAAACCGCAGACGCGGTAAACAAGACTGAGCAGAGCGAAACCGCAGACGCGGTAGACAAGACTGAGCAGAGCGAAACCGCAGATGCGGTAGACAAGGCTGAGCAGAGCGAAACCACAGACGCGGTAGACAAGGCTGAGCAGAGCAAAACCGCAGACGCGGTGGACAGGGCTGAGCAGAGCAAAACCGCAAGTGCGGTGGACAAGGCTGAGCGGGCAGGAACCGCCGAAGCGGTAAGTAAGACACGACAGAGATAAATCGCTGAAGCGGTAAACAAAGACAAAGCAAAGGGGACAGGGCTCTGTTCACACGGAGCAGACTGGAAAAGAAAGGCAGAACCAGATACACACAAGGTACTTGCAAAGAAGTAGCGAAAGGACTCCAACTCACAAACGGAAGTACAATGACAACGAGTAGAAGTTAGCTGCAGGTTCAGACTCTACAGAAAAAGGGAGCAAATGGACATAAAGACAAAACAGGTAGGAAGCTAGTAGACAGTTCAGACAGGAACTGTACTGCAACAAATACAGGAGCGAGTCTGGGTATGCGGCCCCCAGAGGGCGAGACGAACAGGCTAGGAGCGTGTTCAGACAGGCCTGGAAATACAGCCTCCAGGAAGGCAGACAAACAGCTGGCTAGAGTACACAGACAGAACACAGTTCAGACACGGGAACTGATACCGCAAGTAGACGCGGTAGACAAGGCTGAGCAGAGCAAAACCGCAGACGCGGTGGACAAGGCTGAGCAGAGCAAAACTGCAGACGTGGTGGACAAGGTTGAGCAGAGCAAATCCGCAGACGCGGTGGACAGGGCTGAGCAGAACGAAACCGCAGACGCGGTAGACAAGGCTGAGCAGAGCGAAACCGCAGACGCGGTAGACAAGGCTGGGAAGAGCGAAACCGCAGACGCGGTAGACAAGGCTGGGAAGAGCGAAACCGCAGACGAGGTAGACAAAGCTAAGCAGAGAGAAACCGCAGACGCGATAGACAAGGCTGAGCAGAGCGAAACCGCAGACGCGGTACACAAGGCTGAGCAGAGCAAAACCGCAGACGCGGTGGACAAGGCTGAGCAGAGAAAAACCGCAGACGTGGTGGACAAGGCCGAGGAGAGCAAAACCGCAGACGCGGTAGACAGGGCTGAGCAGAGCAAAACCGCAAGTGCGGTGGACAAGGCTGAGCGGGCAGGAACCGCCGAAGCGGTAAGTAAGACAGGACAGAGATAAATCGCCGAAGCGGTAAACAAAGACAAAGCAAAGGGGACAGGGCTCTGTTCACACGGAACAGACTGGAAAAGAAAGGCAGAACCAGATACACACAAGGTACTTGCAAAGAAGTAGCGAAAGGACTCCAACTCACAAACGGAAGTACAATGACAACGAGTAGAAGTTAGGTGCAGGTTCAGACTCTACAGAAAAAGGGAGCAAACGGACATAAAGACAAAACAGGTAGGAAGCTAGGAGACAGTTCAGACAGGAACTGTACTGCAACAAATACAGGAGCGAGTCTGGGTATGCGGCCCCCAGAGGGTGAGACGAACAGGCTAGGAGCGTGTTCAGACAGGCCTGGAAATACAGCCTCCAGGAAGGCAGACAAACAGCTGGCTAGAGTACACAGACAGGACACAGTTCAGTTACGGGAACTGATACCGCAAGGCAGGAAACATAAACAGGACCTGGCACATCAGTGACAAGAAGCGAACTGACAGAACAAGACGCTCAGGCATGGATTCCAAGGAGGAGCTGGTTTAAATGCCAGGTGACAGACAGCAATAGGCTGAGGACGCATTAGGGGTGTGTCTGCAGCAGCTACAAGAAACAGGAAGTTCAGATGGCGTCGCCCTAAGCAGCCAGAGCAGAGCAAAGCAGACAGTATGGAAAGAAGCCAGAGTGGCAGTCTGGACTGGAAATCAAGTGCGCGCTCTTGCACAGTGGGAGATGGACCACTATGCAAGGACGCCGCCAGGTATGTTACAGGAATCCACCTCGCAAGGTGAAGTTGTAGGCCTTCTCTTTGCGCTAATCTCTTTGGCCCTGCTGCTTATAGCTGTCCTGTGGCCCTCGTCCCTGAGTAAAACGTCTTTGTGCTCACCCGTATGGCAGGCAGCTCGGGCCTTCCTGGAATGTCGCTCCCACGTGGCGGTGCTGGGCCCTATGGTGCTGCTGAGCCTCTAGGCATCTGATGGAGCCTGGAGACCTGCAGTCTCCTGCCCTCCGGTTTCTGCTGCTGGGCCTTCAGTGCCCCACAACCTTGAACTCTGGTGTCTGGTTCTTCTGCGCTTCCCTCTCTGGGGTGAACTGCCGTGCAGCTCCACCCCCCAGGTCTTTCCTCTTCGCTCTCCTGACTTCAACTCCTCTCACTAACGCTAACTAACCCCGCCTCCAGATCCTAGTTGTCAAGGGGAGGAGCTCCCCTTGCAGGTCTGGAGCCAGGAAAGTTTTGCATCCTAGTATACCTGATTAGGGGACCCCTGCTTGCTTCTAAGCATGGTATCACCCCTTGTGAGGGAGGCAATGCCACTGTAGCAACCGGACTCCTGGGGTGCCACAAATGAATAATAGCTCATGAAAAAGATCCCCCGGTGTTAGTGAGTGTATGTATTAACCCCTTTCTGGCACAGGGTATATTAATACGTATCTGTGCCCTGGGCCTTATACGTATTAGTACGCCCTGGCGATTTCGCCCGCACACAAACGATGCGGGCAAGATCGCCGCCGGGTGTCAGCTAATTGTTACAGCTGACACCCGGTGCTATGTGCAGGGAGCGGTCCCGCATCGCTCCCGGCACATTAACCCCCGAAATGCTGCCATCGAAATTGATCGCAGCATTCCGGTGGCAAGAGGAGGTAAGCACTATACTTACCTTCTCTGACGGCGTCCAGCAGCGCCTGAGTCCGGTCCCGGGTGTTGCCATGGTGACCCGATGTCATCATGACAACATGTAAGTCACCAGGAGGCAAGAAGTTGCCTTGGTCATGCGCAGTGCACGACCAAAGTAATTTCTCCCTGTGCAGCGCTGACAGGCTGCATAGCATAGGGATGGTGCTATAATGCCGATCAGGCTGCAAAAAGTGAAAGTCCCATAGTGGGAAAAAGTGTAAAAGTCATAAAAATGTCAAAGTGAAAATTTAAAAAAAAAAAAAATTGTAAAAATAAAAAAAAATGAAAAAAAAATAATAAAAAAAAAATATATTGTACCCATAAATAAATAATTTTATGGAAAAAAAAAGTAAGCCAATAAAAGTACACATATTTGGTATCGCCGCGTCCGGAACAACCTAACCTATAAAACTACCCTGCTAGTTAACCCCTTTAGTGAACACGGTAAAAAAATAAATAAATAAACATAAAATGATGCTTTATCGTCAGACTGCCAAACAGAAAATGGAATAAAATGCGATCAAAAAGACGAATGTAGATAAAAATGGTACCACTGAAAATGTCATCTTGTCAGACAGCTCGAACAGCCGAAAAATAAAAAAGCTATAGCTCTCAGAATAAAGCGATGCAAAAACAATTCTTTTTTCTAGAAAATAGTTTTTATTGTGTAAAAGCGGCAAAATATAAGAAAAAAATATAAAAATATATATAAATGCGGTACCGCTGTAAACGTACTGACCCGAAGAATAAAGCTGCCTTATCAATTTTACCACACGTAGAATGGCATAAAAAAAAAAAAAACAATTTCTGAATTGTTCGTTTTGGTTTATTCTGCCTTCTAAAAATCAGAATAGAAAGAAATCAATAAATGTCACGTGCCCAAAAATGGTACCAATAAAAAAGTCAATTTGTCCGGCAAAAAACAAGCCGTCACATGACTCTGTCGACCAAAATATGGAAAAATTATAGCTCTCAAAATATGGCGATGCAAAAACTAGTCTTTGCAAAAAAATGCGTCTTTTAGTGTGACAGCTGTCAATCATAAAAACCCAATATAAATCTGGTATCGCTGTAATCGCACCGACCCGAAGAATAAAGATGTCTAATCACTTATACCGCAGAAGGAACGGCGTAAAAAATAAACTTTAGGGTTAGGGTTGTGCTAGGGTTAGGGCTGTGCTAGGGTTAGGGCTGTGCTAGGGTTAGGGCTGTGCTAGGGTTAGGGCTGTGCTAGGGCTAGGGCTGTGCTAGGGCTAGGGTTGGGCTAGGGCTATGGTTAGGGTTGGGCTAGGGTTAGGGTTGTGCTAGGGTTAGGGTTGTGCTAGGGTTAGTGTTAGGCTAGGGTTATAGTTGGGCTAGGGTTAGGGTTGTGATTTTTTCAGAAGTAAAGAAAAAAAAATGACGACGATATGGCGACTAATGTTGAGCGCAAGTGCTCGCTACTTTTGCATTGTGTGCTCGGGTATGCACCAAGCATAGCGGGTGCTCGAGTGACATGCTCGAGTCTCTGTCCCAAATGTTTTGTAGCTGTTATACAGCCAAAAAAACCTCGCTGGGATTGCCTGCCATGCACGAGCGATCCCCGCATGTTTTTTTTGGGGGTGTCTAATAACCACGGGGCAGGGACTCGAGCATGTCACTTGCGCACCGGCGATACTTGGTGCATACCCGAGTACCCAATGCAAACTCAAATAGCGAGCACTTGCGCTCAAAACTAATGACAACTTATTCATTATGATGACCAAATGTTATCAAATTCTGTGTCGTACCTCTGGGTTCAAAATGTTCACTATACCCCTTGATAAAATCCTGGAGGGGTGTAGTTTCCAAAATGGAGTCACTGTGGGGAGGGGGGGTGGTTTCCACTATTTAGACACATCAGGGGCTCCCCAAACGCAACATGGAGTCCGTTAATTATTCAAGCAAATTTTACATTCAAAAATTCAAATGGCGCTCCTTTCCTTCTGAACCCTGCCGTGCGCCCAAACAGCGGTTTTCCCCAACATATGGGGTAATGGCTTACTCAGGAGAAATTGGACAACAAATTGCATGGTGCAATTTCTCCTGTTACCCTTGTGAAAATGCAAAATTGGGGGCTGAAAAACATTTTTGTTGGAAAAATGTGAAAATTTTATTTTTACGGTTCAATGTTATAAATTTCTGTGAAGCACCTGGGGGTTCAGGGTGCTCACCACACCTAGAAAAATTCCCTAAGGGGTCTAGTTTCCAAAATGGAGTCACTTGTGGGGTGTTTCCACTGTTTAGGCACATCAGGGGCTCCCCAAACGCAACATGGTGTCCGCTAATTATTCAAGCAAATTTTACATTCAAAAAGTCAAATAGCGCTCCTTCCCTTCCAAGCCCTGCCATGCGCCCACACGGTGATTTTTCCTCACATATGGGTATCAAAGGGGAAATTGCACAACAAATTTTGGGGTCCATTTTTTCCTGTTACCCCTGCGAAAATAAAAAAACTTTGGGTCTAAAGTACCATTTTTGTAAAAAAAGGTAAATGTTCATTTTTTTCTTCCACATTCCAAAAATTCCTGTGAAGCACATGAAGGGTTAATAAACTTCTTTAATGTGGTTTTGAGGGGTGCAGTTTTTAGAATGGTGTCACTTTTGGGTATTTTCTGTCATAAAGGCCCCTCAAAGTCACATCAAATGTGATGTGGTCTCTAAAAAAAATTGTTTTGTAAATTTTGTTGTAAAAATGAGAAATCGCTGGTCAACTTTTAACCCTTATCGCTCCCTACTAAAAAAAAACATTTGCTTCCAAAATTATGCTGATGTAAAGTAGACATGTGGGAAATGTTATTTATTAACTATTTTGTGTGACATACAGTACAGACCAAAAGTTTGGACACACCTTCTCATTTAAAGATTTTTCTGTATTTTCATAACTATGAAAATTGTACATTCACACTGAAGGCATCAAAACTATGAATTAACACATGTGGAATTATATACTTCACAAAAAAGTGTGAAACAACTGAAAATATGTCTTATATTCTAGGTTCTTCAAAGTAGCCACTTTTTGCTTTGATGGCTGCTTTTCACACTCTTGGCTTTCTCTTGTTATGCTTAAAGAGGTAGTCACCGGAAATGGTCTTCCAACAATGTTGAAGGAGTTCCCAGAGATGCTTAGCAATTGTTGACCCTTTTGCCTTCACTCTGCGGTCCAGCTCACCCCAAACCATCTCGATTGGGTTCAGGTCTGGTGACTGTGGAGGCCAGGTCATCTGGCGTAGCACCCCATCACTCTCCTTCTTGGTCAAATAGCCCTTACACAGCCTGGAGGTGTGTTTGGGGCCATTGTCCTGTTGAAAAATAAATGACGGTCCAACTAAACGCAAACCGGATGGAATAGCATGCCGCTGCAAGATGCTGTGGTAACCATGCTGGTGCAGTATGCCTTCAATTTTGAATAAATCCCCAACAGTGTCACCAGCAAAGCACCCCCACACCATCACAGCTCCTCCTCCATGCTTCACGGTGCGAACCAGGCATGTAGAGTCCATCCGTTCACCTTTTCTGCGTCGCTCAAAGACACGGTGGTTGGAACCAAAGATCTCAAATTTGGACTCATCAGACCAAAGCACAGATTTCCATGGGTCTAATGTCCATTCCTTGCGTTCTTTAGCCCAAACAAGTCTCTCCTGCTTGTTGCCTGTCCTTAGCAGTGGTTTCCTAGCAGCTATTTTACCATGAAGGTCTGCTGCACAAAGTCTCCTCTTAACAGTTGTTGAAGAGTTGTGTCTGCTGCTAGAACTCTGTGTGGCATTGACCTGGTCTCTAATCTGAGCTGCTGTTAACCTGCGATTTCTGAGGCTGGTGACTCGGATAAACTTATCCTGAGAAGCAGAGGTGACTCTTAGTCTTCCTTTCCTGGGGCGGTCCTCATGTGAGCCAGTTTCTTTGTAGCGCTTGATGGTTTTTGCAACTGCACTTGGGGACACTTTCAAAGTTTGCCCAATTTTTCGGACTGACTGACCTTCATTTCTTAAAGTAATGATGGCCACTCGTTTTTCTTTACTTAGCTGCTTTTTTCTTGCTATAATACAAATTCTAACAGTCTATTCAGTAGGACTATCAGCTTGTATCCACCAGACTTCTGCACAACACAACTGATGGTCCCAACCCCATTTATAAGGCAAGAAATCCCACTTATTAAACCTGACAGGACACACCTGTGAAGTGAAAACCATTTCCAGTGACTACCTTTTGAAGCTCATCAAGAGAATGCCAAGAGTGTGCAAAGCAGTCATCCAAGCAAAAGGTAGCTACTTTGAAGAACCTAGAATATAAGACATATTTTCAGTTGTTTCACACTTTTTTGTTAAGTATATAATTCCACATGTGTTAATTCATAGTTTTGATGCCTTCAGTGTGAATGTACAATTTTAATAGTCATGAAAATACAGAAAAATCTTTAAATGAGAAGATGTGTCCAAACTTTTGGTCTGTACTGTATCTCTCTGATTTAAGGGCATAAAAATTAAAATTTTGAAAATTTTTGCCAAATTTCCGTTTTTTTTCACAAATAAACACACGTGATATTGAAGAAATTTTACCACTATCATGAAGTACAATATGTCACGAAAAAACAGTCTCAGAATCATATATGGTGTCATGCAGGTCACTAAGGTAAGTGTATCACAGAATATATCATAAGGGCGAATCTCCTAGGAAGCGTCTGCAGTCAGCCATACAGGTATATACTTACCTATCTTATGATATATTCTGCGATACACTTAGCTCAGTGATTGGAATTACACCATATATATTTCCACTATTACCATTCCTTTTTTAGTCCTTGGTACCCAGGGTATATACAGTACAGACCAAAAGTTTGGACACACCTTCTCATTTAAAGATTTTTCTGCATTTTCATGACTATGAAAATTGTACATTCACACTGAAGGCATCAAAACTATGAATTAACACATGTGGAATTATATACTTAACAAAAAAGTGTGAAACAACTGAAAATATGTCTTATATTCTAGGTTCTTCAAAGTAGCCACCTTTTGCTTTGATGACTGCTTTGCACACTCTTGTGTATTGAAACAACACAAAAAAAAATTTGAAAAAAGGCAAATTGGATATAATTTCACACAAAACGCCAAAAATGGGCCAGACAAAACTGTTGACATTTTTCCAAAATTGTTGGTAAACAACTTTGTTTCAAGCATGTAATGGTCGTTCAAGCTCACCTGTGGCAAGTAATAGGTGTGGGCAATATGAAAATTACACCTGAATCCAGCTAAAAATGGGAGAAGTTGACTTAATCAAGCTGTCCTGCAGGCTCAGGGTGCATCAGTGTCAGCGCAAACTATCTGTTGATATCTGAATGAAATGAAACGCTATGGCAGGAGATCCAGGAGGACCTCAATGCTCACACAGAGACATAAAAAAGCTAGAATGCAGTTTGCCAAAATGTACGTGAATAAGCCAAAATCCTTCTGGAAAAGCGTCTTGTGGACAGATGAGACCAAGATAGTAGAATGATGTGCGTTACCAAAAAGCTCTGTTTACCAAAAAAGGAATGAGGCCTACAAAGTACCTACAGTCAAATACAGTGGAGGTTCAAATATGTTTTGGGGTTGTTTTGCTGCCACTGGTGGGCCCTAGGCACCCTAGTCCGACCCTGAATCAGGATGTACTGTAGAGGGGGAAAAAGAGAACGCAATAGGATCACCCTATTAAAAAATGGTATTGCTCACCTTGGAGGATAATGGGGTACCTCCGCAAAAATAAGATGCTGCTGCCTCATGGCTGGGAGAAAACTCCCAGATAAAATTCACCAGGTGGAAAAAAAAACTTCTTTACTACTAGAAACTACTTGAGTGGAGGTGGGGAAGATCAGGACCAGGAAGTAGGTACCTGGGTAACAGAAGAAGGGGTATGGGGAAAAGTGCCAGGGAGCCCAGTCCTGATCTGGCACAACCTAGTAAATATACCTGTTTGGCTGATATTAGGAATGCTAGCCCAGGGCTGGAATCACTGCAGCAGGACGTTGCTCTTAGCAACCAGGAAGACGACTGCTGTAGGAAGGAGGGAAATAGGAGTACAGCAAAGGCCAGACAGATGTTGGTGGCAGGGGACTCTATAATAAGGCGGACAGACAGGGTCATTTGCCGCCAAGACCGTTAATGCCGAACAGTGTGTTGTCTGCCGGGTGCTCGGGTTCCGCATATTGCGGATCGGATAGACAGATTGCTGGTTGGGGCTGGGGAAAACCCAGTAGTCATGGTACATATCGGTACTAATGACAAAGAGGGAGCTGGAAGGTCCTTAAAAATGATTACAGGGAACTAGGAGAGAAGCTGAAGGCCAGGACCTCCAAGGTGGTGTTTTCAGAAATACTGCCGGTGCCACGTGCGTCACTAGACAGACAGTGGGAGCCTAGGGAGATAAATAAATGGCTCAGAAATTGGTGCGTGCAGAAAGGGCTTGGGTTCATGGAGAACTGGGCCGACTTCGCTGTCGGCTACAGGCTCTATGGTAGGGACGAGCTGCATCTCAATGGGGAGGGTGCAGCTATGCTGGTGGAAAAAATGATAAGACTGATGTCTGTCCGCTATTTCATCCTTCTTCTCTGCCAGATTTCTAAAACTTAACATGGATAAAACAGAATTCATCATCTTTCCGCCATTTCACTCAATCCTCCCCCCTTCCTGTCCATCAATGGCTGCCCACTCTCCCCAATCCCGCAAGCTTGCTGCCTTGGGGTAACCCTGGACTCTGACCCCTCCCTCAAACCACATATCCAAGCCCTGTCCACTTCCTGCCGGCTCCAACTCAAAAATATCTCCCAGATCCGCACATTCCTCAACCACCAATCTGCAAAAACACTAGTGCACGCCCTCATCATCTCCCTCCTCGACTACTGCAACCTCCTGCTCTATGGCCTCCCTTCCAACACTCTCGCAACCCTCCATCTATCCTAAACTCCGCTGCCCGACTAATCCACCTGTCCCCCCGCTATTCCCCGGCCTCTCCTGTCTGTCAATCCCTTCACTGGCTCCCCATTACCCAGAGACTCCAGTTCAAAACCCTAACCATGGCATTCAAAGCCATTCGCAACCTGTCTCCATACACACTGCTCAAAAAAAATAAAGGGAACACTTAAACAATAGAATATAACTCCAAGTAAATCAAACTTCTGTGAAATCAAACTGTCCACTTAGAAGCAACACTGATTGACAATCAATTTCACATGCTGTTGTGCAAATGGAATAGACAATAGATGGAAATTATTGGCAATTAGCAAGACCCACTCAATAAAGGAGTGGTTCTGCAGGTGGGGACCACAGACCACATCTCAGTACCAATGCTTTCTGGCTGATGTTTTGGTCACTTTTGAATGTTGGTTGTGCTTTCACACTTGTGGTAGCATGAGACGGACTCTACAACTCACAGAAGTGAGTATTAAATGTTTGCTGGCAAATGCAAGAAGTCTAGCAAACAAAATGGCTGAACTGGAGACTCTTATGTCGGTCACAGAATATGATGTGGCAGGTATTATGGAAACCTGGCTGGATGAAAGCCATGAATGGGTGACAAACATAGAGGGATACACTACATTTAGAAAGAACAAGAAAGAAAAAAAAGTTGAGGGGTGTGTATTTTCATAAGATCCAACTTAAAACCTGTGCTCAATGACAACATTGGGGGGAGCTGCGACAATGTAGAGTCAGTCTGGGTAAATGTACATGGGGATGGCCATAATGGAAAGATTTTAATTGGAGTTTGTTACAAGCCTCCTAATATAGCTGAACTGGTAGAGGATGAAATGCTGGAACAAATTAAAAATGCAGCAAATAATAATAGGGTCCTTATTATGGGGGATTTTAACTATACAGATATCCAATGGGACATAGAATCATCCAGTTGTGGTAAAAGCTGCAAGTTCTTATCCACAATTCAGGACAATTACCTCTCTCAGCTGGTAGATGAACCAACCAGGGGAGGTAATCTGCTGGATCTGGTGCTGTCAAATAGACCGGATACAATTTCAGATCTACAGGTCCGGGAGCATTTGGGAAACAACGACCATAATATGGTAAGTTTCAATGTAATATTTAATAAAACATTTCAAAAAGGAAATGCAAAAACCTGGAACTTTAGGACAGCTGATTTCAACAAATTAACGGAAGAGCTTAATCGTATAGACTGGGACCATGTCATGGTAACTGGGGATACCGAACGTAAATGGGGCATGTTCATGGAAATACTACTAGAATCCTGTAGAAACTTTATACCCTCTGGTAATAAAATGTCCAGGAATAAAAAGAAACCATTATGGATAAATAAGACAGTACAAAGTTTACTAAGACAAAAACAAAGGGCATTAAAAATCTTGAAGGCGAGAATACAGAAATAGCATTTCAGGAGTATAAAGACCTAAATAAGAAAAATAAAAAAGAAATCAAGCTAGCAAAATTATCTACAGAGCAACAAATCGCCAGGAACATTAAATCCCAAAAAATGTTAGAAATATATCAATGCCAAAAAGAGAAAATCAGATGGTATCGGCCCCTTAAAAGACTATAATAATAAGATAAATTATAGAGGACAAAGAAAAGACTGAGATATTAAACAGACACTATTCATCCGTGTTCACCAACAAACAATATGTTCAATGGATCTTTCAACAGGGCAAAAATCAAAGTTCACCTCCTAATATAACTAGTTTAACACAAAAAGAAGTAAGCCTGCGTCTGAGCAAATTAAACATTAACAAATCCCCTGGACCAGATGGTATTCATCCACGGATACTGAGGGAATTGAGCTCAGTAATTGATAAACTGCTGTATCTTGTATTCTTAGACTCTATTGTAACAGGGATAGTGCCACAGGATTGTAGGATAGCTAATGTTGTACCGATCTTTAAGAAAGGTAAGAAGGTGGATCCAGGTAACTACCGTCCAGTAAGTCTGACATCAGTAGTGTGCAAAGTTTTTGAGGGCATCATAAGAGATGACCTGCAGCGTTATATCGCAGAGAATAATATAATAAATGATAATCAGCATGGATTCATGAAAAATAGGTCATGTCTAACCAACATGTTTGGTTCTGTGAGGAGGTAAGTGCAAATCAGGATGTTGGTAATGCGGCTGATGTGATTTATCTGGACTTTGCAAAGGCATTTGATACTGTGCCACATAACAGCCTTATACTGAAGCTAAAAAAGCAAGGACTTGAAGGAACTATATGCAGATGGGTAAGGAATTGGCTAAATGATAGGAAACAAAGGGTCGTTATAAATGGTACGTCCTCTAACTGGGATATAGTTAGCAGTGGGGTGCCACAGGGATCTGTGCTAGGACCAATTCTCTTTAACCTCTTTATTAATGACCTGGGGGATGGGATGGTGTGTAAATTGTCAGTTTTTGCTGACGAAACCAAATGTAGGATATTAAAATCTGATCTTGACATTACGATATTGCAGAACAATCTGGATAAGATGACTGAATGGGCAAACACTTGGCAGATGAGGTTTAATGTAGATAAATGTAGAGTAATGCACCTAGGATGGAGTAATCCTATTGCTATATATACTCTGCTCAAAAAAATGAAGGGAACACTCAAATAACACATCCTAGATCTGAATGAATGAAATATTCTCATTGAATACTTTGTTCTGTACAAAGTTGAATGTGCTGACAACAAAATCACACAATAATCATCAATGGAAATCAAATTTATTAACCAATGGAGGCCTGGATTTGGAGTCACCCCCAAAATTAAAGTGGAAAAACACACTACACCTGGGTGACACTCCCTCATGGGCCCAGTCGTGGTCGGTGACTGCGATCGTTACACCCCTGTGAAAAGGTGCAGGAAGAGGAGCCAGATGTTATAGTGACATGTAAAAGTTTGGGCACCCCTGGTCAAAATTACTGTTACTGTGAACAGTTAAGCAAGTTGAAGATAAAATAATCTCTAAAAGGCCTAAAGTTAAAGATAACACATTTCCTTTTTATTTTAGGCAAAAAAAATACATATATATATTTTCATACTTGACATTTTAAAAATTACAAAAAGGAAAATGCGCTGATGCAAAACTTTGGGCACCTTTGGAGATTTGTGTGCTCAGATAACTTTGACCAAGGTTTCAAACCTTAATTAGTCTGTTAGGGTTATGGCTTGTTCACTATCATTGTTAGGAAAGGCCAGATGATGCAAATTTCCCAACTTTATAAAAACCCAGCCTCCTCTAACCTTGTGCCAAAAAACAGAAGCCATGGGTTCTTCTAAGCAGCTGCCTAGCACTCTGAAAATGAAAATGGCAGAGGCCCACAAAACAGAAGAAGACTACAATAAGATAGCAAAGCGTTTTCAAATTGCCCTTTCTTCAGTTCGAAATGTAATTAAGAAATGGCAGTTAATAGGAATAGTGGAGGTCAAGATAGGGTCTGGAAAACCAAGCAAAATTTTAATAAGAGCTGCTCATAAGATTGCTAAAGAGGCAAATTAGACCCCCCCCCCCCCCCTTGATTGCAAAAGACCTTCAGAAAGATTTAGCAGACTCTGGAGTTGTAGTACATTGTTCTACTGTCCAGATACACCTGTACAAATATGGCCTTCATGGAAGAGTCAACAGAACAAAACCTCTCCTGTGTCCTCACCATAAAATTCAGCATCAGAAGTATGCAAAAGAACATATAAACAAGCTTGATGCATTTTGGAAACAAGCCCGTGGACCAATGAGGTTAAAATAGAAGTGTTCGGACACAGTGATCAAAGGTACGTGTGGAGAAAAAAGGGCACAGAATTTCAGGAAAAGAACATCTCGCCAACTATTAAGCATGGGGTTGAATAAGAGGAGTAGCTAGGGGTTTGGTTCAGGGGGGGGGGGGCAAAACTTCGGAGTGGGCCCCTAACCAGGTAACCCTGATTACAAATATGGTGGCTCTCCCTAATAGTGGATGTAGGAGATCCTCAGCATATGTCAGTGCTGTTACTAAAAAAAAATCTCTATACAAAGACCAACACTGATATTACCACCATATGGTGACATATAGTGGTAGATACCAGTGCTGCAGAACATATAAGAGATTACAGTACAGTTATATATAGTGACTTACAGATGACGTTCTTTCTGATGGAGTCATTCACTTCTCCATCTGGTCTAGACCAACATGGCAACTTCTTATAGCCAGGACTCGGCTGCAGAGATTACAACACACACACACGTGACTTCTCACATTTCAGGCACTGTCTCCATCCATCCCCAACCTGCACAAACTCCTCATCCTGCTGATACCCCAATGCTGAACCACTGCTGCCTTATGTGTCCCTATTATTACACCTACTGTGTGCCCTCTAATTTTCCTCCTGCTGGATCCCTAGATTCCCCTTTCATTGCACTCGTAAAGTATGATGTCAACAAAAGTTCCCCACAAACACTAAGATACCCCTACAGTGAATTCCCCCACAGTACCCTCCACACACACAGTATGATGACCCTACTGTACCCCACTGCCTCATATGTGACCTCACACAGCCCTCCATGCAGTATAATGGGCCTACATACAATATAATGGCCCTACACCTCTCCACACTGTATAATCGCCCCCACACAACCCTCCACACAGTATGATGGATCCCACACAAACCTTCACACTATAATTGCTTGCATAGAGTTTAAAAGGGTACTCCGGAGAGAGAAAAAATGTTTGTACTGTCCTTGTCCTCATAAACTGTAAAGATAAGATACCCAGTGTGCTTTAATTATCTTTATAACCCTTGTAATTCTGTGTGACAGGATTTTCTCCCTCCTCCTGTCTGGGTTATTACATCATGCACCAAGTGCTGCTCTCCCCTGTAAGGAACAACCAGCCTGAGGAGAGGGGGCGTGGCCGAAGCCCCATGTGTAGCACAGGCGATCAGATGATCACAGCTTCAGGTCTCCCATGGAGACTATTGAAGCAAATAAAAAGTAGGAAAAAAAAGTTTTAAAAAATATTAACATTTTTTAAAAAATATAAAAGTTCAAATCACCCCCCTTTGCCCCATTCAAAATAAAACATTAAAAAAAACTTCAAAAACACACATATTTGGTATTGCTGCATTTAGAATCGCCCGATTTATCAATATATACAGTGGTGGCCAAAAGTATTGGCACCCCTGCAATTCTGTCAGATAATACTCAGTTTCTTCCTGAAAATGATTGCAATCACAAATTCTTTGGTATTATTATCTTCATTTAATTTGCTTGCAAGGAAAAAACACAAGAGAGAATGAAGCAAAAATCAAATCATTGATCATTTCACACAAAACTCCAAAAATGGGCCAGACAAAAGTATTGGCACCCTCAGCCTAATACATGGTTGCACAACCTTTAGCCAAAATAACTGCGAACAACCGCTTCCGGTAACCATCAATGAGTTTCTTACAATGCTCTGCTGGAATTGTAGACCATTCTTCTTTGGCAAACTGCTCCAGGTCCCTGATATTTGAAGGGTGCCTTCTCCAAACTGCCATTTTGAGATCTCTCCACAGGTGTTCTATGGGATTCAGGTCTGGACTCATTGCTGGCCACCTTAGAAGTCTCCAGTGCTTTCTCTCAAACCATTTTATAGTGCTTTTGGAAGTGTGTTTTGGGTCATTGTCCTGCTGGAAGACCCATGACCTCTGAGGGAGACCCAGCTTTCTCACACTGGGCCCTACATTATGCTGCAAAATTTGTTGGTAGTCTTCAGACTTCATAATGCCATGCACACGGTCAAGCAGTCCAGTGCCAGAGGCAGCAAAGCAACCCCAAAACATCAGGGAACCTCCGCCATGTTTGACTGTAGGGACCGTGTTCTTTTCTTTGAATGCCTCTTTTTTTTTCCTGTACACTCTATGTTGATGCTTTTTCCCAAAAAGCTCTACTTTTGTCTCATCTGACCAGAGAACATTCTTCCAAAACGTTTTAGGCTTTCTCAGGTAAGTTTTGGCAAACTCCAGCCTGGCTTTTTTATGTCTCGGGGTAAGAAGTGGGGTCTTCCTGGGTATCCTACCATACAGTCCGTTTTCATTCAGACGCTGACGGATAGTACGGGTTGACACTGTTGTACCCTCGGACTGCAGGGCAGCTTGAACTTGTTTGGATGTTAGTCGAGGTTCTTTATCCACCATCCGCACAATCTTGCGTTGAAATCTCTCGTCAATTTTTCTTTTCCGTCCACATCTAGGGAGGTTAGCCACAGTGCCATGGGCTTTAAACTTCTTGATGACACTGCGCACGGAAGACACAGGAGCATTCAGGTCTTTGGAGATGGACTTGTAGCCTTGAGATTGCTCATGCTTCCTCACAATTTGGTTTCTCAAGTCCTCAGACAGTTCTTTGGTCTTCTTTCTTTTCTCCATGCTCAATGTGGTACACACAAGGACACAGGACAGAGGTTGAGTCAACTTTAATCCATGTTAACTAGCTGCAAGTGTGATTTAGTTATTGCCAACACCTGTTAGGTGCCACAGGTAAGTTACACGTGCTGTTAATTACACGAATTAGAGAAGCATCACATGATTTTTCAAACAGTGCCAATACTTTTGTCCACCCCCTTTTTTAGGTTTGGTGTGGAATTATATCCAATTTGGCTTTAGGACAATTCTTTTTGCGTTTTTTCATTGAAGACAAATTAAATGAAGATAATAATACCAACGAATTTGTGATTGCAATCATTTTCAGGAAGAAACTCAGTATTATCTGACAGAATTGCAGGGGTGCCAATACTTTTGGCCACCACTGTAGTTCAATGCAAAAAAATCTAGCAATTGCTTTATTAAAGGGGCTGTCCGGCCTTAGGCTACAAGTCTGCAGTCTTTCTATGTGACTGCAGACTTGTGAATCCTCACACTGCGCACTGTGATGATTCTTTGGCACCGACAGTGGCAAGCACAGGAATGCAAGTATGTGATTTGCATGTGACGTGCGCGGCCTCACTCAATGCAAGTGTATTGAGCAAATCTGGACAAGTCTAGTCGGAATGTAGCGGGAAGAATGCAAATCGCATACTTGCAGTCACATGACCGCCGCTCCCAGTGTCAGAGAATCCTAATAGTGTGCAGTTTGAGGATTCACAAGTCTGCAGACTTGTGGTTTAGGGCCAGACAACCCCTTTTTGAGTCTCTAGAGAATTCTTAGGGTTGTTCACATAGGGCATTTTTGGTGTGTTTTTTTCTGCAGGAAAACATGCTCTCTTGGCAGAAAAGAAGCAGCAGCAAACACACAGAGTTTGGTGAGGTTTTTTTGTTGCGTTTTTCAGGATCCCAAAGTTCAGCTTTGCTTCCACCACAGAAGCATGAACACAGGTCGCCAATGCAAGACATATGTGAAACCATATTAACCAGAATTACAAATGTAACAGTTGGGGGAGGTGAATTGTTCAGGAATAGTTTACCTAAGATATTGACAGAGCATTAAGTTTGTAGGACACTACTTACTTTTACACTTTGGTCTGCCATTGAGTTGCTCAGGCATTGTTCAATTTCACACCTTGGTTGGCCACAGGTATTCTTCAATCTCACAGATTGGTCAGCCATTGTTTACTTTGAACGCATCACTAATTTAATTAAACTGTTCTAATCCTAAGGCTACCTGCCCAAGATCAGAAGTATCAGCAGTTTGGATGCAGCTCACCTGCGCTGGGTCAAAAAAACCGCTGCGTTGTACAGTACAATTACAGTGCATGGGATTTATAGAAATGCCATGCCCACTGTGCTTTTATTTGCCACCGCGTAAACTCACTGGTGGCAGGGCTTTAGAAACGAGTTTCACATACTGTTGTACTTGCTTTTTTCACTAAGAATGCAGCAAAACCTGATACCTGCGTTTTTCAGCATATTTTCAACTACCCAATGCAATGGGTGAGAAACGCTGAAAAAACGCTGAAAGAAGTGACATGCTCTATTCTGCAAAAACGCAGCTCTTTGACAAAACAGTCAGGAAAAAAAACCAATGTGTGTGCATGAGATTTCTGAAATCTCATAGACGTTGCTGGTACTATAAAACGCAGCTGAAAATTTGCATAAAAACACCAAAAATGCCCTGTGTGAACATACCCTAGAGGGAATCTGTCACCAGGTTTTTGCTACCCCCACTGAGAGCAGCATAATTTAGACACAGAGACCCTGATACCAACGATGTAGCACTTTCTGGGCTTCCTGCTGTAGATTTGATAAAATAACTGTAGAACTACCTGGCAGCACGTTTACTAGTCCTCTAGTGATAATCTCCTGCTGATAAACCAGTGATTTTATAAAAACTACAGCAATAAATGCAAATCGCATATACATTATGCTGTTCTCAGATTAGGTGGCAAAACCTTGGTGACAACTTCCTTTTAAAGTGTTTAAAATGCCCCTGTGAGGTATTAGACCCTTGTCCCAATATTACAGTAATGTAATGTCATTTTTGCAAAATTAATTTATATGCTGACGTTCTCTAGGACTAAGCCAGCGAGTCGTTCACTCACCAAGACTAGCCCGGGCGCAGTATCTCCAGTAGTGGCCCCCTGGGCGTGATTGACAGTACCTGCACTACCACTTCTCCTAATTGTATTCGCAGCCTGAGAAGACCCAGGCAGTGCAGGGAGCACCCATGACGTCTAGGGACTCCTTACTGCAGCTACTCAGCCTGCATTAGTGTCATTGAGTGAACGCATCGCTAGATTAGCCGCAGTACACTTGCATACAGCGAGCAGCAGCATATTAATTTATTTTGCATAAATATCTTTTTATTTAAAGAGATTGGCCACTACTTTTTATGAAGGCCTATCCTTGTGATAGGTCATCCATATCTGATCGATGGGGGTGCGACACCGGCCACCACCGCAGATCAGCTGTGAACAGCTCCAATTTTCGGATGATGCGGCAACACAACAATGCTATCATTTCTATAGTGGTCGCGGTGGGTACTGCAGGCCCATGAATAGGATATATATTACTCGGTCGCGGCCACTATAGTTTCGACAGAGCTGCAGCGCTCCGATAAACTAATTAGCATCTTGGAAATGGATTCTAAACATTCTTTTATTGCCATACACTGCCATCACTTATACTGTACAAAGGGCTGGTTAGGGAGGGTGTTAATGTAAGAATAAACACATGCTGGGTGTTTGGGGGATCTGTCCGTTCCCTTTAAGTACTTTAAATGATTAAATCTGTCCACTTCTTGCCCAAGTTCAGTAGTCAATGAACTTCCTTGTCCTTTTGTCTTTTCCAATCACCTCTGATAAAACCTCCATGTCCAACTTGTCTGGTAACTTTGACAGGATTTAGGGAGTCCTCACTTTTTTCTGCTCCTCATAATATAGATCTTGGCTGGACATCCAATATTGTATTAATTAGGCCACGTCCCCACTATCAGTATTTGGTCAGTATTCGGTCAGTATTTTTTCTCAGGAGTGGGAGCCAAAACCAGGTGAGGAACAATGAGAGAAAAGGTATAATAGAAACAAGTCACCAATTCTGCATGTATCACCCACTCCTCAGAAAAAAATACTGCCCGAATACTGACCAAATACTGATAGTGGGGCTGTGGACTTAGGGAAATAATCGCTGACGTTTTCTGAAGCGTCTTCCTCCTGAAAAACACAGCAGGTTCGCCCGCATGAGACAGACGCCGCGCTCACAGAGCTTATCCTAACGTGGAGAAATCCACAACAGGATCCATCTGGCTTTTCGGTTTCCCCATCTGATGTGGATTTGAAGCATTTTGGATTTCCACTTTTTTTTTTTTTTTAAAGCCTTTTGATATACGGACTCTTCAAGCGGATCCGCATCAGAGAAATGACATGTGAAATCTTTTCGTCCTCATTTTTAAAATCTTGTAAGATTAACTCAGAAACTTGCTGCATTCATTTCTGTATATTTCCCATTGGAATGAATAGGAGTATTCCAATAGCATTTGAAGAGGGTTTTTTTCACATGGATTTTGAAGCAGATCTGCTTCAAAATACACAAGAATTCCATGTGAACACATCCTTATATGCAAGCTGCCGATCTGACAAAGCAGAACATGTAGAAGTACTATATACAGATCCCGGCTGTCAGTTATTGCTAGATTCATACTTTCTATATATACGCCCAAAAGTTGTGTCTATATATATATATATATATATATATATATATATATATATATATATATATATATAATGTATGATAACTCTTGGGCATTTTTAGAGTTTTCCTGGTACTATGCTAGAAAGGCAGAACACAGGTTACATACTGCAGCCGCCATTCCCTGCCCCAGCACTTAGCAGTGACGCCGGCTGTCGCCTTCCTGTGACTGTGCTGCGTCTGGTCTGCGCCCTGCCCCCTACAGACACGGTGGTTAATAGCAGCCAGGGCCAACAGCACCATCTGTCTGCAGCACACCTGCACTACAGCACGAAAGCTCCAGACATTTCATCCGTGCACACCGTGTAGACTCCCGTTATCGCCGTGAGCGATGATTGCTGCTCAGTTCACATTGGATTATGGTTAATGAATCCTAAAAATAAAATATCCTGAATGTAGCTATAGCAAAGTGGAAAAATAATGATGATGCCTGTGTGACATTCGACCAATTGCAGTAATTGTGCTACTAAATTATGACATTATTTTCATGTGTATGAAATAATACTTGTATTGTAATATAACAACAATAATAAAACGGTATAACAAGTATTATAAACCCCCCCCAAAAAAAACCTAGCAGAGGATGGTTTCGATCCATCGACCTCTGGGTTATGGGCCCAGCACGCTTCCGCTGCGCCACTCTGCTCGCTGCTATAGCTAAGCATCTGAGTGTATAACACCCTGTGCTGCCCAGTGCATAATGTCACACATATATACTGTTTCTGTAGGGTAGATCTTTTGAGTATTTCAAGAATTATAGTTTTTAACTCTAAAAAGCTTATAGTTTGCCAGTCATTCAATTTAAAAAGAAAAATAAATAAAATGTGTTATGGACCATCATGGTGATATTATTTTTATATATATTTATTCACTTTTAACGTAGCAAATCCCTGTTACTTTAGTAAAAAACACATTGTTGCAGATTTTCACTTCTTTTTGCATGTGGATTTTTTTTTTTGCTTCATTCAGTGGTCAAATTTAGAATGTTTTTGTTTAAGCAGAAACGCCTCAACTTTTCACATGTTGTGTCTTTATACACTTCAAAAAGCAGCAACATTAAAATGATCACGGAGCTTATTGAAACAGTTTTTTGAACCGGTTTTGATGAGGTTTTTGGAATAATTCAAAATATACATCAGAACTCCGTATACCCTAAGTGTATGTTCACATGGATTTTTTTATGTGGATTTTAAAGCAGATCTGCTTCAAATTCCACATAAAAAAACTCAGTAACTCCATGTGAACATACACTAAGGCTGCATTCACGCCTTTCCGAAAACCACAGTAAAACTATATGTTTATGCCGCAATTGTGGTAAAAAAAAAAAAAGTAACGTGACGGCAACTCTGCCTAAAGCCCCCTTCACACGGCCCCTTAAAAAACGTGGATGTGAGACGGTCTGTTTTTACCATTCGTGTGGTTTTCTGTTGGCTGTCCGTGTATACGTGCGTATCATCCATGTGCATCATCCGTGCGACATGTTCCGGAATAGAATGCAGAATAGAAATGACAGATTTCATCCGTCCTGCCGGAAAAAAACAGACATGTCTACGTGTGGGTCACAGCCCCATAGATTATAAAGAATGTGCATGGGTACGTGTCTCCGGTATGTGTGAAAACAGACGCCACATGTACCGGAGGTGTGAAAACAAACGCCACATGTACCGGAGGTGTGAAAACAGACGCCACATGTACCGGAGGTGTGAAAACAGACGCCACATGTACCGGAGGTGTGAAAACAGACGCCACATGTACCGGAGGTGTGAAAACAGACGCCACATGTACCGGAGGTGTGAAAACAGCCGCCACATGTACCGGAGGTGTGAAAACAGACACCACATGTACCGGAGGTGTGAAAACAGACGCCACATGTACCGGATGTGTGAAAACAGACGACACATGTACCGGATGTGTGAAAACAGACGCCACATGTACCGGAGGTGTGAAAACAGACGCCACATGTACCGGAGGTGTGAAAACAGACGCCACATGTACCGGAGGTGTGAAAACAGACGCCACATGTACCGGATGTGTGAAAACAGACGACACATGTACCGGATGTGTGAAAACAGACGCCACATGTACCGGATGTGTGAAAACAGACGCCACATGTACCGGATGTGTGAAGGGGCCTAAGGCCTCATTCACATGTCAGTATTTTTGCAGTATTATGCCAAACCCAGGAGGAAAACTTACAGAGAAAAACTATAATTGAAAGATTGACACCTGCTCTGTGTTTTGGGGACACTCTTGGTTTTGGCATACTAATACTGATGAAATCTGAGTAAAGCCTAAGGTTATGGCCAAGTTCACACGTTCAGTATTTTATCTCAGTATTTTTCCTCAGTATTTGTAAGCCAAAACCAGGAGAGGAACAATCAGAGAAAAGGTATAATAGAAACACGTCACCACTTCTGTATTTATCACCCACTCCTGGTTTTGGCTTACAAATACTGAGAGAAAATACTGATCAAATACTGAACGTGTGAACATGGCCTTATAGGAAGTGTTAGAAAGCACAACAGAGTCTGATTTCTGAGCCGACACCCAGTGCTGGAGTATTCCCTATACCCGTCCTTTTTACCTCCTGGTGTTAAATCCCACATTTGGGAAGAGAACAAATTTTACCTCCATAGTGGATTCTCCATGAGATGAGGACACCAGACCGATATATATTTTCTAAGGATAGTAATCCCGCTCAGAGGTCTAACCACAGTAAGCTAAAGGAAACTTAAAGGGGTTCCCCCGATCAAGAAACTACAGCTATCAGCATGCCGGTGTTAAAAATAATATAAAACACGGCATTCACCCTCCACAGTCCAGCACTTATGTCGCTGCTCTAGGAGGGTGATTGTTTACCGGTTGCAGAGGTGACGTCATGTCGATAGTGCTGCAGCCAATCACCTGGGCTCAGTGGCTCGTTCTGTGTACATCGGCAAACCTTAGGAAAGATCGTCAATTTCAGATCGTGGGAACCCGAAACCCCAACTGTTTGGCAGGTCCTGCAGTGGCTAGGAGAGTGTACGCAGCTGGGACCACCACCAACCTGACACTTATGTAACGCCCTAGAGATTGGTTATCAGTGGCTATGTCCTCCTATGACAACTCCATTAAAACTATTCACAATACTTTTGTACCAATCCCAAGCGTGGATCCAAAAGGAAGGTATTAAAGAAAAAAAACTATATATTTCTTTCTGTATTCACTCCTTTCAGTTGTCCTACTGGATTTTTAGATTTGTGTACATAGGACTTAACCACAATTGCATCTGATCCACTAGTCCTATCAGCAATAAATCACAATTTTCATGTAACACATTTGTAAATCTCAAAGCACAATTTATATGAGAAAAAAAAGGTACTAACACGTGGGATGTAAAACGCTTTAGTTTAATATGTATTATGACAAGTATTTAAAAACAACACAGAAGACACAACATTGGCTAGGTCCAGGAGTGGATAATGGTCATAAATCTGCTGTGGAGAGTCCACATTAATTAGTTTCCACATCCCCACCATGTTCATTACGTTTCAGAAATGCCACAAATTGCCACTGTTTAGACCACATTCACACTATCAGTATTTGATCAGTGTTTTACCTCAGTATTTGTAAGCCAAAACCAGGAGAGGAACAATCAGAGGAAAAGTATAATAGAAACATGTCATCACTTCTGTATGTATCACCCACTCCTGGTTTTCACTTACAGATACTGATGGAAAATACTGACCAAATACTGAATGTGTGAACGTGGCCTTATATAGCAAGTGAAATCCACATGTAAAATATGCAGATTTTACCACAAATTCATTGCAGATGTGGACCAAAGCAACCTTTTAATAGATCAACATACTGAATACCATTTTTACAGTGGTTGGCCACTACTTGGACAACTTGTATTTACATGAATTAGTCAGCCTTGCAAAATATATATAACATATAGTCCCCTCCAGCACTAGCACAGTTCCAGCATTGTCGGTGCTGGGACGTCCGGGATTTGCATGCCATGTGTGCTTTAGCCAGTTAGTGGCCGCTATGGGCGTGCTATACTCTCACTTCTTTCACTTTTCTGACATTCGTCAGACAGAAGTGAGAGCACAGCAGCTAAATAGGAACCGCTGATTGGCTGCAGGGCTGACGTGGCATAACAATACCACGTGAACCCCAGCAGACATTGCTGGAGCGGCGCTGAAGCTGGAAATGGGTATTTAGTTATTTTATATTACAAGGTGAACTACTTCATTTAAAAAGGGGTTCTCCAGATAGTTGGATGTTGGGTTTCATGATAAAATTAGGACAATGCTGCTCATGCTAAACGGAGCACGGCAGAGACATCAGCTCTACATCATGTGACCACTATAGCCAATCAATGAGCTGATGCCGAGGTAGATAGTGATCACATGCTGTAGACAGAACATCACCGCTACTGTTGTGTAACAAAGAGCAGAGGGCAGTAACAGAAAGAAGCTCTGGAGCAGCAGGGGCTTCACCAGGTAACTACTGCTTATTTGGCTATTTAAAAGCAAAAACAGCGTGATTTCTATTTCCCTATGAAACCCAACAAGCCCTTTAAGTTTCAGGAAAGTATCCTCGATGCAGCACAGCCACAAGACCCCAAATGAGCACATATCTCGTTATACGGAGATAATATTTGCATCTATGCTTTGCAGAATCCTGTTCCTTTCTCCATCAGTCCTTAACATCTGTAAGATTCCCTATGAGCATACCACTGTTCAGCTCACTGAGATCACAAAGCGAGATCAGCAGCTCTCACTGAATGGACAAGTTACATCTCCATGGACCGCCAAGCCGCACTTTCTCTTGTCACTGTCCGTGACATCTATGTAATCTGAAGAACATGGATTATGTTCTATATTCCTCTTGGAGGACACTCAGCAGCATGTCACTGCGCTCATTGTCAACCAGTAGATTTCCAGAATTTTAGGATAGTAAGATGCTCTCCTCCCGCTTGTCTAGACAGCACCGTGGATCCTTGTAATCCATAGGAATTCATTTTCTCCACAATGTCATCTGAAAGTAGAAACATTATGGTCAGAAGTCTGCAAACAGATGAATGCAAGTTTCATCTATATTAAAAGTCAGATAATCTGGACAGCAAAGGTGGCAGATTACCAGAAGTCCAAAAGACAGATTAGATAGGTATTGTGTGCTCACGAGGTCCATATGAGTAATAAATGCCATGGTCGGGCTGAAACACATATACATATATACACACACACACACACACACACAATAGAAAAATCACATCACATTGGGCCAGGAGAACACAAAGAACAGTCGGGATTTTTATCATAAGGAGTTTCTTTACATGGATTCTACAATAAAACTTCCCATTCATTTCACTGAGAAACGTGGCCATAATGTTCATGGTGGATTTTTTTTTAACATATGGTTAAATAAAGAGTCATGTCAATTAATCTCTAATTTGGCATTGAAATTAAATGGAAGTACAAAAAAATCCCCTTACAGTTTACTCAAAATCTCAGGGTGAACATATACTTCTGCCACCTAATATTTGGCCACCAAAGAAAACACACAAGTGCCAAACTATCAGATAGGTTGTCTACTAATCCAGCATGTGAAATATGTGCCGAATCAAACCAAACGTTCCCACTGTCCATTTCTGGCATGTTACACCAATAAGGCCAAATAATAAAGGCCTACAGGATAATGTAATGAAACCGCTCACCGACATTGTTCTCTTTCAGAACAAGTAAGTACAACAAGCCTTTCGAAGACAGGAGCTCGGGAACCAGAGGGAGAAACCGGTCTATAACTTCACGACCATTTTTACCTCCAGCCCAGGCCGCCTCTATTCCACTACTTCCTACCTAAAAAAATCAAGAAGAAAAAAAAAATTAAATAGAACGGTAATAAAAAGCTGTTTTTCTAGAACAAAATATCAACTAATATGGATCAGAGGCTGCGAGAATGTAGATGTCAAGAAGCGAAAGTTGGGATACAATCAGCAGCAAGGAGCCCAAAGCAAACTTCCCTGGTTGATGTTATCACTATAAGGCCATGGCCCCACTATCAGTATTCGGTCAGTATTTTTTCTCAGGAGTGGGAGCCAAAACCAGGAGTGGGTGATAAATGCAGAATTGGTGACTTGTTTCTATTATACCTTTTCTCTGATTGTTCCTCACCTGGTTTTGGCTCCCACTCCTGAGAAAAAATACTGACCGAATACTGATAGTGACCTAAATGGAATCATAGGAACTTGTTACCTTGTTTTCCAGTCACCTATGTAGGTATATTATCAGTTTTGAAGGGGTCAAACGCTACATTGTTGCTGCATTTTTTTCTGTGCGTTATTTTAAGAGTAAAAACCGATGCACTTTACAGTACCGCCAAAGTGAATAAGATTTCTGAAACCTCATGCACACGCAGTTTTTTTTTCCTTGCGGATTTGAGCCATCAAAGTGTTTTTTCAAATCTGCAGCATGTAAATTCTTTCAGCATTTTTTACACATTGAAATGAATGGGGGAAAAAAAAAGCGCATCAAAAACGCAAATATTTTACACAGCATTTTTCCTGCCAACAATCTAGGTTTTTGGTGCAGAAAAATCTGCTGCAAATACCTAACATGTGAAACACAGCAATAATAATAATTTTATTTCTATAGTGCCAACATATTCCGCAGCACTTTACATTTTAGAGGGGACTTGTGCAGACAATAAAAGACGTTACAGAATAACAATAATCACATAAATCAACAATCTGTGTAGCAATTCAGAACATGATGTAAGCATTTCTGCATGCATGGTAAATAAAGTATTCATAGCATGCATCCCAACTGACGTTATTGCTAATATCAACCAATCAGAACACAGCTTTCATTTTGTAGTCTGCTTTCAAAAAATAAAAGCTGCACTCTGACCGGTTGCATTGGGCAAGAACGAGTTTTACTTTTTGTCAGTTTTAATAAACCTGCCCCGCTGTGCTCACGAATGCCGTTCAATGTAATGGAGTTGGCATGCTAATCTATGACATCTTTGATTTCCATTTATTAGTCTCTTTCGTAAAAACATACCTCTTCAGATGGGGTAACCACATAAGGAGGGTTAAAGAGAAGAAGGTCAATGTGTCCTTGCAATCGCGGCAGTAATCCGCTGACCTGCAATAAGAGCACATGCCCATCATATTATCATCATGGTGCCATGCTCTCCAGAGAGAACATAATCCTACAATAGTGATAAACTTAACAAGAAAGAGACATTACATCTGTGTATGAGATTGGGATAAGTACTAACCCAATATGGACTAAAAAGAACAAACATTAATTCTATAGGCAAAAAGGTTCAGGTATACCAAAAAAAAATCCTACAATGGTGAGTACTAGCTTGTACACTTTGTGATGGCTAATCTCCAGCAGGCCCATAGAGGATGAATGGAGCTGAGGCGTGCAGGCCCATAGAGGATGAATGGAGCGGAGGCGTGCAGGCCCATAGAGGATGAATGGAGCGGAGGCGTGCAGGCCCATAGAGGATGAATGGAGCGGAGGCGTGCAGGCCCATAGAGGATGAATGGAGCGGAGGCGTGCAGGCCCATAGAGGATGAATGGAGCAGAGGCGTGCAGGCCCATAGAGGATGAATGGAGCGGAGGCGTGCAGGCCCATAGAGGATGAATGGAGCGGAGGCGTGCAGGCCCATAGAGGATGAATGGAGCGGAGGCGTGCAGGCCCATAGAGGATGAATGGAGCGGAGGCGTGCAGGCCCATAGAGGATGAATGGAGCGGAGGCGTGCAGGCCCATAGAGGATGAATGGAGCGGAGGCGTGCAGGCCCATAGAGGATGAATGGAGCGGAGGCGTGCAGGCCCATAGAGGATGAATGGAGCGGAGGCGTGCAGGCCCATAGAGGATGAATGGAGCGGAGGCGTGCAGGCCCATAGAGGATGAATGGAGCGGAGGCGTGCAGGCCCATAGAGGATGAATGGAGCGGAGGCGTGCAGGCCCATAGAGGATGAATGGAGCGGAGGCGTGCAGGCCCATAGAGGATGAATGGAGCGGAGGCGTGCAGGCCCATAGAGGATGAATGGAGCGGAGGCGTGCAGGCCCATAGAGGATGAATGGAGCGGAGGCGTGCAGGCCCATAGAGGATGAATGGAGCGGAGGCGTGCAGGCCCATAGAGGATGAATGGAGCGGAGGCGTGCAGGCCCATAGAGGATGAATGGAGCGGAGGCGTGCAGGCCCATAGAGGATGAATGGAGCGGAGGCGTGCAGGCCCATAGAGGATGAATGGAGCGGAGGCGTGCAGGCCCATAGAGGATGAATGGAGCGGAGGCGTGCAGGCCCATAGAGGATGAATGGAGCGGAGGCGTGCAGGCCCATAGAGGATGAATGGAGCGGAGGCGTGCAGGCCCATAGAGGATGAATGGAGCGGAGGCGTGCAGGCCCATAGAGGATGAATGGAGCGGAGGCGTGCAGGCCCATAGAGGATGAATGGAGCGGAGGCGTGCAGGCCCATAGAGGATGAATGGAGCGGAGGCGTGCAGGCCCATAGAGGATGAATGGAGCGGAGGCGTGCAGGCCCATAGAGGATGAATGGAGCGGAGGCGTGCAGGCCCATAGAGGATGAATGGAGCGGAGGCGTGCAGGCCCATAGAGGATGAATGGAGCGGAGGCGTGCAGGCCCATAGAGGATGAATGGAGCGGAGGCGTGCAGGCCCATAGAGGATGAATGGAGCGGAGGCGTGCAGGCCCATAGAGGATGAATGGAGCGGAGGCGTGCAGGCCCATAGAGGATGAATGGAGCGGAGGCGTGCAGGCCCATAGAGGATGAATGGAGCGGAGGCGTGCAGGCCCATAGAGGATGAATGGAGCGGAGGCGTGCAGGCCCATAGAGGATGAATGGAGCGGAGGCGTGCAGGCCCATAGAGGATGAATGGAGCGGAGGCGTGCAGGCCCATAGAGGATGAATGGAGCGGAGGCGTGCAGGCCCATAGAGGATGAATGGAGCGGAGGCGTGCAGGCCCATAGAGGATGAATGGAGCGGAGGCGTGCAGGCCCATAGAGGATGAATGGAGCGGAGGCGTGCAGGCCCATAGAGGATGAATGGAGCGGAGGCGTGCAGGCCCATAGAGGATGAATGGAGCGGAGGCGTGCAGGCCCATAGAGGATGAATGGAGCGGAGGCGTGCAGGCCCATAGAGGATGAATGGAGCGGAGGCGTGCAGGCCCATAGAGGATGAATGGAGCGGAGGCGTGCAGGCCCATAAAGGATGAATGGAGAAGAGGCGCGCAGGCCCATAGAGGATGAATGGAGCGGAGGCGTGCAGGCCCATAGAGGATGAATGGAGCGGAGGCGTGCAGGCCCATAAAGGATGAATGGAGAAGAGGCGCGCAGGCCCATAGAGGATGAATGGAGCGGATGTGCTTCATATGGACAGGATTCATTCTTGGTATTAGTGGCTGTAACAGAGGTCGGACCCCCAGTGATCAATAAATTATACTCTGTCCTATCAATAAGGTATAACTTATGTACTTGATACAATCCCTTTAAAAACATGCCATGCGGTGGGATGAGGGGAGACATCACCAGGGAAGAGGAGAACTGGAGGTTTATAATAAAATAACACACTAAACAGTTATCCAGAAATACAGCAATTCAACAATAGCTATGGATATACAGCAATAACAGAAGAACCAGCCATCACTATACTGCACTAATCCTACATCTTGTGTCCTTAGGTATATGTGCGAAAACTAAATCTAATATGACCATAGGATTGACAGTAATGTAGCTTCTTGGTCATTGGCTGCCATAGCAGCAATTAACAGTAGATCCCTCATCCAGATCTAAATACAATCTGCAACATTCTACAAAATTGGGAAAAATCCCACTTTAGCAAGTTGCAAAATACACTCCCGCGCTTCAAAGGGTGTTCTGGTGAGCTGACCACTAGGGGCGCTGTTTAATAGAAGTCTATGGAGTTAGATGGTTAGAGCCTATTTCTACACGGCAGTCAGACAGATGTCCTACAATGTATATGCAGACTGACCTGTACACATACTGATCATATGATCACAGTTTCTCTGGAAAAGTAGAAGTCCTTATGTCTAAATGATATAGTTACATGTGGAGTATGAGCCTATACTGTGCAAATATAGTCCTTCTCAAGTGCAAAGAAGTGTGTAGCGCATTATAGATGCGAGAAACGCTATAATGTGTTACCATGTCTGCGCAAAGTTTACAGGTTTCATTAAAAATAAAATTATAACATTTAATGAAATTAACAGATGCAAAAATCTAGCCTCCCCGTCGGGGAATCGAACCCCGGTCTCCCGCGTGACAGGCGGGGATACTTACCACTATACTAACGAGGAATTGCTTGGGAAACACAGTCTCTGTGGCTGACTTGTCAGGAAATAGCACTGTCTGTTCACTAACACAATTTATATTTCCAAAACATTTATAGAGGGAGGTGAAATGGGAGAAGGGGGAAAGGGGGAAAAGCATCCAGTAATATGCAGCGGAGTCAGTAAATTTTTTTTATTACCAAATCAGTAATAATGGTGTCAATGTGCACAGTGTTGGCACGTGCAGTCTCCATTGTGCACAATGCTGCAGTAGGATTCACATCTGTACATCTAAAACAAAATCAGAGCAAAAATCAGAAACACAAAAAAGATCTTCACTGATAAAGTCTGACAGGAAAGGATAAGTATTTTAAAGGAGTATTCCACTTTAACACTTTCAACTTTTTTTAGTAATTCATGGTGGCCAAGCTAAAAATAATAAAATCAGTGTTACTCACCCTCCCCTGGTCCGGCACAGCTTCCCGGCTGCGAGGCGGGTCATTGTGTGCAGGCTGCAGTGGTGACTGTATGGCAATAGCTCTACAGCCAATTACTGGGCATAGTGGCTTGTGCCGTCTACATTGGCATAGACGTGGAGCTCAGTGATTGGCTGCAGCAGTGATGGGCAATGGAGTGCTGACATCACCGGGGCAGCAGCAGAAAGGCGTCGCAGGACCTGGGGAGTTTGTTATTATCAATAGCTGCAATACCCCAGAGGAAAAAAATTTGCCCCAAAAGGCAACCACATTTATTATGTGTCTAAGGCCTCATTCACACATTGGTGCTTAAGCAAGTATATGACAAAGGGTACCGGTCGCAACAGTGTTTTGGATCAGTGTGCCATCAGTGTACGGTCCGTTTTTACCATCAGTGTGCCATCAGTGTACTGTCCGTTTTTGCCATCAGTGTACGGTCCGTTTTTACCATCAGTGTGCCATCAGTGTACGGTCCGTTTTTACCATCAGTGTGCCATCAGTGTACGGTCCGTTTTTACCATCAGTGTGCCATCAGTGTACGGTCCGTTTTTACCATCAGTGTGCCATCAGTGTACGGTCCGTTTTTACCATCAGTGTGCCATCAGTGTACTGTCCGTTTTTGCCATCAGTGTGCCATCAGTGTACTGTCCGTTTTTACCATCAGTGTGCCATCAGTGTACTGTCCGTTTTTGCCATCAGTGTACGGTCCGTTTTTACCATCAGTGTGCCATCAGTGTACGGTCCGTTTTTACCATCAGTGTGCCATCAGTGTACGGTCCGTTTTTACCATCAGTGTGCCATCAGTGTACGGTCCGTTTTTGCCATCAGTGTGCCATCAGTGTACTGTCCGTTTTTGCCATCAGTGTGCCATCAGTGTACTGTCCGTTTTTACCATCAGTGTGCCATCAGTGTACTGTCCGTTTTTACCATCAGTGTGTCATCAGTGTATGGTGCGTTTTTACCATCAGTGTGCCATCAGTGTACGGTCCGTTTTTACCATCAGTGTGCCATCAGTGTACGGTCCGTTTTTACCATCAGAGTGCCATCAGTGTACTGTCCGTTTTTACCATCAGTGTGCCATCAGTGTACTGTCCGTTTTTACCATCAGTGTGCCATCAGTGTACTGTCCATTTTTGCCATCAGTGTACTGTCCGTTTTTGCCATCAGTGTGCCATCAGTGTACTGTCCGTTTTTGCCATCAGTGTGCCATCAGTGTACTGTCCGTTTTTACCATCAGTGTGCCATCAGTGTACTGTCCGTTTTTACCATCAGTGTACTGTCCGTTTTTACCATCAGTGTGCCATCAGTGTACGGTCCGTTTTTACCATCAGTGTGCCATCAGTGTACGGTCCGTTTTTACCATCAGAGTGCCATCAGTGTACGGTCCGTTTTTACCAGTGTGTCATCAGTGTACTGTCCGTTTTTACCATCAGTGTACTGTCCGTTTTTGCCATCAGTGTACGGTCCGTTTTTACCATCAGAGTGCCATCAGTGTACGGTCCGTTTTTACCAGTGTACCATCAGTGTACTGTCCGTTTTTGCCATCAGTGTGCCATCAGTGTACGGTCCGTTTTTACCATCAGTGTGTCATCAGTGTACGGTGCGTTTTTACCATCAGTGTGTCATCAGTGTACAGTGCGTTTTTACCATCAGTGTGTCATCAGTGTACGGTGCGTTTTTACCATCAGTGTGTCATCAGTGTACGGTGCGTTTTTACCATCAGTGTGTCATCAGTGTACGGTCCGTTTTTACCATCAGTGTGTCATCAGTGTACGGTCCGTTTTTACCATCAGTGTACAGTCCGTTTTTACCATCAGTATGTCATCAGTGTATGGTGCGTTTTTACCATCAGTGTGTCATCAGTGTACGGTCCGTTTTTGCCATCAGTGTGTCATCAGTGTACGGTCCGTTTTTACCATCAGTGTGTCATCAGTGTACGGTCCGTTTTTACCATCAGTGTGTCATCAGTGTACGGTCCGTTTTTACCATCAGTGTGTCATCAGTGTACGGTCCGTTTTTACCATCAGTGTGTCATCAGTGTACGGTCCGTTTTTACCATCAGTGTACAGTCCGTTTTTACCATCAGTGTGTCATCAGGGTATGGTGCGTTTTTACCATCAGTGTGTCATCAGTGTATGGTGCGTTTTTACCATCAGTGTGTCATCAGTGTATGGTCCGTTTTTACCATCAGTATGTCATCAGTGTATGGTGCGTTTTTACCATCAGTGTGTCATCAGTGTACGGTCCGTTTTTGCCATCAGTGTGTCATCAGTGTACGGTCCGTTTTTACCATCAGTGTGTCATCAGTGTACGGTCCGTTTTTACCATCAGTGTGTCATCAGTGTACGGTCCGTTTTTACCATCAGTGTGTCATCAGTGTACGGTCCGTTTTTACCATCAGTGTGTCATCAGTGTACGGTCCGTTTTTACCATCAGTGTACAGTCCGTTTTTACCATCAGTGTGTCATCAGGGTATGGTGCGTTTTTACCATCAGTGTGTCATCAGTGTATGGTGCGTTTTTACCATCAGTGTGTCATCAGTGTATGGTGCGTTTTTACCATCAGTGTGTCATCAGTGTACGGTGCGTTTTTACCATCAGTGTGTCATCAGTGTACGGTCCGTTTTTACCATCAGTGTACGGTCCGTTTTTGCCATCAGTGTGTCATCAGTGTATGGTGCGTTTTTACCATCAGTGTGTCATCAGTGTATGGTGCGTTTTTACCATCAGTGTGTCATCAGTGTACGGTCCGTTTTTACCATCAGTGTGTCATCAGTGTACGGTCCGTTTTTACCATCAGTGTACGGTCCGTTTTTGCCATCAGTGTGTCATCAGTGTACGGTCCGTTTTTACCATCAGTGTGTCATCAGTGTACGGTCCGTTTTTACCATCAGTGTGTCATCAGTGTACGGTGCGTTTTTACCATCAGTGTGTCATCAGTGTACGGTGCGTTTTTACCATCAGTGTGTCATCCGTGTACGGTGCGTTTTTACCATCAGTGTGTCATCAGTGTATGGTGCGTTTTTACCATCAGTGTGTCATCAGTGTACGGTCCGTTTTTACCATCAGTGTGTCATCAGTGTACGGTCCGTTTTTACCATCAGTGTGTCATCAGTGTTTTTCACAGATAGATAAATAAGTAAATAAATGATGAAGCTTCTTCTTCACTTTACAATGGTAAGCACGGAAGGCACATAGACCATACACTGAAGCCCTCCCAGTTTTGCATGGACACCTGGGCCATCAAATAACACGGAAATGTGAATAACACCATATATTATAATGGGTACATGTTGTTAAAAAACACAGATAGAACACATACGTGCAACACGGACGCCTGAATGAGGACTTAGACACTTTTTCTGACTCATCTAAAATAATACGGTCTAAAATGTAGACAGTTTGAGTAAATCTGCCCCAAAGTTTTTGAGAAAAAGCCTTATGGGTCAATGCCTGAACGGTATGCAAGTACAATGCTAAAAGGGTTGTCCATCATTTGGACTCTTTCCCATTTCTCCTTTGGGATCTATAGTTACGTTGTCATTATGAACAAAATCTCATGGAGGCCTGCAGAGGTTTGACAACATGGCCACATGACGTTCCATCACTCCAAGCCAGGTCTCAGAATCCTTGGCAAACAGGTCATTTTCCCAGGAGGGAAGCAGATTTCAGTAATTCGCCTGCCCTGCTGGTAGACCAACTAATGTATTACATGCCGCCAGGCACATAGAAGAGGCCCAAACCCCTACAGGGGACCCCCTATAACACCTATATGGCATGTACCCAATAGGGGATACACCTTTGTATGGCATTAGTAGGACCCCTGTACCTCTAAACAAATGTGCATTTATCACAAGCAAAGGCAGGGAAAAATTCACGTACAGATACCACGCATGAGGTCCAATAAGTGATGCCACAAAGGCGGACACCACGCCAGAGCCACAGCCGACTTCTAGGCAGATCTCCACTCTGTAAGAGACGTAAAGAGGAATCTGTTACAGAAAATAAAGGGTTTACAAGTTACGTTTGTTATTTCGTAGTATTCAGGAACTAGACATTGAGAAGTATATTTTCCTAGTTTTTCAATACACAAGCTATTCTGCTATGCATTGCCTCTTTCATGCACTCAGGCCACGTTCTCACTTTGTTCAGTGTTTTGATCCATTTAAGTGTTTGGATAGAGCCGTAAGTAATATGTCTGAGACTTAAACATTTCAATTATCCTTTTCCTGTGTGTAGGATGGGATCGTTTCAGTTTTAAGTCCTCTCATCAAGACAACCCATGTCCATGTGCATAAGAATATCATGGGGGTTGTGGTCCCCAGCTTTGGAGCTTCCCAACCCTTTTACAGCCAGAGAATAGTTTTATAACTCGATTTTCATTCTGGTAGACTTGTGCTGTCTTTGTATCACAAGAGCTTCATGTTTTACATCTGTCCTGATAAGAATAGAGTGGGATTCAGGTGATTTAAATGAATTTAAAAGGAAAGACAGATGCAAAATACTGACAAAAAAAAAAAAAAAAAAAAAACACGTGTGGATGAAGCCAAGGCCGGGCTCAGACAGCCAGATTTCATGTTCAGTATACGGACCACAATGCACGGACTGACCGGGGGTCTCCTGACCCAAACTCATGAGGCTGTAAATTCAGGTGAGGTGACCCATGCATAGTCTGGGCCTTAGGCTGGGTTGACATGGGTATATTTCAAGGCCGGTATACGGACCACGACACCCGGACTGACCATGGGTCTCCTGAGTCCTGACCCAAACTCATATGTGCCTATGAGGCTGTAAATTCAGATCAGGTTACTCATGGACAGTCTGGGTCTTAGGCTGGGTTCACATGGGTATATTTACTGGACTGTAAAGGGACCACAATGCCCAGACTGACCATGGGTCTTCTGACCCAAACTCATATGTGCCTATGAGGCTGTAAATTCAGTTGAGATGACCCATGAACAGTCTGGGCATTGCAGTCAGACCGTTAAACAGTCAGTCTCATCCTGGCCTTAGGCTGATTTCACACGCACGTATTCACGGCCTGTATACGGACCAGAATGGCCAGAGTGACCGCAGGTCTCCTGACCAGAACTTATACCCTAATAGACACATATGAGTTTGGGTCAGGAGACCCACCACCAGACCGGGCATTGTGACCGTATACAGAATGTGAAATACACCCAGCTTTAGGGTAGTAAACGTGTGTACAGCCTCAACTGACACGGACTTGTGACATTTTTCCAACAGATGACAGTGAATGTTTCCAGGTACAACACAGTCTTTCAGCAACAAGGATGATATTCCTCAAAGGATGTTCCCTTGCTGGGGAATACAATGCCTACACGGGGACATTTAGGCTATGTGCCCACGATGCAGAATTGAAGCAGAAAATTTCTGCAGCGTTTCTGCATGTCCTTGGCAGTAAAAACGCACGTGGATTTTACACGCGTTTTTTAATCGTTTTTGCAGCGTTCTTACATGCGGATTTTACACGCATTTTTGACGTGTTTTTGCAGCGTTTTTACATGCGGATTTGACTTGCGTTTTTCAAATGCATTGTGACCTCAAATCCGCATGCGGAAACACACAAATAATGGACATGCTGCGGAAAATTCCGCAGCATGTGCACAGAACATGCGGATTTTCATTGGGCATCACGGGGCACGTATTACCAAGTGTTTTTAAAGCGTTTCTGCTGCGGAAATTCCACATCAAAAACGCATAGTGGGCACGCAGCCTTAGGAAACTTTTTAATTGTAAAATTGTCTTTGTTGCTCCTAGCAACCAATCAGAACCCAGTTTATATTCTGAATTCAGCTCATGAAAACTGGAAGCTGCGATGTGATTGGTGGCTACAGGCAGCAAACAGTTGATAGATCTGCTGAGTGGTGATTTTGAGCAGCAGTTCTACACAAATATATATGTCAGCACTTGAATTACCCAGATTTCAGCTCCTCTGCCTCCTTCTCCAAGGCATCAATTAAAAGAAAAGTGTCCTCAGCCGGGTCATACACTTCAGTAAAATCTCCACGCCCGACATGTGAGTGCACAGGAGTGGGGAGCATCCTGCAGACTGGAAGCAGAAATCTGATGGTTACTACAAGGATTATTCCATGGATGAGCAGCTGGAACTGTTGGATCACCCAGATGTAAGCAGAGCCTCTGTGACAGTACACAGCAGAGACAGGCTCATGACGTCACAGAGAGGACACGTGATGCCTCTGCACTGTGGTATACAGACCAGGGGTTGTTCTGTCGTCTGCCCTGTCCACCATCCAGCTCCGCACATGGCCCTGTATAGACTGCTGCTCCTGAGAGCGATGATGTCACGGGAAGGGGCGGAGCCTCCACATCACCGTGCTCAGCTCATGCCAGGAAGCAGCAGTGCATGTGTGTCCGTAAGGGCTCGTTCACACCAGTGTGTACCACCGACCAGTGCTATCCCATGTTTTATCAGATAGCACTTGGCCCAATGTTATATTATGGCACAGTGCAGATCTGCAGCATACGTGTGGCTCCGCAAATCGGAAAACGTGCACCCATACAAGTCTATGAATACACTGATTTGTCCTCAATATAGCCATAAAGCAAAAAAATCCATAATGAACTCCAAAAAGAAGGGGGCTTTTTAATAGGCAAAGTAGTGCATTAAAATAGCAACATTGCCTGTGTATTCAGTCTATTATTATACTCTCCTGATTATTTTAATCTGCACCTTTTATTTTTTATGGTGTTATATTAGCGCTAATCTACTTAGCAACATTCCTTGAGGAATTTATTCATATATATTTATTAAATTGTAACATGTGGGTGATGCTCTGTATTTCTTGATTATAAATTTGTGTACACTACCCCTTCGCTTCTATTTATAAGCTACAGCATTTTTTCCTACCCTTGTTACCGTATTAATTTTGTATACTATTTTATATTAATTCCGGGACAACCTACTGTTTGTCTCATCGTTTTGTCTTACTATGGTTTTAATAAATAGTTTAATAAAATAAACTATTTTAATGCATTACTTTGCCTATTACAACCCCTGGCAAAAATTATGGAATCACCGGGCTCGGAGGATGTTCATTCAGTTGTTTAATGTTGTTGAAAAAAAGCAGATCACAGACATGGCACAAAACTAAAGTCATTTCAAATGGCAACTTTAGGGCTTTAAGAAACACTAAAAGAAATCAAGATTAAAAATGTGGTACTCAGTAAGGGTAATTGTTTTCAGACCAAGCAGAGGGAAAAAATTATGGAATCACTCAATTCTGAGGAAAAAATTATGGAATCATGAAAAACAAACACACAAAAGAACAATCCAATACATCACTAGTATTTTGTTGCACCACCTCTGGCTTTAATAACAGCTTGCAGTCTCTGAGGCATGGACTTAAAAAAGTTTTTTTGTTATCATTCATATTCTCTGAAACCAGGCCAAAAAAGGAAAAATTCTGCCGGGGTATGTAAACTTTTGAGCACAACTGTATATACCAGGATGAGGGACATATATATCAGGATGAAGAACATATATACCAGGATTGGGGACATGTATATCAGGATGAGGGACATATATACCAGGATAGGGGACATATATACCAGGATGAGGGACATATATACCAGGATGAGGGGCATATATACCAGGATGGGGGACATATATATCAGGATGGAGGACATATATACCAGGATGAGGGACATATATACAAGGATGAGGGGCATATATACCAGGATGGGGGACATATATATCAGGATGGAGGACATATATACCAGGATGAGGGACATATATACCAGGATGGGGGACATATATACCAGGATGAGGGACATATATACCAGGATGGGGGACATATATACCAGGATGAGGGACATATATACCAGGATGGGGGACATATATACCAGGATGAGGGACATATATACCAGGATGGGGGACATATATACCAGGATGAGGGACATATATACCAGGATGGGGGACATATATACCAGGATGAGGGACATATATACCAGGATGGGGGATGTATATACCAGGATGGGGGACATATATACCAGGATGGGGGACATATATACCAGGATGAGGGACATATATATCAGGATGGAGGACATATATATCAGGATGGAGGACATATATATCAGGATGGGGGACATATATACCAGGATGGGGGACATATATACCAGGATGGGGGACATATATACCAGGATGAGGGACATATATACCAGGATGAGGGACATATATACCAGGATGGGGGACATATATACCAGGATGAGGGACATATATACCAGGATGGGGGACATATATACCAGGATGAGGGACATATATACCAGGATGGGGGACATATATACCAGGATGAGGGACATATATACCAGGATGGGGGACATATATACCAGGATGAGGGACATATATACCAGGATGGGGGATGTATATACCAGGATGGGGGACATATATACCAGGATGGGGGACATATATACCAGGATGAGGGACATATATATCAGGATGGAGGACATATATATCAGGATGGAGGACATATATATCAGGATGGGGGACATATATACCAGGATGGGGGACATATATACCAGGATGGGGGACATATATACCAGGATGGGGGACATATATACCAGGATGAGGGACATATATACCAGGATGAGGGACATATATACCAGGATGGGGGACATATATACCAGGATGAGGGACATATATATCAGGATGGAGGACATATATACCAGGATGGGGGACATATATATCAGGATGGAGGACATATATATCAGGATGGGGGACATATATACCAGGATGGGGGACATATATACCAGGATGGGGGACATATATACCAGGATGAGGGACATATATACCAGGATGAGGGACATATATACCAGGATGGGGGACATATATACCAGGATGAGGGACATATATATCAGGATGGAGGACATATATACCAGGATGGGGGACATATATATCAGGATGGAGGACATATATATCAGGATGGGGGACATATATACCAGGATGGGGGACATATATACCAGGATGAGGGACATATATACCAGGATGAGGGACATATATACCAGGATGAGGGACATATATACCAGGATGGGGGACATATATACCAGGATGAGGGACATATATACCAGGATGGGGGACATATATACCAGGATGAGGGACATATATACCAGGATGGGGGACATATATACCAGGATGAGGGACATATATACCAGGATGGGGGACGTATATACCAGGATGAGGGACGTATATACCAGGATGGGGGATGTATATACCAGGATGGGGGACATATATACCAGGATGGGGGACATATATACCAGGATGAGGGACATATATATCAGGATGGAGGACATATATATCAGGATGGAGGACATATATACCAGGATGGGGGACATATATACCAGGATGGGGGACATATATACCAGGATGAGGGACATATATACCAGGATGAGGGACATATATACCAGGATGAGGGACATATATACCAGGATGGGGGACATATATACCAGGATGAGGGACATATATACCAGGATGGGGGACATATATACCAGGATGAGGGACGTATATACCAGGATGGGGGATGTATATACCAGGATGGGGGACATATATACCAGGATGAGGGACATATATATCAGGATGGAGGACATATATATCAGGATGGAGGACATATATACCAGGATGGGGGACATATATATCAGGATGGGGCCCAGGATAAGGGACATATACACCTAGATGGAGCCAGGATGGGGGACAAATATATTGATGGGGCCCAGGATGGTGGACATTACTAGATAATGTCGGGGGGGGGGGGGGGGGGGTGACATATATGTTTGTATAGGATTTAGAACGCCGCAAGGGCCCATACTTCTGACCAACATACAAGTGTGTGTGGGGAGAGGGTGGGGGCAGGTTGGGAGAGGGTGGGGGCAGGTTCAAATTTGACACCAGGGTCCATCGGACTCTAGTTACGCCACTAAGTAGGAATAATCAGTGATGATGATAATAGTAATAATAATGAATAATTGCAATAACATAATGTATTACAATAGTCATAACATAAATAATATTAATAGTGATTATGGTAATAATGAATTAATTTAGGTTTCAGGCAGCTTTGATAAATGCTATAAAGTTGAGGTCAATACTCAAACAGTCCACTACGCGGCGCACTTCAAGCACAAAGCCGCCACCACGAGCCTTCACGTTTCCAGACATAGGATGACTGACAGGAAGATTAACAAATCAGGAGTCGAGGAGTTTTCACGGCCAGCCAATAGAAAGGGTATAGTAGGGTGACGTATCACGGCGCAGGCCCTGGCACTTCCTTTCGCTCGGCGGCAGGGATCGAGGCAGCATGAAGGCGTCCGGCACTGTAAGAATCTGCTGGGATTCAGGGCATGGGGGCACATATTAGGGAAGGGCGCGCTCTCTGGTGGCCCTAAGCCTTACCTGGAGGCGCCGTGTGTGCTGGCTCTGGTTGGGCACGGCTCACTTGGGGTATAGAAGCTCTGCTTTCTTGCGGCCTACATCATGGCGGCTCAGGTTCAGCCATGTGGAGGACTGGCGTGGGCCGCAGTGTCTGTGGATGCCTGGTATCCTGTCAGGCCGCAGCCTCCTCCCTCTCTCGTGTACTGAGGGCCGGTATCTGGTGGCCCAGGGCCGGTATCTGGTGGCCCAGGGCCGGTATCTGGTGGCCCAAGGCCGGTATCTGGTGGCCCAGGGCCGCTCCCATGTGCTCTGCACACAAACCCAAAGATCGCCGCTGCCTCCTCCGTGGTGATCTTGTCTGCTGTGCACAGAGGACAGGACCTTGTCGCCTACCTTGGGCTGCAGTGCTCATGGCAGTGATACAGAAGGTCCAACATCCCTATGAAGTCCTCTCCAGCTCCTGCATGGTGGGGAACTGGACTGCTGGGGTTAATACTATGTTTTCACAGCAGATTAACATTAGAACAGGGGGTTATATTTATACCACTATCCGGAGTCCCATCTGCTGATAAGCTAGGGGAATAGCGATTTATTGGGTGCAGCCTAAACCAAAAAATGTGATGGCAGCACAAGGGGGATTAAACTAGTGTCTGCTGGGTGGTCTCCTCACTAGCCATGACTCCTGGGTTCAGGGCAGAGCCAGTGACCCTGCAGATGATGGGCGCCACCCTGCAGGTCAATTACACGCACAGCTTTAGGGTGACTTACATTTTCTCTTGGTTATGAGAGTAGGCGTTATCCTTCACCTGTTTAGGGCAGTCCACAGAATTAAAGGGTGTTAAGAGCTGTCAGACTTCCCTTAGACTATTGCACCAGCTGTATGGGCCTTTTACGCTCTTGGCTGAGGAGTATCCGACTAGCTAGTAACCCTCATGTATGTTCTAGTACCCCTCCAGCATATTTTGGTTTAATGTCATGTTTGGATAGTAGTAGTAATGTATGTGCCCTGTCTGTAGTAAAATACAAACTGGTCGCAGTCTTCTGCTGCTCTGGTCTTCCTCTGCACCAAGTGACTGGCCAGATCACTCCATTGTTTGGCGGGTGGACCGGAAGTCACTTCTTGTTGTAAATCTGAGACTCAGAACGAGGGTCTCAAACTTACATTAAGAGCACAGTCAGATGGCCATTTAAATCTGAACGCAGTGCACTGACTGACTGACTGGTCGGCAGCCCTCCCGACTGTAGTGTGACTGCTTCATGCAGCTGTTACGCTTGAGTTGGGGGAGCTGCTGGCTAGTCTTTGCACTGTGTTCAGATTTATATGACTATCTGACTGCGTCCCAAGAGAAAGTAACAGCAGTAATTTCCAGCCGGTCCCAAGATGGCGAAGATGGTTCTGAGCGGCGCTGGAAACAGTAGAAGCGACGACCAATAAGTGTTTTATTACATACACGGAACATACATTACTGATACCTATCTGGTGGTGAAATAATAAAAGCCAAAGTGGTATTTTGAATGTATTCAATTTTGGTGGCGTCATCTGACCATGTTATGTGTATTGAGGCTTCCCATCATAGGGATTGGGTGGTTGTAACCCAGATCGTTTTGTTCGACTGGGAGATAATTGTGTAGAATTGTCTGGCACTGCCCTCTAATAGAGAACGGGAATGCACGGCCAAGTATTCCTGTACATGGCTGATCTCACTTCTCTCAATATGCCAGCGGCTATCTAGTGTGCATGGCCTGGCTAAATAACTGGAGATGGTGGCATTATACTCATTCAGTTCATTATCATATATGGTAGAGGTCCCCATTAAGAGGGCTGTCCACTACATGTAAATCCCCCCCCCTCTTTTTTATTATCCATAATAGGACAATTTAAAAGGGGTTGCAAGTAGTGGACAACTTTTTTTTGAGTGATAACTGTTTATTTCCTCTTGAATTGCTATTTAAAGAGTTGTCTGCCTGACACAAGTCCTTATTACATTCCCTATTGGAGCATGCTTAACCCTAGAACGCATACCTGGGGCCTCGCAGGCCCGCCCTGTTAATTATTCTCTGCAAGATTACTTTAGTTAGAATTTTGAAACTCTAGGTATTCCTCAGGTATATAGTTGTTTGTCATTTTTGTTTGAGTTATTCCATGTTATTTGCACACGGGCCTAAAAGGCAACAGGTATGTGAAAAAGTAGATTTTTATGGTCATGCGTTCTAGGGTTAAATACTGTAAGACTTCCCTGACCCCTATAGCTATGTAATGCTTGGTTTCCCATTAACATTGAGCTTTGATGTGATGAGATGTTCAAAGGCTTTTTAGCTGCTAGATCCCTGGTATAGTTTGGACCCAGAGGAACTTAGAAGGGAATGAAGAACCTCATATATTCAAAACTCTATAACTTTAAGTTCTGGTACCTCACAGAAATGATCCCTTGTGACTTGTTCCCATCTATATAGTGCTATGTTGGTCTAATGGTTTCTTCTCATTGTAGCTGAGGGAGTACAAGGTCATTGGGCGCAGTTTGCCCACAGCTAAGACGCCTGCACCTCCTCTCTATCGTATGAGAATCTTCGCACCCAACCATGTTGTGGCAAAGTCTCGATTCTGGTACTTTGTGTCTCAACTCAAGAAAATGAAGAAGGCATCTGGAGAGATTGTATACTGTGGACAAGTAAGTGATTTCTACACTGAGATACTGAGGTCATGGATCATTTGTCCAGATTCTTGAAAGATAGTGCTTCTATACAGTATTGACCTGTAGTATACTCGGTATGTTTGGTGTTTCGGGCTGAAATTGTAGAGAGGCACACTTAACCCAAAGATTACTATTTTCTCATGTAGTAATCTTGTCTAGTGTGCCCAAAGTAAGGTTGTACCTTGTCGCCTTTCAAGAGCTGATGTGCCCATGAAAGTGAAATTGAAGGTCCTATAAATGCCTTTTCTGCCTGTTACTTTTTCAACTATAGATGCTTGAAAAAAAAATGTGTGTTTTAAAATCAGATACTCAGGGTGTGTGTTTTTTTAAAATCCGCATTCACATGCTGCAGCTGTGGATTTTTGGGATTATGGCAAAACTTCATTGTTTTCCATGGCTTTTTCAAATTGCAAAAAAAAAAAAAAAAAAGCACTGTGGCTGCAGTGTGTAGATACATCATTATAAAATAGTACTGCGTCCATCGCCTCTTCTGCATGTCTGCAGCCCTTATAGTCTACACTAGTGTTTCCCAAACTCCAGTCCTCACGGCCCCCCACAGGTCATGTTTTCAGGATTTCTATAGTGCCACACAGCTAAGAGAATTACTGATGCCTTGATGATGCTTCCACCACCTGGCCAATGCTAAGAAAATCCTGAAAACATGAGCTGATGGGGTCCGTGAGGACTGGAGTTTGGGGAAACACTGGTCTACACCATTAATGACCTGTAGATGTGTTGGGTAAGTCATCTAGCTGCTGTACTAAAACTTCCAAGTCCAGTGGGACATAGCCAACGATAGTGCAATAAATTTATTATAACTTGTCACCAAAAACTTGTGTAAATTCTCAGAAATCTACGCCAGCTCATACCTCAGAGTTGTTTTCTGCTATAGCTGCTCTTTTTAAAGGGGCTCTGTCAGCACAGAATGACTGTTCAAACCAAGTAAAGGCATTCGATGCTTCATGGCTTGGCCAAACTTATCTACTTGGTTTCCCATCATCTCCACTTACCTCTGAAAGCTCTGGCTTTATAAGGGAAGGTGTATATAAATGACTGGCCCCACCTTGATGCACTGAGCGCTTGTACTTTGTTTGAACAGTCATCTGTGCTGACAGTCCCTTTTAAGTCTATGGTAACAAATGGCCTGTGGTTTTGTATCTTTAACAAAAACATTTTTCTAAATTTGGAGCTAAAAATCATTCTTTCAATTGAGTTTCATTAAAAATGTTGCCCTGTTTGCCTTTTACTGTCTGTTTCTCTGCATCTTCAACTTTCATGTGGTTTGTTCATAAATCTGCTGAGGAGCTCTGAAAAGGACAAATAAGTTAGTCTCCCCCATTACAGAATGAGCTCACTTGTAGATTCTCAGTTAACTCATTCTGCAGTCAGCAATATGATGCAGCACATACTATAGAAGGCAACATTTTTAATGATGCCCGATTGCAAAAAAATAAGTTTTGCCCCAATTGCATGCATTTAAGTATGTGTCCAAACATGGACAAACTCATTTAGTATTGCCTTTCAACCTAGTCCTAAAGTTTTATGAAAGAGCACTATATTTAACCCCTATGTTTTTGCAGGTTTTCGAGAAATCTCCTGAGAAGGTGAAGAACTTTGGCATCTGGCTGCGCTATGACTCTCGTAGTGGAACACACAACATGTACAGGGAGTACAGAGACCTAACCACAGCTGGTGCGGTGACCCTCTGTTGTAAGTATTTATATATTCTAGCAGGAAGAGATTTTTATATTAAAATGAGCCTTCAAGTTAAGATCCTAGTTTTTTGGAAACATGCATAGTCCGTGGTGCTAAATTAAGAGGAAACTTGTTGCCTCAAGAATACAAACTAAACTTTTGGGATTAATGTTTAATAAACTTGTTGGTCATCTACTTTTTGTTCCCCCTCATTCTGTTGAGCCTGATTTTTATTGACCGATTGCTTTCACCCATTTAGACCGTGATATGGGTGCACGCCATCGTGCTCGTGCCCACTCCATTCACATTATGAAAGTTGAGGTGATTCCTGCCAACAAGTGTCGCAGACCAGCCATCAAGCAGTTCCATGTAAGTAATATGCCACTAAGCATTACAGGACTAATAGGATTTGTAATTTAACATTCAATTATTGCTCTTGCCATTGAGCATTTCTATTGGATTTCTTATTTTGTATGAATCCAAGAAAAATCTCAGAAAATTGGTGGCACTGTATTGAGTTTGCATGCCTACAAGGGGGTCAACAAGTCGACTTTTCAAGGGGTTGGTTGTCCAAGATTTAAATACATTTCCTGCAAAAAGGCAATTTTTTTTTGTAACAAAAAATAAATGTGCTCACATGCTAAGTCTTCTGCTGTTTACTCTGCTGGAACAATTGTGGCATATGTGCACGTAAGCACTGCAGTCCCATGTCAGACAGCCATCACTTAATAGTTTTAAAACTGGAATGGGTCTTTTCATGTCTAAATATACACTTTTCACCTGTACAGTCTCTGCTTTCTTGAGCATCCTTGTCAGACATTGCACAGATTCACATAGTCTATATCAGTGGCTTGTTGAATAGTGGTTGATATTTATGGGAATAGAAAGATTGTTGTGCTTTTATTAGTGATGTGGGTCTATATTGTCACTTATATGGCTGTGTTATGAAATCCGTGTAGCAGCTTTGGGCTGACATCTTTACACCATAAGCCAGTCTAGAAGCACTTAAAGAGGTTGTCCGGTCCAAACCGATAAGTCTGTAGTCACTCTGTATGACTGCAAACTTATGAATTCTCCCTGGCCCCATCTAGTGACAATGGCTGACCAGTGTATGCGGCTCACTAGAGGGTGAGGCCACACCCACTGGCAGGCAGTATGTATAACGCATACACACCCTCCGGTCCCGGCTCAGAAAACAGCGAATCCCCACAGCACACAGTGCGTGTGCCGGAGGGTTTCATAAGTTTGCAGTCACTCAGTGACTGCAGACTTATCGGTTTGGAACGGACAACCCCTTTAATGTGTTCTCCACATTCATAAAAGAAACCTCGTTAGCAAAATTTAGGCTCCAAATCACCATCAACCTGTTATCCAGGGCAGTGACAGGTTTACAATATGTATTCTGGCAGGTTAGGTATGAATGATAATAAAAAAAAATAAAAAAAAATGCTGTATTGAATGATCGTGAAAAGCCATAAGGGTGAAGCTGCTCTCTTCCCCGTCAGTTAAGCTGGCTTCGCCTTCCCTACCCTGTTGACTGGCTTGATGTCCTGCAGACCAGGTATGTCATAACAAGCCCCCTCCTACTGCATGTGGTATGTGTATACTGAAGGCAAACCTTTCCTGGTGTTTTGGCTGCTTTGGTGCACAGCATATGCACACACGTTACCATCTGGAGTGGCTTGTAATGACATACTTGGCCTAAGACATAAGTAAAGCCAGGAAGGGACTGGCCAGCTTGACCTTTAGGAAGAGTAGATAAACCTCTGACTTCTTACTAGGGTTTAAAGACTAGGGCAAAGCTTCCATTTCAGTCTATTTTCCACTGGCAATAAGTGTTACCATGTTAAATAAGTGCTCTGTTTTTGTATTTTTTAAGCTTAACACATCAATTTTTCTAAACTTTTAGGACTCAAAGATCAAGTTCCCTCTGCCACACAGAGTTTTGCGTCGCCAGCACAAGCCCCGCTTCACCACCAAGAGACCAAACACCTTCTTCTAAGCAAGGCAAAATCCTTGTTCTGTGGTCAAATAAAACACTTATTTGGAAATGTCTTGCAGTTTTCAGTCAATATTTAATTTTTTTTTTTTTTTTTTTGAGTATCTTTGGCAAACCTTTTAGATTGGTTGGGGCTCACTTAATTTCACATCTACTAGTACATCTATCACAAAACAACCCTATAGCATCTGGTAAGACTGGTAAATACATGTGTTTATTGCTGCTTTTTACATGTACAATTGGTGATCTCACTTCAAATGACTACTGACAGATGTTAAAAACAAAATTTAAAAATCAAAGATGGGAAGGAAGGCCTGTAGTAATTTAGTGACAAAAACTGTAAATTATAGAAAGTGTGCGCGGGCACATTCCCTGAGCTGGTGCATCTAAGAGGGGAGCACAGTCTGACATTTGGCTAATGCTGCAATACAGCTGTGAGGAGAAATATGCAAGCGTGTATAGGTTATATAGAATGTCAATCTGTTTCCTGGACATAACGCCACATGGACAGAATTCATTGCAGTTTCTTGTTTTTGGTGGCTGGCCCATTCAAAATTTACATTCGCTTCCATTACTATGCTCACCTGCCACCTTGGTGTTCATTAAACACTTTTGCTGCTTATAGTTCTGTGACTTGTCGCTAGGTTAGTCAGACTCCATTTATCAATTGTAGCACTGACTATATAATGTAAACTTATTGCCTTTTCTTTTTTAATGATTAAACCTCCCCCATTGCATTTTAAGAACAAAACTATGAATTATAGACCGTGATGCTTGCTTGCATCAGGAAGTGCGCATGCAACCTACTGGATGACCAATATCATTAGGGCTTTGTTCAGCCCACTCCACTCTGTCTGAAAATCAGACCACACTCAGATGTCATCAAGTGCAGTCCTATATACTGTATTTTTCAGATTAGAAGATCCACTTTTTCCCTCCAAATTTGGGCGGAAAAGGGGGGTGCGTCTTATAATGCGAAGGTGTGGTATTTTACTTGGAGGGGGCGTGTCGGTGGAGTGGGTCCCAGATACAGGAGGTCGGCGGCAGGAGTGGGGCAATGCTGCGGGCCCTGTCCTTTCAAAAGAATTTGGCGGTGAGCAGAGGTCCCTCTCCCGTACATAACCCTGCAGTGGGCTTTGGGAAAATGGCCACCGGAGCATGCGCAGATTAAGATCTCGTTTTGGGGTAAAACTGATCATAAGGCGCACCATTTTATTTAAAAAAACAAACTTTTTTTTTCTATTTTCTACCCCAAAATTTGGGGTGCGTCTTATAATCCTCAAAATATGGTATATATTTTTTATTTCCACGGACCCATAGACTTGCATTGCCAATTTGATATGGTATTCGTATCAAAATCGGACATGTCTCTACTTTTCTTCGCGCAAAAACCACTGCTCAAACTTGCCAATGCAGTTCTATGGGTCTGTTAAATCAGACAGGATATGATCCTGTGTTGGTTCTTACTGTTTGATAAATTGTGAAACCTCATTTTTTGTGTACGAGAGAAAATTATGGAAAAAACTGACTGACCGAACGCTGAATCTGATGGTAAAAAAAAAAAAAAAAAACTACAGTGATTTATTTTGCTCAAAAAATGTTTGAAGTGTGAACAAACTTTAACTTGCTGCATCTTCAAGGCTCCATTTAAGTGATCGTGATAAGAAACATAATCTCTACCACCTGGGACCTTCGGGGGCAGAGAGATCCTGAAATTCTAACAGACCTAGCACATCCCACAACCAGCCCCCCCATGAGCTCTCCAAGGGGCGTTACCTTGATATAATAAGCTGAATTTGTGTCCGTCTTTGTTCATTTTGGAAGGCATAGTTTGCTATGAGTGTTCCATTTTCATACGGAGTGCTTATCAAGAGGAGAGCTGTTCCTGCAACATCTGGTTTAGTAATTTTCATTATTCCTTTTAGACAAAACTTAAGCTTCGTTTAAGTTGGTATACATGCGGCACATAAATGCATGTTTCACAATGGCAATGAATCAGAAAAAAACTATAAGAAGCAAAATGAACACAGACCCTGTTGTAAATAAAAAGCAAAAGCGCATTTAAATAAAACAAAGTTGTTAGTAACACTGTTTTTGCTCAAATGTAGTATGAAAGATATTCCACCATGACAAGGTGAACTCATTTGAGATAGTCCTACTCTGTCTAATGTTTAAAAAAAAAAAAAAAAAAAACCTTCCCATGTGTCAAAGTTGACCTCTATGTGAATAAGGGCAGACAGGACTGGGTCCCAAACTGTGGACACCAGCCAAGGGAAGCTTTTTAAATGTATTACCAGCTATAGTAAGGGAGGTCACACCCTGGTTTGTACAGATTGCAAAAAATACAAAGAAAAAATGAAATTTGAGCTTGGTTTAAGTTGGTATACATGCAGCACATAAATGCATGTTTCACAATGGCCATAAATCAGAAAAACCTACAAGAAGCAAAATGAACAAACACTCCTGTAAATAAAAAAACAGAATTAGTCTTACCGGTAATGATGTTTCCAGGAGTCCACATGATGGCACCATAGGATGAGTAATCCCATATCCTGTGTAGGGACAGGAAGCACAAAAGGTTAAAAGCCCTCCCACCCCAACCTCCTCAGTGATTTTCCAAGAACCACATTGGCTGGGTACAACAATTTTATTTTAGACTGCTTAGACATGTTAGTCACATATAGTAGCAATATAGGGAGGGAAATAAGGGTGCTGTCATGTGGACTCCTGAAAACATCATTACCGGTGAGACTAATTCTGGTTTTCCAGTATGTCCCCATGACAGCACCATAGGAGTATACCCAAGAACTCATAGCTTAGGGTGGGATAACTGCCTGAAGTACCTTCCTACCAAACGCAGATCTCTGCTGTGAGAGAACATCTAGCTTGTAGTGTTTGCAGAAAGTAGTATGTCCTGACTATGTGGCTGCGGTACATATTTGTTCAATGGTAGCCCCAGCTCTAGTTGCCCATGAGGTGGAAATTGCTCTGGTGGAATGGGCTTTGATAATTTCAGGGGGAGGCTGTCCTTCTGAAAGATATGCTAGATTAATCATGGATGTGACCCATCTAGCTAAGGATGGTTTTGAAGCCTTCCTGCCTCTATTTTTTTCCCCCAAACTGTATAAAAAGGTTAGAGTCTAATCTCCAGTTCCGAGTGGCTTCCAAATAGGCCAACACTGCTCTGTGGACATCGAGATGGTGGAACTCTTCCTCCCTCTCATTCCTAGGGTTTTCTCAGAATGATGGAAGAACCACTTCTTGGTTTAAGGTCATCGATGACACCACCTTCGGGGAGAAACTTGGATCCAGTTTCAGAATGTTAAAAGGCTCGACGACAGATTAGAGCCTGGATTTCACCCAACCGTTTAGCTGTGCTGATTGCCACCAAGAAGACTTTTCAGAGTCAAGTTCTTTATTCCCAAATCATTAACTGGGCCGAAGGCAGGTTTGCAAAGGAGGGGAAGAAATTCTCTGTGTAGGCCTAAGTCTCTGGATTGCCTTGACAAACCTGATTATCCAGGGATGCGAGGACAATGATGTGTCAAAGAAAGCACCTAGTGCCGCAATATGCACCTTCAAGGTACTTGGTCTAAGGCGTCAAATCCTGCCTGCAAAAAAATCAAGGATCGCAGGGATGTCTGGCTGGGAGGTGTCTACCGTCCTGTGGAAATGACAAAAGGTCCTCCAGACTTTTTTTTTTTTTTTTTTTTTTTTATATATGGCCTGGGTTACTGGTTTTCTACTAGCCTGCATAGTCTTGAATCACTCTGGCGGATAAGCCCTTGTTCTTCAGGATCTCCCCTTCAGAAGCCAAGCTGAGAGCTGGAGCTGTTGAAGATTCTGATGAAACAGTGGACCTTGCGTCAGAAGATCTTCCTGAAAAGGTAAAATGATTGGGTCTTCCAACGCTAGATGGCGTAGAAGGGAGAACTAACTTCTCCTTGGCGAATACGGGACAATTGCTATGACTGTCGCCCGATTTAGAGAATTAGAGGAGCAGGTGGGAAGGCATATGTTAGGCCCTCTCCCCAATATTGTGAGAGTGTGTCCACTGCCAGAGGATGCTCTCCTGGGTCGAGAGAGAAGAAAGATGTCATCTTCGCATTTGTTCAGGATGCAAAAAGTTCTAGGTAATATCCCTGAGTCGGATAAAGGTCACCACCTCTGCCATTATCTTTGTAAAGATTCTGGGAGCAGATGACAGGCCAAAGGGAAGACATCGGAACTGGTAGTGTAGAATCTGACTGCCTGATGGTAGTGCAAACCTCAGATATTGCTGACTTGAGGAATGTATTAGCAGGTGGTAGTATGCATCCCTGAGGTCCAGGGTGCACATTACCGCATCCATGTCTATTAGAGGGATGGCTGATCTTACCGATTCCATGCGGAATTTCTTGTAGCGGACCCATCGGTTTAGGGGTTTCAGGTTGATAATCGTACGGAACTCCCCTGACGGTTTCTTTATTGAAAATAGAGAGGAGTAATGGCCCTGATGTTCGTGTTCTGGAACTGGCACAATAACTCTCTGATGTAGCAGCTTCTCTATGTCTGCCTGCAGACGGGAAAGAGAGGTAGGGGAACCTTTCGTCAGGTGGAATTTCTGAGGGGGATTTTTAGAAAATTCTATCCTGTAACCCTGCGCTATAGTTGTTAGTATCCAGGGATTTTGCGTTACCCGATGCCAACTGTTTCTGAAAAACTTTAATCTGCCCCCTACTCTGACATAGTCATTGACGTTTTGGACGAGAACTAGTACTGGGCTGGTATCTATTATCTTTGTTCCCCTTATTAAAACTCCAGCTTGTGGAACCCCCTTTTTTCTGCGTGTTATATTTACGGGAGGGGAACGGTTTACGAAAGGGCTGCTCCTTCTTTTTCTCCTCAGGGAAGCCCTTCTTTTTATAGGACGCTTTTTCTAGAATGTCATCTAGTACAGGTCCGAATACTCTGAGCCCTGAAAATGGAATGGAGCACAGCTTGTTCTTAGCTGTATCTCCAGACCATGTTTTTAACCAAACAGCTCTACAGGCTGAGTTGGAAAGCGCATTATTTCTGGCCGCAAATCTGACCGATTCTGCTGAAGCGTCGGCCATAAAATTTGTTGCCATTTTTAATAGGTGCAATGATTGAAGGAGAGATTCCCTCGGGGTGCCATCTCATAGGTGACTCTCTAGCTCTTCTAGCCAGACTCTCATGGATCTGGCAATAGATGTAGCAGCGACATTAGATTTAATAATTGCCACTGAAGCTTCCCAAGCTTTTTTCTAAAGTCCATCCGCCTTCCTATCCATAGGATCTTTAAGTCCTGACGAGTCTTCAAAGGGGATAGAGGTTTTCTTGACCACCTTAGCCACCGGGACGTCAATTTTAGGAATAGTGTCCCACACATTGGTGTCTTCTGGGTCAAAAGATAATCGGCGCGGAAGTCTCGTGGTATAGAGAGTCTCTTCTCCGCATGCTCCCATTCCTCTAGTATCATGTCCTTCACATGGGCATTAACAGGAAAAAATATGGATCTCTGGGTTTTAAGACCACCAAACATCTCATCCTGAATGTTACTGCTCTTCTCCGTTTCCTCTACCTGCATCGTGTCTCGGACTGCTTGTAGAAGAATATCCATATCATCTGAGTGGAACATGTATCTTTTCCGTTCCCCGCCTAATGGTCTCACTGTCAGTCGCCAGATGGGTCGATTTCACCCTTAGAAGATGGTGCTATATCTTCTCTGGGTCTTTTGGGTCCTGGGACATCCTGGACTCCTGAACCTGGGGGCTGCAGAGACCTGATAGAAGCCTGAGCTTCTTTAATTATACTGGGCATCTCATTTAATAAAGCCCTGTGCTCCTCCTTTAGCATGGAGGCTCTACATTCAGCACATAGACGTTTTGTATATGAGTCGGGAAGTCTGATGTTACAATCCAGGCACCTCTTGGATTTTACTGTGGCCTTTTTCTCCATAGCCTTCTTTTTTTCAGAAGGAGGTGGTAATTGCCCAGAGACATCCTATAAAAAATATGGAGGGCCTGGTAAGTGTAAGCCCCATTAGCGATATAACAAGGGGTAATGGTACACTTACATGACTGTGGGGCGATCCAGGGAGGGTATCAGGGTGTGACATATCTGCCATTGTACTGCCAGGGGTACCAAAGCTGTAAGCCTGCTTTTGCTGCTCCCCAGCCCCCCTTCTTATACCTTACCTGGTCGTCCTGTCATTTTCTCCTGTTCCCTGGCGTCTGGTCTAACCGCGGTTTGAATTTCCCGCGCGACCGCCACCGGAAATTGTCATCTCCGGACTTCCGGTTTCAACGCTGAGCAGTCCTGGAGCCGGGAGAAGCCGGACCCGCCCAGAGCAGGACGCCAAGAGCCCCGCGATAGAGAAGTGGCACCCGGAGGCTCCAGCACACCGGAGGGCTGAGGGACTCCCGACAGGGAGTGTCGGCCCAGGACCCGCTTGGCGGCGGGAAGGAGAGAGCCGTGCCCCCCCCCCCCCCCCCCCCAGGGTCCTCTGAGGTATCTTTTCCTTCACACCAGTGCTCCTCCAGTATTCCCTGTCCTGTGTAGGGACAGGAAAAACAGTGAGGTTGGAGGTGGGAGGGATTTTAACCTCTTGTGCTTCCTGTACCTACACAGGATATGGGATTACTCCTCCTATGGTGCTGTCATGGGGACGTACTGGAAAGCAAAAGTGCATTTAAATAAAATAGGGTTGTTAGTAACACTGTTTTGATCAAAAATAGTATGAAAGCTATCCTACCATGACAAGGTGAACTTACTCTCTTACATTAAAAACCTTACCATGTGTCAAAGTTTACCGCCGTGTGAATAAGGGCAGACAAAGGACTTTTAGGTAATTGTATATACCGTATTGTTTTGTTCCCATTTTGTATCATCTATGTGCGTGTGTGTATATATAATATCATATTCACACTGTTTTTTATGGACTATAAGACGCACTGGACCTTAAGCACCCCAAATTTTGAGGAGGAAAACGGGAAAAACATTGGGAGGTCCGAATTTAGCTTACCGTGAAGGGACGGTGGAGCGAGGTCACAGGAGGCTGGGTCGCTGCTGTAGGAGTGGGGTGATTCTGCAGGGCCTGTGCTGGGAGGATGGGGTGTTCCGGCGGTGTGCTTCATGCAAATGTCAGTGGTGCAGGCAGGAGTAGAGTCCCTTCAGGAAAATTGGCTCTGGAGACTGCGCATGGACAGATTGAGATCTCGTCATTGCCTCCTGTGACCCTGCTCTTCTGCTGCCAAACCCCTTCCCCTGGTAAGCTACATTTGGACTATAAGACTCATCCCCATTTTCCTCCTAAATTTTGTGGGGAAAAGAAGTGTGACTTATAGTCCGCAAAATTTGGTGTATAATCCATTCATTGGAATGGGTGGTGTATATACCTTACGCTTACTGTGAGTTCCCCCAATAACTGGCCTCGTAGAAGAAGTGGCCGCGTCCATCACCCGTCAAGTCAATTGCATAATTGTCCTGACGATTGGAAGCAGTGAAGTTCCATTCCTGTGCCAAACTGGTGGCAGTGGTGGGATCTGTGACAAAGTGGTAACAACGGTGGGATCTAAGCGACACCCCCCAGACACTAACACCGGCTTTTATCCTTGATAACTGGATCTGTGACACCCCTCTTCCCTGGGCTGTTATCCTTGACACATGTTCACATGTCTGCTTTTCATGGACTGTATGTTCATGCAAACACACGGACATGCAGTTTTTCCTGCAAGTCTATAGGTCTGTAAAAACACGTACAGCACACTGCATCAATGTGCTGTCCGTGTTTAACATTGAAAAGTATAGGAGAAGCTTTGTAATTTATTTCTTTATCCATATGTGAAAAACACTGACACAGTAATGCACAACACTAATGACACCTGTAGCGTTTTTTCCACGTACGTGTTTAAACACGGACGTGTGAATGAGGCTTAAGGCAGGTATTATTTTTATTCTCTGACCTATACAACCATGCCATTATCTTGATTAGTAAAATTGTGACGTTTTATTACATTGGCCAACTATATGTGCTTTCCTGTGCAGTAATAATGTACACGGACCAGGTGGAGGCCAAAAGGAAACTTAATCGGGTGTATGAAGCCCTGACTTCTGCATTAAAGGGGCTCTGTCAGCACAGAATGACTGTTCAAACCATATACAAGCGCTTGATGCTTCATGGAGGGGTCAGTCATTTATATACACCTTCCCACCTGCTTGGTTTCCATCTATCTCCTCCTCTGGCTCTATGAAACCAGAGCTGTCAATCAAAGAAGAGGAGGGAAAGATAGGGGAAAACCAAGCAGGTGGGGAGGTGTATATAAATGATTGACCCCGCCATGAATCACCGAGCTGCAATTCTTAGTCTGAACAGTCATTCTGTGCTGACAGTTTCTTTAAGGCCAAGGCCCCACTATCAGTGTTTGGTCAGTATTTTTTCTCAGGAGTGGGAGTCAAAACCAGGAGTGGGTGATAAATGCAGAATTGGTGACTTGTTTCTATTATACCTTTTCTCTGATTGTTCCTCACCTGGTTTTGGCTCCCACGCCTGAGAAAAAATACTGACCGAATACTGATAGTGGGGCCATGGCCTAAGGATGACAGTGGACACTGCAAGCTAGCCACAGAAAAAACAGAGGAGGAGCAGGCATTTAAAAGGACTCTGTCAGCACAGGATGACTGTTCAGACTAAGTACAGCCACTTGATGCTTCAAGGTGGGGTCAGTCATTTATATAAACCTTCCCAAGTGCTTAGTTTCCATCTACACTACCGTTCAAAAGTTTGGGGTCACCCAGACAATTTTGTGTTTTCCATGAAAACTCATACTTTTATTTATTAAATGAGTTCCAAAATGAATAGAAAATATAGTACAGACATTGACAAGGTTAGAAATAATGATTTTTGTTTGAAAGAATAATTTTCTCCTTCAAACTTTGCTTTTGTCAAAGAATGCTCCCTTTGCAGCAATTACAGCATTGCAGACCCTTGGCATTCTAGTTGTTAATTTGCTGAGGTAATCTTGAGAAATTTCCCCCCATGCTTCCTGAAGCCGCTCCCACAAGTTGGATTGGCTTGATGGGCACTTTTTGCGTACCATACGGTCAAGCTGCTCCCACAACAGCTCAATGGGGTTGAGATCTGGTGACTGTGCTGGCCACTCCATTACAGATAGAGTACCAGCTGCCTGCTTCTTCCCTAAATAGTTCATGCATAATTTGGAGGTGTGCTTTGGGTCATTGTCCTGTTGTAGGATGAAATTGGCTCCAATCAAGCGCTGTCCACAGGGTATGGCATGTTGTTGCAAAGTGGAGTGATAGCTTTCCTTATTCAAAATCCCATTTACCTTGTAGAAATCTCCCACTTTACCAGCACCAAAGCAAACCCAGACCATCACATTACCTCCACCTTGCTTGACATATGGCATCAGGCACTCTTCCAGCATCCTTTCAGTTGTTCTGCGTCTCACAAATGTTCTTCTGTGTGATCCAAACACCTCAAACTTTGATTTGTCTGTCCATAAAACTTTTTACCAATCTTCCTCTGTCCAATGTCAGTGTTCTTTTGCCCATATTAATCTTTTCCTTTTATTAGCCAGTCTCAGATAAGGCTTTTTCTTTGCCACTTTGCCCTGAAGGCCGGCATCCCGGAGTCGCCTCTTCACTGTAGACGTTGACACTGGCGTTTTGCGTGTACTATTTAATGAAGCAGCCAGTTGAGGAGCTGTGAGGCGTCGATTTCTCAAACTAGAGACTCAAATGTACTTGTCTTGTTGCTCAGTTGTGCAGCGGGGCCTCCCACTTCTCTTTTCTACTCTGGTTAGAGCCTGTTTGTGCTCTCCTCTGAAGGGAGTAGTACACACCGTTGTAGGAAATCTTCAGTTTCTTGCCAATTTCTCACATGGAATAGCCTTCATTTCTAAGAACAAGAATAGACAGTTGAGTTTCACACGAAGGTTCTCTTTTCTGGCCATTTTGAGTTTATAGAACAAACAAATGTAATGCTCCAGATTCTCAACTAGTTCAAAGGAAGGTCAATTTTATATCTTCTAAAATCAGCCAAACCATTTTCAGCTGGGCTAACATACTTGTGCAAGGGTTTTCTAGGGTTTTCTAAATATCCATTAGCCACCTTACACAGTTAGCAAACACAATGTACCATTAAAACACTGGGGTGGTGCTTGTTGGAAATGGGACTCTATACACCTATGTAGATATTGCAATAAAAACAAGACGTCTGCATCTAGAATAGTCATTTACAACATTAACAATGTATAGAGTGTATTTCTGATTCATTTAATGTTAGCTTCATTGAAAAAAAAATGTGCTTTTCTTTCAAACATAATGAAATTTCTAAATGACCCCAAACTTTTGTCTTTTATCTTCACCATTTTCTGGTCCGATGAAGCCAGAGCTGTCAATCAAAGATGGAGGGTGGAGATAGAGGGAAAAAAAAAGCAGGTAGGAAGGTGTATATAAATGATTGGTGTGGCGGTGCTTAATCTGAACAGTCATCCTGTGCTGACGGAATCTCTTAGCAGTAGCTTGGGTTCTGTTCCCTTCTGCTTGGGTTCCCCAGCCAAGAGCAGGATAGTGGACCAGTGTAACCAGCAGTAGAGAGGGTGAGTTGCTCAAAACTGGAAACTAACAAAAAAAAAAAGGGATTCCAGAATGTTGTGTTCTGTGGCGCTGCCACAACTGAACATGACAAACATGGAGAAGGAGTCTTCTCACCTAGTGGCATGAAGAACTGAAATTTTCAGATGGGGAAAATGATGAGATCCGGGATTGCCAACAGTCCATATAGATCCATGATGTCAAACTCAGGGCCAAAATGAAAAACTTGGACAAAGTCTCAGGCCAACCAGTATACAGTGTAATGGGCCCCACATAGTCCTCCATACAGAATAATGGGCCCCACATAGTTTTCCATACAGAATAATGGGCCCCACATAGACCTTCATACAGAATAATGGGCACCATATAGTCCTCCATACAGAATAATGGGCCCCACATAGTCCTCCATACAGAATAATAGCCCCACATAGTCCTCCATACAGAATAATGGGCCCCACATAGCCCTCTATACAGAATAATGGGCCCGACATAGTCCTCCATACAGTATAATGGGCGCAACATAGCCCTCCATACAGAATAATGGGCCCCACATAGTGCTCCATACAGAATAATGGGCCCCACATAGTGCTCCATACAGAATAATGGGCCCCGCATAGTCCTCCATACAGTATAATGGGCCCCACATACCCCTCCATACAGAATAATGGGCCCCACATAGTGCTCCATACAGAATAATGGCCCCACATAGTGCTCCATACAGAATAATGGGCCCCACATAGTGCTCCATACAGAATAATGGGCCCCACATAGTGCTCCATGCAGAATAATTCCCCCACATAGAGGTGGTCGTTCTTTTGTTGCGAGCCAAATAAAACCACCCAGCGGACCAGATTTGATATGTATCATATAGATGCAGTGAAGATTTATTTTTACATTATTTGTAATTGCAGCTGAAGTTTTGTGTCTGTAAGACCTCCCTCACACATCCATGTTTCCAGCACATGTGATATCAGTTTTTTTCATTGATACCACATGTACCCATTATAACCTATGCTGCCATGCACATGTCTGTGTTTTTACACAGACTGTGCAAAACACAGAGAGACATGTCAGTTCTTTTCTGGCAACACAGATGACAAGGGCTAATACAAGTCTATGGTTCAGTGAAACATGGATGGCATCTGTGTACTGTACGTGTTAAAGATTGCAAAGTATAGGAGAAACTTTGTAATTTAAATCTCTTAACCATACCGGAAAAACACTGATGGTAAACACCGATGACATCCTGGTTTTGGCTTACAAATACTGATGTAAACAACTCACCAAATACTCAGCGTGTGCACGTGGCCTTACACTCCTGTGCCATTGTACTGGGTACTCTAATATGGCTACCAAAGAATACAGCAGCACAATGCATGCGCCAAAATATTTGCAAACAGTGAATATATGAAATATAAACTGCATTATTGCTATATGGAATATACTTATAAAATGAAGGCACATAAATTGGCCAATTAATGAGAGCCCATTAGCCATGACAAGGTGACCTTTCTCTGCTGGGACCCTAGCCTAGTATTTATAAAGCCTACCTCTCCAGGGCTAAAAGCCCTTTAAATTTGTAGCCTTTTGGCTTGGTAGAGGTATGTCCTATAGAAATAGTTAGGGACCCTCCAGAGAAAGGTGGCCTTGTGGCTGGTGGTCTCATATGAATTGGCTATTTTTTGCACTGGTCCTTCCTTTATAGAAGTATATTGTACAAAGCAGTTCATATAATCAATGTTTTTTCATTATACAGAGTGCTGCTGTAGTCTTTGGTTTGTATATTAGGCATCTATAGCCGCTTGTGCCTGTTCACACTTGCCTTATTTTGTTCGGAGGTGCTGGTCGCAGCATAGCTCCCAACCGTCCCGGTTTCTGCGGGACTGTCCCTCTTTGATGGCTCAGTCCCGTGTCTTGTCACGGCTCAGCTGTTCTCTCGGCTGTAGAGGGTGGTGGGGCAGGTTGCGGCGATGGAGCAGCAGGCACAGGTAGTAGCCGGCTGCTGCAGCTACCACGTGTGCCCGCTGCTAAAGGAACTGAATATTCACTCCTCTCCATGCCCATGGGAGTGGAAAGGAGTGAATATTCATTCTCCTTAATAGCGCACACTGTCAATCGTAGCCGCCGGCTTCCTGCTGCGGCTCCGCGATCCTGTGTGCCCACTATTAGAGAGAATGAATATTTACTCATCTCCACTCCCATGGGCATGGAGAAGAGTGAATAAACATTCTCTTTAGTAGCGGGCACAGAAGATCGCGGAGTCGCAGCAGGAGCGCGGCCGCTGCTGTGCGCGCTATTAAGGAGAACTATTCACTCCTCTCCACTCCCATAGTCCCGGCGTGGAGAGGAGTGAATATCCCCCGCGGCTCACCTCGGCATCTGAGGGCGTCTGGCAGTGATGTCATGCGCTGCTCAGATGCTGACATGAGCTGCTGGCAGACAGGACACAGCGCTGGAGCAGAGCAGAGGGGAGGAAGAAAGGTGAGTAGAATTGTTTATTTTTTTCATGTGTGCAGTGATGGGGGGCCATGTATATCAGGACTGAGGATGAGGGGACCATGCATATCAGGATTGGGTTTGAGGGGACCATGCATACCAGGATTGGGGATGAGGGGGCCATGCATACCAGGATTGGGTCTGAGGGGGCCATGCATACCAGGATTGGGTCTGAGGGGGCCATGCATACCAGGATTGGGTCTGAGGGGGCCATGCATACCAGGATTGGGTCTGAGGGGGCCATGCATACCAGGATTGGGTCTGAGGGGGCTATGCATACCAGGATTGGGTCTGAGGGGGCTATGCATACCAGGATTGGGTCTGAGGGGGCTATGCATACCAGGATTGGGTCTGAGGCGGCCACACATACCAGGATTGGGGATAAGGGCGGCCATGCATACCAGGATTGGGAATGAGGGGTGCCATGCATACCAGGATTGGGAATGAGGGGTGCCATGCATACCAAGATTGGGGATGAGGGGGCCATGCAGGCTCGGCGTCAGCACCCGGGAAAGTGCCAGGGCCCTGAGCAGGCGGGGGTGCCCACTCGTTGTCGGGCACCCCGGCGCACTATGGGACCCGTGAGCGGAGGAGAGCGATGCCAGCGCCCGCCCCCCGCTTGCTCAGGGGCCCCGGCAGCCGGCACAATACTTACCTCTCCCTGTGCGCCGCAGCAGGTCCTGCATCTTTCACGGGTGCTGCACTGTGACATCTCAGGTCAAGGGGCGCGATGACGTCTTTCCACCGCAGCCTCTCCTGAGCAGTCACAGCGCAGAGCGGGAAGACGCTGGCGGAGCAGCCGGAGCAGCGGCAGCAGATGAGAAGTGAGGTGAGTATTGGAATTTTTTTTTTTTTTAATGTATGGAGGCATGGGGCATTATATGGGGGGGTGACATCCTGCATGGGGCATTATATGGGGGGGGGGGTGACATCCTGCATGGGGCATTATATGGGGGGTGACATCCTGCATGGGCATTATGTGACGGGGAGGGGGACATCCTGCATGGGGCATTATGTGGGGGAGCAGCCTGCATGAAGCATTATATAGGGGCCAGTATTCTGTATGGAGCATTATATGGGGGCCAGTATCCTGTATAGAGCATTTTATGGGGGCCATTATTCTGTATGGAGCAATATATGGGGCCCATAATACTGTATAGAGGACTATGTGGTGCCCATTATACTGTATGGAGGAGTATACTGTCCGGTCTGCACTATGCGCTGCGAGGATTCACCAGTTTCTGAGCTATTGTAGAATTTACAATAGATATCACTCATGTAATCTAAGCAGTGAAATCTTTGGCATTGTATTATATACATATTTCTCTGCGGTATCTGTGCATCATGAATCGTGGTATGTGTTAAAGGGGCCCACTGAGACTCTTTCGCCCAGGGCCCATAAAAATGAGGATGAGGGGGCCATGCATACCAGGATTAAGGGGTGAGGGGTGCCATGCATACCAGGATAGGGATGAAGGGGCCATGCATACCAGGATTGGGGATGAGGGGGCCATGCATACCAGGATTGGGGATGAGGGGGCCATGCATACCAGGATTGGGGATGAGGGGTGCCATGCATACCAGAATTGGGGATGAAGGTGCCATGCATACCAGGATTGGGGATGAGGGGTGCCATGCATACCAGGATTGGGGATGAGGAGGCCATGCATACCTGGATTGGGGATGAGGAGGCCATGCATACCTGGATTGGGTCTGAGGGGGCCATGCATACCAGGATTGGGGATGAGGGGGCCATGCATACCAGGATTAAGGGGTGAGGGGTGCCATGCATACCAGGATAGGGATGAAGGGGCCATGCATACCAGGATTGGGGATGAGGGGGCCATGCATACCAGGATTGGGGATGAGGGGGCCATGCATACCAGGATTGGGGATGAGGGGTGCCATGCATACCAGAATTGGGGATGAAGGTGCCATGCATACCAGGATTGGGGATGAGGGGTGCCATGCATACCAGGATTGGGGATGAGGAGGCCATGCATACCTGGATTGGGTCTGAGGGGGCCATGCATACCAGGATTGGGGATGAGGGGGCCATGCATACCAGGATTAAGGGGTGACATGCATACCAGGATTAAGGGGTGAGGGGTGCCATGCATACCAGGATTGGGGATGAGGGGTGCCATGCATACCAGGATTGGGGTTGAGGAGGCCATGCATACCTGGATTGGGTCTGAGGGGGCCATGCATACCAGGATTGGGGATGAGGGGGCCATGCATACCAGGATTAAGGGATGAGGGGTGCCATGCATACCAGGATTGGGGATGAGGGGTGCCATGCATACCAGGATTGGGGATGAGGGGTGCCATGCATACCAGGATTGGGGATGAGGGGTGCCATGCATACCAGGATTGGGGATGAGGGGTGCCATGCATACCAGGATTGGGGATGAGGGGTGCCATGCATACCAGGATTGGGGATGAGGAGGCCATGCATACCAGGATTGGGGATGAGGAGGCCATGCATACCAGGATTGGGGATGAAGGGGCCATGCATACCAGGATTGGGGATGAGGGGGCCATGCATACCAGGATTGGGGATGAGGGGTGCCATGCATACCAGGATTAGGGATGAGGGGGGCCATGCATACCAGGATTGGGGATGAGGGGTACCATGCATACCAGGATTGGGGATGAGGAGTGCCAAGCATACCAGGATTGGGGATGAGGGCCATCTGCAGAATGCTCATTACCAGCGTCCCTCTGACAACTCCTGCCAGAGGAGACAGAAATAGTAAATGGGCGTGGATTGGGATGTGACCAGAGGCATGGCCAAAATTTGCTGTGGCCCAGCCACATAATCTGGCTCTTTTTCTCTTCTTCAAAAGTTGGGAGGTATGGTCACGGTTTGGTTTCTTTGCAGCTCTAATATGACATCAGCAGAGGCCAAAGCACTATTTATTTTCTGTTACGTTCAGAAATCTAATTTAAAAAAACCTCTCCAAACTGCCGGTGGCCCAGTAACCCTGTACCCAGGCCTGGGCCGGGCTTCCCGCCTGCGGCTGTAGTGCAGTGCCCGTCCCTCCACCAGGACCCTCCATGTGATACTGTTCCCCTCACAGGGAAATCAGGATACCATACGTGATTGGTTGCGTTGTGCACAGTCTACACGTGGCCCCTCATGTTTGTTAGCAATAAAGTTTTTCAGAACGACAAAGTGACGTCACTTCCGGCGCAGTCACGTGTGGCAGGTAAACAGTCCGGTGTCAGCAGAGTTTCCCGGCGCTAGATCTCTTCGCGGGCTCGGGGCCGTGGTCCGTTCTTTCGCTGTATGGTGGTGCCCCAGCAAGCGAGTGATGCTCCGGCTGCCCCGGAGCAGGGGGACGAGGATGACGACGAGCTGCTGCTGCTGATGACGACTTCGGTGATGATCCCACAGAAGGCGCCGCCGGTCACCGCCGAGCAGAATGTGCTGCAGACGTTCTTCTCCCATCTCGGCCACTTCTCCTATGACAAGGCCAAGGACAACGTGGAGCGCGAGAGAGAAGCCAACAAGACGGCGGGGGCGTCCTGGTCCAACACGCTGGCTGCCCTGGCTCACCTGGCGGCCGCGGAGAAGGCGTATCACAGCATGAGCTTCCTGGGCCAGAAGCCGGGTGAGATCTAGTGACCCAGCCTGCCCCGCCGCAGCACTGAGGGTGGTGGGTGCCATCAGTGACTAAGTGATACATGACCCTGCGACACGCCTTGACCTATGCCCCGAGGGTGGTGGAGTGGTGGGTGCCCTCAGTAACTAAGTGATAGGGTGTCACTGCGGCTTGTCATGACCTATGTCCTTAGGGTGGTGGGTGCCCTCAGTAACTAAGTGATAGGATGACCCTGCGGCTTGTCATCACCTATGCCCCGAGAGTGGTGGAGTGATTTCTGCCCCCAGTCACTCACTGATGGTATGTCCCTTCAACTTGTCATGACCTATGCCCTGAGGGTGTTGGTGTGATGGCTGCCCATCGTTACTGAGTGATAGTCCCTGCTATATGCCATGGCACACTATTACAGTGTTCTGATCGTGTGGGCACCACCACTGTTCCTATGTGACTATTAGTTATAACACAGTGGGGTTCCTGCTGCAGCTGCTTGGATAAGAGGAAAATCTGACCCTCGCAGTTCATCGTCTTAGGATATGTGCATTCGGTCAGGAGCCTCCTGCGGCCCCGACACTGCAGCATTGCCGCGCGACTTCCGCTCATTATGCAAATGAGCAACGCCATTTATTTTTTTCACCTGCGGACTTTCCTCATTGATGTTAGTCTAGGAAAGTCCACATGCAGACCCGCAAGAGAAATTAACATGCTGCAGTCTGAAAGACATGCCACATGTCAGTTTCCACAGGAGCACAGAGACGCATAGTGGACATGGGATTTCTAGAAATCCATCCACTATGCTTGTAACATCTGGTCGCTGCGGGTTTGACACTGCATAACCACCCATAAAATAACACAACTATAACATCATTGCAGGGCTGTAGAGCCAGTAAGCCAAACCCCCGACTCCTCAATTTCCCTGACTATGACACCACAGTACTGCCTCACTACTGAGCGTGTACATAAAATGCAGCACAGATTCATCTCAACTAAAAGCCCAGATCCTTACATCAGGAACAGAACAGACATTTATAGGACATTTCATAACTTTCCCAAATTCTAATGAAAACATTCACAGTTCATCCTGCATTGTACTACTGAACTCAATTTATTATGTATTTTAGGAGTCGGTCCATTTTATTACCGACTCCACAGCTCTGACTATAACATGACCATTGTACAAAACCAAATGTATAGATTGTTGATGAAAAGTCACTCACAAATTTGCCTCCTTAGACGTTGGTGTAAGACATGTACTACATGCGACTTTTCTGAAATTTGACTGTTTCTTTACATCTTTAAAATGTTCATGAAGAAGTCGAGACAAATCACAACAGATGGGGGAAGAACTCAGTTTAGTAGAGGCCCAAGTATGCCTCTTTTTGACGTTGATGGCATCACTGCTGGACATACCATACATTTCTGATAGATGCTTTTTTAAAATCTGGGGTAGTCACCTATGTAGAGGTCTTCTGACACTGGCTGGAATATTTCCATAAGGCTACATTCACACATCCGCGTGCCAGGGTGGTGTGCTGTCAGACCCATTGTTTAATTCATCCATACACACATCAGTTTTACAAATGGGTCCTTGTCTCTGGTGTGTGAGACTTGGAGCATTTCCTATTCTCATCTGTTTTGCTATTCCGATTCTGCCAATTAAAGTCTATGGGGATCCGTGTAAAACTGATGACACGCTGAAAATGTAGTGCTCGTTCAGATGAATGTAATACGGACAAATGCTGTCCAAGTAAAAATCGGACAGCATACTGATCAATGGAATTCAGTAGGGCCGTTCAGATCAGTTTTTTTGACATGGTCCTAGAGTTCGTGTGGAAAAAATTGCAGCTTGTGCTATTCTCTTCCGCTTATCGGATGGAAATTGCCTGTGTAAGTCTGTGGGTGCATAAAAAATATCAGCTCCTATAGGGATCATCTGTGTAGCATCTGATCTTTATGGATAACTTACAATCGTTAACATCAAACTGTATTTGATCATGCACCTTTTAAAATATGTATAAAAACGAATGTATCACAGATGTGAAGGAAAAAAAAAAAGTGGGCACATGGATGACGAGAAGAATGAAAAACTGTCCGAATTTCATGTATTTTTACCTTATACATTAGCACTGTATGGATAAAAAAGTCCAGACAGTCTACCTGCCTAAGATGAGGAAAAAAAACAAAACAAGCAACTAGGATGCAATCTGAGAAAATAATTGGTCCGTTTTCTCTCGGATTGTTTCTTTATTTTTTTTGTTGGACAGCACATGGACTCATTGAGTAAAATGGATCTGTGAGGCTCAGAGCATGTCCTACTTTGAGAGTCCGAATAAGATACACTCAGTGGGTCTGTGTACTGTCCGATAAAAAATCTGCAGCACACCAACACTTCACACAGACATGTGAATGCAGTCTCTCTCACATAGAAGGGAGCTGAGATGGCTACACACATGCCCGTCCACCTCTTCATTCATTCTTTGTCTGGATGCAGCAGCTGCCTCCCTGTACAGGTAGAGCCTGTGGATATGTCAAAATTGAAAATTCCACGTTTAGGGCGACGTATAATACCTCTAGGTGTGTAGAGTTGAAGGGGTTGTCGAAGCATGTTTCATTCTCAATAGAGCATGGAGAGGTCCAAACACACACTGTATGGTACAGTTGAAGGGCAACCATCCAGTTCCCAGCAAATATTGTGCACAGGTCCTATTAAATAGACTTAGGGCTCGTGCAGACGTCTGTAAAACTCTGTCCGAGCACAGACCACAATACTCACACTGTTTGCGGGACTGCTGACCAGAGCTTGACAACCTCATAGGCATATATGACGCTGTTGAGTTCAGGTCGGGGGAACCCATATATGGTCCGAGCATGGCCTGCAATACATAAGCTAAGTTTCACTGATGTCTGCTTGAGAATGGGCAGTACTTGCACGATGTTGCTTGGACCAGACATTTAATTCTGCAAAAATACAGAAACATGCTGGATGCATTCAGCGCCCAATTAACATTTGAATGATGGCCGCTGCTATGTACCAATTTGCTATAGAACACACCTGCTGAGCCTTAGCCCAGTATTTTCTGTGTACTATGTATGCAAGTCATCCGTTTTTTCTCCTGGTCATAGGGTTGGCTGGATCCTCCCCTGTGCTAGTGTTTGATAGACAAGATGTTTAGAACTGTCTCCTGCCATTGTAACCAATGAGGGTTACATTTTGGCATTGCACATGGTTACATTTCAATGTCCATCCAGGGTCAAGTTTGCTCACACCAGTGTCTGGTCTTGTGTCTTACAGGTGGTCAGTCATTCTTCAGCAGGAAGGATTCAATCAGAACGAATTACACCTCATTGTACAATGAACTGAAGAAGGTAGTCACAATCGGTAGAAATGCCACTGGTGGGACAGCTCCTCACTTGGAAGAACTGCTTTCACATCTGTCAGAACAGCTCTGCTTTTTTGTTCAGGCTCGAATGGAAATTGCAGATTTCTATGAGAAAATGTATACTCTGAGCAGTCAAAAGTTTGTGAACACTGAGGAGCTTGTGAACATCTTGGATGCCATCCTAAAAAAGTACAACTCCAGGTGGGAACGATCTTCTTTTTATTCCAGATCCTTTATTCTACAACCACTAAACTGGTTGGGTTAACCCAGTGTTTCCCAAACCCCAGTCCTCAGGGCCCCCACAGATCATGTTTTCAGGATTTCCTTAGTATTGCACAGGTGATGGAATTATCATCAAGGCATCAGAAATTGTCCCAGGTTCTCTCACCTCCACAATACTAAGGAAATCCTGAAAACATGATGTATTGGGGGGCCGTGAGGACTGGAGTTTGGGAACACTGGGTTAAACCATGTCATTGTCAGCATGTTTTTGTGTAAAGTATCTTAACACCCAAACCTGTCATATTTTAAGCATCACCCAGAATCTGACAGTAAGATATCAAAGAATTTGTCTTATTTATTCAATGCTCTAATATGTAAGGCAGAAGTTCCTTTTTTTAAAAGGTCTTTTCCATTTTTAGAAAAGTGAACCCCAAACCATTCCAGTAATGTAAAAAAAAAATGTAGCCCGATTCCCTTCCACTGCCATCTTCCTGCCGCTGCTCCAGTTTCATCATTTTAGCCTCAATGGTGATTTGGCGTCGACAGCTCACATCACAGCTGCGGTTAGTGCTCAGTGGTTTGTGCCTTCTGCATCAGCAGAGCCCGCTGATATGTGATTGGCTGCAGCAGTGATCTGACTTGACGACATGACGTCACCACTGCAGCAAATACAGTGGCTGGAGCAGCAGCAGGGGAAGATGAAAGTTTAAGAACTGTGGACCCCAAAAGTGAAAACACCTTTAACTCTTTGTATGCTGCCTACGTTCTGCTTGAAGTAATCCATGCATTTTCTATTCTTTTGGTTTGTAGGTTTCACCATCCTATATTGTCGCCTCTGGAAAATAGTTTCCAGCTCGAAGTTGATGTTCTTGTGCATCTTTTGAAGGCCCAGAGCCTAATATTTGAGTGGAAATTCCTCTTGTCCCTTGTTAATTTGCACAATGCTCATACTAAGCTACAAAGTTGGGGTCAGATATTTGAGAAACAGAAGGAGACCAAAAAACATCTCTTTGGAGGACAGTCTCAGAAAGCGGTGCAGCCACCACATCTTTTCTCGTGGCTCCTGAAATTTAAAAACATCCTGCTTGCCAAGTTTAGCTTTTACTTCCATGAAGCACTGAGTAGACAGACCTCTGAGATGAAGACCCTCACTGCTAAAACGAATCCGGATTACTTTGGAAAAATATCCAGCTTTATTAGAAAATACGATGCAGTCAACGTGTCCTTAATTTTTGATAACCGAGGATCCGAAAGCTTTCAGGGTCATGGCTATCATCATCCGGATTCTTACAGAGAAGCCCCAAAAGGGGTTGACCAATATCCTGCAGTGGTCTCGCTTCCAATTGAGAGACCCGCGGTTCATTGGCCAAATGTTATTATGATAATGACTGAAAAGAGTGCAGATCTAAACACTTTAGAAAAGGTTGTCCACTTCTATGATGATAAAGTGCAAAGTACGTATTTTCTGACACGACCTGAACCACATTTTACCATTGTGGTCATTTTTGATTCAAAGAAATCTGAGAAAGACTCCCACTTCATATCTTTTCTAAATGAGTTGTCTCAATCTCTGAAAACCTCCAGAGTATATGCAAGCTTAAAGCCGGGCTCAAAAAGTTAAACCTGGAGTGCAGTCTAGTATTGTAAAAAGGTAAATTCAAACCCATAGTTGTATCCCTTTTATTGACTTGGCAATTCCTTTGCTTCCCCAGATATCAGATTTCTCCTCTACATTACTAAAGCTGGCCATACACATTAGATGAACTTGAGCAGAACTGGCTTCTCATCTAATGCATATAGCAGTCTCTCAATTGCATATTCTGTTAGAAAGAAAAATCTGGCATGGGCTGGCTTTCAACATGCCTGATCCTTTGCAATAGGTGTCTAGCATCAGCTTAGTCTTCTCTTTCCAATTTAGCACACATAAAACAAGCATTTGACTAACTGCTTTTTAAGGGTTTGTGCACACGACTTCTTTTTCAGGCGGGTAACCCAACTGAAAGTGCTCAATAAATGAGCTCCAATCCTGAGCAGCCATCTTGCAACCGCAACTTCTGACTGACCGGAAGTCAAAGGTACCGGTTACCTTAGTGTAAGTCTGAGAGCCTTGTTCTGACTCTTATAGACTTAGGCCGGTTTCACACGTCCGGATATTTCTGGTACTGGAAAAATCGGTACCGGAGATGTCTGTGTGTGGCAACAGTGTGCTGCATCAGGATCACACGGACGGCGCCTGGGAATCAATGCTACAGTTAGCGCTGTTCCCAAGCGCCGGTGCTGAAGACTGCCCTCATCATGGTTCCCTGCCGGTGCTGATGGCACCATGATGAGGGTAGTGGTAGACTGATCCCGCAGTGTCTCCTAGGTGTCCCCCGCTGTAATCCATGCGACTGCTGCTGCAGAGGAGCCGGGGAGAATGAGCAACTCTGGAGCTGCTGCTCAGGAGCGGTGTGCTGTCACTCACTAAGGATTTTATTATTTTATTCTTATTTTTACAGGTGGGAACACTGTGGGCTCAGACTACCACTACTCTCATCATGGTCCCTGCTGGTGCTGATGGCAGCATTGACAGGGAACCATGATGACGACGGTGTTCAGCGCTTGGGAACAGCGCCAACTGTAGCTCTGATTCCCAGGCGCTGGTCCGTGTCACACTGATGACACATGGATGTCATCCGTGTGTGTTCAGCGTGAGGCACTTCTGGGGACCGTGTATCCGCGAAAAAAACTGACTTGTCTCCGTGTGGAGAACACAGACACACGGTCCGTCAAAACACACTGAGATGTGCACAGACCCATTCATTTGAATGGGTCTGCGTGTGTCAGTGTCTCCGGTACGTGTGGAAACTATCACCACTCGTACCGGAGATACTGCCTTGTGGAAGATCCCTTACGTTGAATTGTGACTTTCCCAATTGGCCAGCAAACACTGGAGCGGTCTGGCAGGTCACAAACTGCTGGAGACTGACCGGAGCTGGGAACAGCTGAAGACGTATAAGACTAGGGGCAGAGAACTTAGATTAGTAGCACCACTCCACTGCTGTAATAAAAAAAAAAAAATGAAAAAGCCTCAGGAGTGTTTAAAAAAAAATAATGACCTGACTATTCTGCAGGCAGCTTCTGCTTGGAAGCCACTCAATATGTTATACATAGATGTTTAAAAAAACAACAGAAAAGACACTCTAGGAAAAAGTGTGTACCACAGGCAGTGTTTTTTCCTGAAGCATATTCTGCTTGAAAAACTTAACAGGTATGCTGATGTCTAAAAGGCGTTGTGTGCACATACCCTAAGGTGATGGCTAGCTTTACACAATAACCTGCACATTCGTCCAATCAGACTAGGCATGTGTGTGGTAGAGCCGGTTTTGCTAACCGCTTTCAGCCTATAGGCTTAGTCATCTGTTGCCAGGAGCCAATTTTATGCGGCGCATATAGGAAAATATTATCTATAAAGGGCACATTTAAAAAAAAGATATACTAAAGTATTTGTGCCTTTCCATATCTTGTAAGTTAGTGTCTGGCCTTGCTTTAGTGGCTTACAGGAGGGGGGGTTTGGTTTGCCTTTTTCCTTCTCATTGCTTTATCAGGGAATGAGCCATGGATAATTTCCTACATACTAGAGGTGGATCCCCAAAGCTCCGCAGAGCTGCCCAATGCAATACATCATCCAAAGAGACATGTACATTCACACTAGTCAGTTATGTGGTAACTGTCTTTATGGTTCATAGTGTCGTCTTTTTATACACTATATGATCCTACCAGGATGGGGGCGAAAAATGTAAAACTGTTTACTATTGTGGTAAAGTCAAAGCGACATGCTGGCAGTGATGTAGCCCAATTGTTGTGTACGTTATACACCTTTCAGCTTGATTGATACATTTGATTCTTGTGTTCTACTGAATCGGCAGTGGCCTTGTGCTAAGGCATTGCATATTCCTATTACTTGCTGAGGCCATGTTCTAGGGGTGAGTAGCCTCATTCCTGTCCACATGTCTGCAGGACAACTGACTGGATGACCAGGGACATGTCCTTTACGGGTACATCCATGAGTGCATTGAGGAATATAGCGAGGCAAAATTGTGTGACTGCTACATTGCAAGGTGAGGCTATGCCTATATGGCCAAAGGTAAACCAGTCCATTATCCTGCTATGTGTGAGCGGAAAGGCTGAGGGTACACTACCCCTTTTACTGTCCTACAAGTCGGCTGAGCATTCGAGTGTGAAAAAATGAAGCACAATGTGAGTATCTGTATATTAGCAGCAGAAAATGGTGCAATTACTATAAAAATAAATGACTGTACGCAACCAGTATTGTGGAACATTGTTTTTAAAGTTTCTATATCTTTCTACTGATGACTACTACTGGTAGCTGCTATCTCCGTGCAGGAAACGCCGCCTCTTAATTTATATATTTATGTTTTTGTGACTGGAACGACTCTGCGAAAACTGGCTTGTGGCCTTAGTTGGGCGTCCACATAAAACAGGTCTTTCCAACAAATATTGTATATTTTTACGCGATGCTTTAAAAGCAATTGTATTGGTTCTAAATCCAGGACTATAACAAAAACTATATCTTTTTCAGATCTGTTGGTTTTTACATTTTGATACTGCTCATGTGAAATATACATTCTTGCAATATGTTAAAAATTGAACGGGTATAAACAACTGCACTAATGGAGAGGTGTAAGAAAATGTATGCTGCTGAATTAAAATCAATTTGCAAACTCGTACTGTTAGAGCCTTTATTTTATGGACACTGCTCTTTGTTTGTTTTTTATCTTTGATGTCCTTCTTTACTATTGTGTCTGTGCTCCGCTTACAGGAATTTTTCAGGTAAAACAAAAAAAGCCAAATGTGGCTGTGCACCAGCTTTACTTCAATACCTTTTTCTTTTCTTATTTTTTTTGGTATTTGCCTTTAATAAAGTTTTGTCAATGTAATCTTTGTGGATTACGAGCCCTTTTGATGAGTTTTTGTTGTGGAAACACATGTACTTTTGTTAATTTTCCACATCTAATGCAAGTCTGTGGGGAAAAATCCGCACATAAAACTCAGCGTACTCGAGGAATTGACATATTGCAAATTTGAAATATGCACCGCAGGTCAGTTTAAGTGGTCATGAGATTTCTATAAAACCCATTCACTTTGTTGGAATTGTAAGACACTGCGTTCAAAACGCAGCATCAAAAAGTCACCGTGGCCACACAACCTAAAACTACGGGAATCCTCTAGTCATGGATATGTCTCATAGAATTCTTCTTTAAATGGCCACATACCACCCCTTCTGTCACAAGTACAGTATGCTTTTTTGTTTGTTTTGTTTGTTCCTCCAAAAAAAAAAATCTTTGCCATTTATCAAAGAAGAAGCTAACTATCTGTAAGTGAAGAGACCCTGTCCATGAGGCTAAGAGGGAACTCTGTCCTAGACATCTAAGCTGAACCAACCATGAAATAGACACAGTTTCTCGCATCAGCTCTTTGGTGTGTGTGTGTGTAAAATATATATATATATATATATATATATATATATATATATATATATATATATATATATATATATATATATATTATATAAAAAATTTTTTTTTTTTTTTTTCTTCTCCACCATACAATTGGGAAAAACAGTTCTAGCAAGTGTGGACTGATACATTGTATAGTTTTATGACTGAGGATGCAATGTCATATTTACTAGATGGAAAATTTGATAGAATCTGTTGCTTTAGAAGAAAGAGTAGGTAATTTACATTATCTAAGAAAATCTTGAATAAGCTTTTTCCTCTTTAAAGGGTCATTAAAAGGTGTTTTTTCCCACGAACAAAAGTTAATTTTATTCAATAAGATTTTAGAATAATAAGTTCCACAATTGGATGTGTTCAAATAAAACTAGCTATTGAACCCTTTCTACGCGCGGGCGGTGAGCATCATTATTGGTACATTTCCGGCGCCGTGGTGTTTTTTTTTTTTGTTTTGTTTTTTTTTAAGACACTGTGTGAATTCGTATATACAGTATCTTCAATTAAATGTTTCTGGAGATCGCGGTATGTACACGTGCTGACTCCGGCGCCATTTTATTGAAGTAATGTACTACAACGTCAACACAGCAGTCCGCATGCACCACCGATCACCATTATCCCCATGGCCGGCGCGTGCGCACTGCTATGCTGATGTTGTAGTACATTACTTCAATAAAATGGCGCCGGAGTCTGTGTGTGCACATACCATGCTATCCGGCGCCATTTTATTGAAGACACTATATATACAAATTTGCAGACACAGGGTCCTCCAAAAACAATGGAGTCGAATAGAGTGGGCCGGAGCCATTTTATTGAAGTATTGTTCTACAAAATTAAGTGGAACCTGTCACCAGAAGTAACTCTGTTACTGTGCAGGTAAATAGCATTGGGCCAGCTGTCAGTCAGGGTCGGTCGGCGATGTGGTTACAGACGCTGCTCTGTATACTCAATGATTGAAACTGCGCCGCCCCCACACCCCACCTGATCCCATGACTCAAACCAAATGCAGGCAGGAGAATAAAGTTTATTTTTTCTAATCCCCTCCATGACTGCACCACAGGAGGTTGCCCGCCCATCCTAATTAGGAACAGGAAACACAAAAGGTTGAAATAGCCCTCCCTCCATCCTCAGTATTTTTCCTGTCCCTAAGGGATGAAGAGGTTTGTTTCTGAGTGCGGTGGCCAGCAAGCAGTCTTTCCATTTGTGTACCTCTAAGCTGGGCAGCCTGGGATCGATTGTTCTGTACCTTCCTTCCCTGCGCTGCTCCAGAGTAGGACCGCACCATCCTCCTGAGCCGCATGATAATGCTAGATGGTGGCCGCCTGTAGCACCCCAGCAGAGTTTATCATCTCCCCTCTCTCTTGGCAGGCAGGGAGGCGCGACATCACTGCTGGATGTGTTCCATGATTAAATGCACTGCCATTTTGGTGGGAAATTTGAATTTTAGACCGCAAAAAGGCGCCCAAATGAACAAGGCCTGTCAAAGAGGGGAGATCTCATCCCATTGGATGAGGAAAGCGCTAGGTCACGGTTTCCTGGATAAAAGGACCCTGACTGCAGACACCATTAGGTGGGACTGAGGTTCTAATTCAGGTATCTTCACTTAGAGCTGCATCTGCAGAGCCCAACGCAATCCCTAGCCAAGTGAGTATACTTAGAAAGGGTAGGTCCTTTTGGTGCAGGGTCCATCCTTATGGCATCCCCCCTTTTTCTTTTAGCGAGACAAGGATCCTACGCCAAAGTCTAAAGATAAAACTGCAAGTTGCAAGTGTGCCATTTGCAATAAAAAGCTTCCATCCACCCACAAAAAGGCGTGTACGGAGAAAATCATCCTAGCGGAACAACCCTCTTTGATGGATGAAGTTAGAGGGATAGCGCGACAGGAGATCCAATCGTCCTTAGCCACCTTCTCCCAATCTTATATAGGGGGTCCCTCAATGTCAAAAAAGAGGAAATACACCCCAGAAGATAGCTCAGACTCGGAGGTGGAAATATCAGTTTTTGAAGAATGGTTTAAGGAAGGTGAAAGATGCAGAACATGATGATAAAAAAATATATATTTTCTTTGGCAGATATGGAGGAGCTATTACTTGTTCGGAATGCCATGGGAGTAGAAAAAGAGAAAATGCCCCACACAGTCCAGGATGAGATGTGAGATATTTGGGGGTTTAAGACCAAGAAAGAAAATGGTGTTTCCCATCCATGACAACATTCAGAATCTACAGGTTCATCTCACTAAATTAGAATATCATCAAAAAGTTAATTTATTTCAGTTCTTCAATACAAAAAGTGAAACTCATATATTTTATAGAGTCATTACAAACAGAGTGATCTATTTCAAGTGTTTATTTCTGTTAATGGTGATGATTATGGCTTACAGCCAATGAAAACACAAAGGTCATTATCTCAGTAAACTTAATTAACAAAAAACACCTGCAAAGGCTTCCAAAGTGTTTAAAAAGGTCCCTTAGTCTGTTTCAGTAGGCTCCACAATCATGGGGAAGACAGCTGACTTGACAGATGTCCAGATTGCAGTCATTGACACACTCCACAAGGTCCCAGAGTTCCAATTTTCATTTGGAAATCAAGGTCCCAGAGTCTGGAGGTCACCGGGTTTTCCTGCAAGTCTTTCTGACGAAGTCTATTAAAAGTGCGTTGCCAGGACCTCAATGTGAGAAGAAGTGTGTGTGAGGAGCTCCTGCTGAGCTGAACACAATAGAGGCATAGAAGAGGCAGAGTGCCGGCATTTTCACCTCAATTACAGCACACATGGGGCCACGACTTGCTAGGACACCGGCATCCACTCCAGGGCCAGTGATAGCGACCGCACTGGACACCTTTCTTCAGAAGGACTCAGCACCTCATGGTGTCCCGCAGCCATCTTGGCTGGAACAGACCGGGCTGCAGTGGCCTCAGACAGAGCACAGAGGTGAGGGGAGTGGGAACCAATCTCAGCTTGCGGCCCCTGCTGATGTGGATTTGCAGGGGCACCTAACAGCAAAAAGCCAAGGCAGTGCTGTGAGAGTCGTCTCCTCTGCAAATAAGACTGTTACAGGTGCACATCAGAGCCCCCCTCCCCCTCCTCCCCACAGACAATTGCACAGATAACAGCATGTGCTGCTGATCATCCCCAGCCCCCATCAGAAGACGGAGAGGCAGCCGGGGAGACTGAGGGAGAGGGGAATATTTTCACTGCCCATGGTAAAGGGGGTGGAGACTTGTCCTCTTCCCCTGGCTGTACTGAGGATGAATGGGGGGTTGGGAGCCTGCAGTCCTGTGCCCCTGCATGGCAGAGTTACCTAGAGCATTTACCCTCCAAGACAGACTTCAAAAACCTTATAAAGGAAGTCAAGGATACCTGCAGGTCAGAGTTTGCTTGTGTGAGACAAGACCTGAGGCACTTGGCAAATCGTATAGAAATACTGGAGGATGATCATAATACTACTAGAGCTCATGTAACCAAACTACAACAAGTGACCACCCAGCAAAAATCAGTGATGCAGGATATGCATGCCCACATTGAAGATCTTGATAATAGGGGAAGAAGGAGCAATATACGGGTGAGGGGTCTCCCCCAGTCGGAGGGGGTGGAGGATCGCAAAGCTATACTTCAGGAGATCTTTAACTCTATCCTGGGTGATAGCCTGCCTCGATCAAATTTGATAGAGCTAACAGAGCCTTGAAGCCAAAAGGTACTACAGCAGTTCCGAGGGATGTAATATGCTGCTTGCATGACTTTGAGCTGAAAGAAAAGATAATGGCCAAGGCATGGGCCCAGAAAGCCATAAAGTATAGGGGGGCGGACATCCAGCTCTTCCCGGACCTGTCTAGAATTACCCTGCAGAAGAGAAAGCATCTTAAACCTCTGCTCAGCATGCTCCTGGATAAGAAGATTCCCTATAGGTGGGGCTTCCCCTTTGCTTTAATGGCTCGCAGTGATGGGGTGTCGGCAGTGCTCCGCTCTATGGGGGATTTGGCCAAGTTTTGTGGGGACCTCCAACTAACAGCACCGAACATTCCGGAATTGGACTATCTTCTCCCCCCGGAGGCTCCACCTCCCGTATGGCAAAAGGTGGGGAGGCGGGGCAAAGAGGGAAGGACACCTCGCAGGCCTGGAGAGCAGGGCCCGCCCTCTGGAGTGCATAAGAATAACTATGGTTGACTGTAAAACCCGGAGCATAAGCGGCTTCGCTTAAGTGTTTACTTTTTGTCTTTATCGCTCTTTTTCACTTACAAGCCGGTACTCGACGTCAAGTTCTGAAATACTTATGTTTGATATTTTTCTATGCCTTAAATGAATGAATATTTTAAAGTGTCACTTTGACAACCTGTTTATAAATGCTCAGTGGGGTTCCTTGGGTTTCTGGACAAGGATTTTGGTTATTGTTTCTTCTCACAGGACGGTTTTTTTTCCCTTTTTCTGGACTCCCTCCAATATATTTTTCCAAAGGGTTGTTGGACAGCAAGGACATTGTGATTTCCCTTAACTGCATAGTACGTTTTTGAAACTTAGTGGGCTCACCTTGTGCCACGATAACAACCCTTCTCCAAGAATTACTCTTAGGAAAATTGTTCTGATCTGTTTTGATATTTGTACATGTTTTCTCTTTATGTTAGTTTGCTTCAGTCTGTGTCTCCCCCGCATCCCACTGTCTTTCCCCTCCCTCCTTTTTAGCTTTTCTTTTCCTTATCAAGAGAGCAGGGGTCATTCATGAAGCTCCATGGCAGGTCATTATGGGGCGGGAGGCTGCAACGATTGTCAGTGAGTATGATTATAAGCAGTAGGTCACCTTTTCTCACTAGCAATGGTTAAGTTGATCACTTTCAATGTAAAGGGGCTTAATTCCCCTAGAAAAAGAAGGCTCACACTGCAGGAGTTGAAGGCTCAGAGAGCGGACATTGCCTTTTTACAGGAGACCCATTATGACCGGAGTGGGACGTTTAGATTTGCGGCCCATCATTACCCTTCTGCCTACTCTGCCTATAATAATAATAAAAAGGATGGAGTGGCCATACTTATATCATCTTTATGTCCAATTCAAATCTCTAAATCTCATGAGGACCCGGCAGGTAGATTCTTGATACTTGAGGACTTTTTTTAGGGCAAAGCAATAATATTGTGCAACATTTACGCCCCAAATTCGGGCCAAATACCCTTTATTCGCAAGGTTCTAACTAGCCTTCGACTGCTGCAGCCTGGGGCATTGTTGGTGAGGGGGGGGCTTTAATATCCCGTTCTCAAAAATAAATGATAGGCTTGCTTTGAGGGGGAACCCGCCATCTGCTGGTTTGTCCCGATTATCATTGGAATTTAGAAAATTGATCCGGGCAAATTCCCTTTTTGATATGTGGAGAATAGATCATCCCAAAGAAAAAGCTTACACTTTTTATTCAAATCCGCATCAGACTCATACCAGAATAGATTACTTTTTTGCTAATATTGTCACACTTAGAATGCTAGAGAATGTGGAGGTGGGGTCCATAACATGGTCGGATCCTGCGCCGGTAAAATTAAATTTAAAGTTGGGTCTCAGTTCCTCCAGAGCCTGTCACTGGCGACTGAATGAATTTCTGGTAAAGGATCCCTGTATTCAAAAATCTTTATCAAATCATTTAACCCAGTATTTTGAACTAAATTTGGGATCTGTGCCCTCCCTTCCTATTTTGTGGGAAGCGCATAAGGCGGTAATAAGAGGGTGTTGTATTGCAGAGGGAGCGAGGCTTAAAAAAAATTCAAGGCAACTTTTCTCGAATCTTAATTCTCAGATTCGCCTTCTGGAACGTAGATTTGCCTCTTCTCCGTCGACTGGGACTCTGAGGAAGCTGTTGGCCACTAGGGACAAATTGAAGGATCTCTCCATCTGTAAAGTGGAGAAGATGCTTGTATTTTCAAAACAGAGATATTATGAAAAAGGGAACAAGGCCCATACCCTGTTGGCTAGGCAATTGCAGGATCGCTCTGTGGCCGTGGCTCCTCAGGCTCTTAGAGACGATGAGGGAACTACCATCTATGACCCGGGGGAATTGTCAAATATCATTTATAAATTTTATAAGAAATTATATAATCTTCAGGACCCACTGGCAGGCAATCCAGAATATAGGCGATCAGAGATAGACAGCTTTTTTCGGAGGATTAGTCTGCCAGTTCTTTCAAGGGAGGCACAAGAGTCCCTTAACAAACAGATCACTCTTGGGGAATTAACTGACGTTTTGAAAGATTTGCCCCTGGGTAAGTCACCAGGCCTGGACGGTTTGACCTATCTATATTATAAAACTTTTGCGGATATACTACTCCCCTATATGGTTGACCTTTTTAACTCCTTCCTGACGGGAACCCTGATTCCTAGCTCGCTGTCTCATTCATATTTGGTGTTAATTCACAAGGCTGGTAGAGATCCCCTTGACTGCGCCAACTATAGGCCCATAGCCCTCTTGAACTCGGATTTAAAAATATTTACCCGTCTCCTTGCAAATAGACTGAATGTCTGGCTTACGCACATGATTCATAAGGATCAGGTGGGGTTTGTGCCCTTCAGGCAGGGAGGAGACAACACAAGGAGGGCTGTGGACCTGGTGGATGTGGTCAATAGGAATAAGTCTCGGGCGCTTCTCCTCAGTCTTGATGCGGAAAAGGCTTTTGATCGCCTTAAATGGCCCTTTATGTTTGAGACAGTGAAGACTTTTGGGATATCAGGTGCTTTTCTAACAGCACTAAAGGCCCTTTATTCTTCTCCCACGGCGTCCATTAAACTTCCCCATTGTGTATCACCCAGTTTCTCTATAGCAAATGGTACAAGGCAAGGCTGTCCTTTATCCCCACTCTTGTTTTCCATGTGTATCGAGCCTCTAGCGGCAGCAATAAGAGTTAATCCTGACATATCGGGGGTGGAGGTAAGTATTTAAAATTTCCCTATTTGCAGACGATGTGCTACTGACCCTCACGAATCTGCATATCACCCTCCCTAATCTTAAAGTGACACTTCGGGAATATGGCATGATCTCAGGATATAAAATTAATTCTAAAAAAACAGAGGCACTTCCACTAAACCTTCCCCATGAAGAATTAGATCATCTTAAGCTGAATTACAAATTCCGGTGGAAGTCAGAGAGTATCAAATATCTGGGGATTAACATAACGTCAGACTATGGGACCCTGTTTGCTCATAATTTTCCACCCCTTTTTAAAGAATTGAAGGGTCTTATGGTCAAGTGGGCCAATCTTCATATCTCATTTTTGGGGCGTATATCGGCGGTGAAAATGTCCCTTATTCCTAAACTCAACTACTATTTTGAAACTCTGCCAGTTGGGGTTCCTATGGGGGAGTTGAGGGCTCTCCAATCCTGTATAATGAAGTTTATATGGAATAATGGGAGGCATGGAATCTCCAAGCAGGTACTGATCTCGGGGAGGGAGCAAGGGGGGTTATCGGTCCCGGATATGGTTAAATACTATTGGGCGGCTCACTTGAGAAGGATTACCTCGTGGTCATCCCTTTGGGCATATAATAAGTGGACAGAAATTGAAAAATTATGGATAGCCCCAGTTCATCCGAATTCACTACTGTGGTCTGAGAAATCTGTTAAACTCCAAACCACTTTACTGGGCCCTATGCAATTCACTAGAGACATATGGGACACCTGTAGGAGGAGATTTCCTCTTTCTTCTAAACACTCCCCGATGATATCGTTTGTCTTTCAGCCTTTGCTCCCTCAGAGCCAAGAATCATCGATGGCTCATCCCTGGATCAACGCAGGATTGTTTAGATTTGCGGATATAGTGGACAGAAACACCTTAGTAATACATCAGTTTGATTATTTAAAAGAAAGTTTTAACATCACTAACCGGGAATTCTATCAGTACATACAGATTCAGTATTTTGCTAGATCCCTGTTTGGCTCATATAAAGTGTCCATCCCCACGGAGTTTGAGAGGCTGTGCAGGAGAGGTCCCTCTACCAAGGGGTTGATCTCTGATATATATAAAATAATTCACCGGTGGGTGGACCCATCTTCCAGCACCTTTATATGTCTAAGTGGGAGGGATTCTTGGGAAGTAGGCTTTCCCCTCAGACATGGCAGACAATATGGTCTAAAGCAGCTAAGACATCAATCTGTACCCTATACAAGGAGAACCAATATAAAATTTTAATGCATTGGTACCACAAGCTGGATGTCCTGAATAAAATGAACCCGCAGGTCCCGAGTATGCTGGAGATGTGGATCATCTGTCGGCACTCTGACACGTTTTCTGGTCCTGCAGCAAAATAGTTCCCTTTTGGGAAACAATAAGAAAACTGGTTCAGGAGGTTTTTACAGAGATTTCTCTGGAGCCCTCTGTTTTCCTTCTCAATGTGACCCCTAGGGGAATGGGTAAACATTCTTCCAAATTGCTCCTCCACTTGTTGACAGCAGCGAGATGCATGATTGCTCTTTGCTGGAAAAGGGACTCACCACCCTCTAGACAAGAGTACTACGCTAGGGTCTGTGATGTGAGGCGGATGCAAAGTCTTAATGCAAAGATGGACCTGTTCGAGACAGTATGGGTCCCATGGGACTACTATTGGGCGCAGCGTAGTGAATGATCAACTGCTTCTTGATCTTTTGTCTATATCGTTCTTCCTTTCCCTTCCTTCTCTCTGTGTTGTCTTTTTTTTTTTTTTCTTTGTGTTTCATGGACTGTTATTTAAAATGGATGTCATATCAGATATTTGAATTTGAAAGCTTTAAAGTGATCTCTAATGGGCCGGCCTGTTGGAGGCCTAAGTGTTTGCTCTGATATGAAAATGTGAATGACTTTTCTGTGTTCTATGTTTGCTAAAATATGTGAAAAATTTTAATAAAAATTACAGTTATAAAAAAAAAGTGCGTTGAGCCTCCCACACATCATCTGGCCCCCTCCCAACCTGTTGTCCCACTAACGGCTGACCCCGGTACCATGTGTTAGAGCTGGAAGTAACGGCCCTGTTCACTTGTGCTGTCTTTCTGTAATCGCAGGCGTGCCTCTCTAGTCATTGTCACCTCATGGATCTTCGCCGCTTGACTGTCGGTGGGAGTCTCTTGGGCCTGGGGCAGAAAGGACTGGGATTCAGCTCTTGATGGGTGACTTTGGGTCTCTGGGACTTGGCTGGCGTAGGGCCCAGATCCTGGTATTGACCGGCTTAGTTGGAACTCTGAGTCTTCTCGGCGGTGACCGGCACCTTTGTGGTGTAGACTTCCTGCTGAGGCCTGTCACGCTGGCCTTGGCGCAAACACTGGTTCACGTCTGCTTCGCTCTTCTCCCTGGCGCCAAATCTACCTGTGATTTGGTGTGCAGGGCTTTTATATTCAGGAACTCTGTCTTGCGAGTCACCTGATTAGGTCCAGCACACAAAGTTCTTCCCCTTGCAATTCTTGCGGAACAAATTGGTTCCACCTGATTTTGCCTGGCCAGCAGATGGTAGTCTTTCTCCACTAATGTCACATCCCGCTCTTCAGGGGTATCACTGCTTCCTCTTACACACACGGGGAAAAAAATGTGTGTATATATATATATATATATATATATATATATATATATATTTATATATACTCACACACTCCAGGATTCAGATATAGTTAAAAGTGTGATGCCGGGCGGGGGCCGCTATTAGTGATTAGTGTTACATCTTTGGGCATACGTGACGCTACAAATATTACTACAATCTCTGACTAGAGTAAGATTTGTAGGAAGGCTCACGGATGCACACACCACTTTTAAGATGCCTAATTCATTAAGAAGCATGTGCTCCACCACTCCTCTTCAGACGCATACAACGGCAGTCTAAAGAAAGCCTCAGTGTGCACACACCCTTATACGTCCAGTTTATGGACACAATATTCCAGAGTCCGTATTGCTGGCCTTCGCATTTCAGATTGTCCTTAGTCATGGCCTTAAACAACTAAACAAACTCCTCCATAGCTCTATTATGGGTCTCATTTCTTATGCTGCATTGAATACTGTTAGTAGAAAATCTCTTCAATATTGCATAAATCTCATAATCAGACAACTCATAGTGCATCGGTATTATTAGATGAAAACTCAGAGCACAATACTGTATCTTATATAGCAAGTTAGCAGCAGCCAGAAACCAAACTTACATCCAACGTGTAGGCTTCAAATACCTTATATGTGACAAACATTTAGCAATTATGTCACATAAATGGCAAAATGTGGTATTACAATATGAAGTTGTTTGTCCTTTTTTGCACAGTTAAAGACTTAACTTACAACCTTTTAAAGCTTATTGGAAAGTGTTGTGCAACAAATTACTCAATATCCGCCAGCGCAGAAAGAAAGACAAGATGATAAACTGACTTAAAAAATTCAAATGATGAATCAAGGCCTAACTGCGTTTCTGTAGTATTTCATGGGATAAATCTGCCCATTGTTCATCTTTCTCTATTTCATAGAGTCATAGCAAGTAGTTGCCAGCAGGTGGAGACAAAGTGCTGCATTCTGCTAGTTTTCCATTCATCTTATGGATATTCACTGCTATCAAATGCTGCATTAGGGAATCCGGAGATAAGAAATTCTGTATGAGACTTTTCCCCAGCAGAGTAGCCACTTTTTTTTTTAATCAGATTCTTTTTATTAAGCATTTTTCAAATAATTACAACCATAGGCTTGTAATTCCCCATGGTTGTAATGGTTCTCCCCGAATAAATCACATACAAAAACAGAAAAGATGATAATGATAACTCCCCTCCATTCTGAAACACAAGTCCTGGAACTGTTTTTATGTAGGAAGATTAAAGAGTATCTTCTCTATAGCATATATTGCCATTGCCATATATGCAAATAAGATCAAGAGTAATTCCTCTGATTCAACGTGTAAACAAAAGTTATCTGCCGTCCAGCAAGTTTCCATTTATTACAAGCCTTGAAAGGGAACGTAAGTTTAGTGTAGAGAGGCGAAAATATTTTCCAGCAGTAGGATTCTCGACGGTAAACCAGGGGTGTTGATCCAATGCATGAGGTGGCCATTAGGTAAAGCACATCTTGGGCAGTTTCACTCCAATCCAATGTAGAAATTTTGGAGTTCTATATTTTCTGTGAATCAAATATAATTGCGGCAGCCTTTGAGCCTCGGAAAGGAAAAGAAGAGGCGTTAAGCCTAATATGGAGTCCCACTGATCCTCCTGTATCACTCCCACATCGGCTTCCTGTTATAATAATAATAATAATTTTTATAGCGCCAACATATTCCGCAAAACTTTACAATTTTAGGGGGGACTTCCCGTTGAGTTATAATCGGAAGAGGGAACTTATTTAGGTATGCAGTTAGCAGAAGTTTACATAGGTTAGAAATGAGGCCTGGCGTTGTTCCTTCCCCCGACACCCATTCAACCATAGGGTTATGCCATATGGCGAGGCCTGTCGTCTTAAGCTGAGCTGTGTAGGCATGTCTGAGCTGCAGAGATCTAAGGAACTGGTGATGAGGTATGTTAAACTCACTTTGCAACTGCTCAAATTCTTCAAAATATTCCTGGATTGGATTTGGGTCAGATTAAGAATACCGCTCTCTTCCCACTCAGAGCAACTCTCCAGCTTCATGAACTCCGGCAACAGGGGATTGGGCCAGAGTGGCGTGACTACTGTGCAACCATTACCATTCAGCAAGTTCTTCCCTCTGTCCCACACTTTATATATCATCGACAATGTTGGTAAATGTCATTTTCCAGGTTTCACCCTGCCTCTACAAATTAAATAGGTATATGTCAAGGAGTTATCTGTTTGACTAACTGTCCACTTTTCACTTGGTCATTTCCCTGATCCCATCCTTTCATCTGTTGGATTTGGGCAGCTAGAGAATAGATCCAAGCATTGAGAAAAGCTAGCCCCCCCCCCATCTGTTTGTCCCTTTGAAGATGCTCCAACTTTATTCTGGCTTGTTGCTTTTTCCACAGTAATAATGATCTAAATAACCTGTGGACTTTTTTTTTAAATAACATGTCAGTATCCAGACAGGGGAATTGTGCAATATATGTAACAATTGGGGAATTAATACCAATTTTACCAGGTTGCCCCTTCCCACAATTGAGATGGGTAGACGACACCACGTATTTATTTTATTTATAAACCTGTCTAGAAGTGGGGTCAGATGAAGGGTTATGTTACATATTGGAACAACACAAAAAACAGCAAAAAAGACAATTTGGACATAATTTCACACGAAATTAGGCCGGACAAAGTTGTTGGCACCCTTAATTTAATATTTGGTTGTACACCCTTTAGAATAAATAACTGATCGCTTCCTATAACTATTGTAGCATGGCCACTGGACATGTCCTTGATATGTATCGCTGAGGTTGGTAGCTTCAGTGATGTACCGGGAAAGCATGCTCCAGTACACATAGTGCTGAGAGGGTTATTAGGGCATATCAGGGACGATTTTTACGAGCAGTCATAAGAGACTCGTGGGATTGGCTGCTCACATATCCCTACCCCAGGGTGTGTTCATAAAATGGAGACCGAGTGTCTCATTTGGTGTCTGTGGCTGGAGGTGTAGAGACCTCCAGCATATCTGTGCTAAAAGACTCTGACTGTGAACGGGCGTACCTGCAGTACTATATGGACTGTTTAGTTTGCTGTTTTGTTACTTTGTGCCGGAGAAGGCTGTGTTTTTGTTTTCTTTGAAAGTGCGGTTTATGAAGCCTGAATAAACCTGCCTTCGACTTTTTAATGAGACAGTGGCCTGTGCCTACCTGTAACGCGGCTGAGTGAGGACAAAACCGTACAATTGGTGCTAGAAGCAGGGGCACGAATCCCAAGGGGCAGTGTGACTGCTACAGTAAACCGTTTATGTCCTGGGTGAAGGCCGGGATGCCGGACAAAATGGAGGACCTGCTTAAATATCTGTTGCAGGCGCAGCAAACGCAGCACCAGCAGAAGCAAGTGCAACACCAGCAGATTCTACAGCAACAGCAGGCGCAGCATGTGATGACTCTCACGTGAGGAAGACGGTAAGAAGAGCATTACAAAAGATGACCCCGGGTGATGACGTCGAGGCGTTCCTGACGGTCTTTGAGAGGGTGGCAGAGCTGGAGAGATTGCCTCCGGAGCAGTGGGCGGAGGTTTTGGCACCATATTTGACAGGCGAGCCGCAGAAAGCCTATTATGACTTGCTCTTGAAGGACGCAAAAGAGTACGCCAAATTAAAAGTGGAGATCTTAGCGTGTTTGGGAGTGACTCTGACTGTCAGGGCGCAGCGGGTGCACCACTGGGCCTATTGCAATGACAAACCTCCCCGGTCCCAAATGTTTGACCTCCTACACTTGGTCCAAAAGTGGTTGCAACCTGAATCTTCCTCCCCAGCACAGATCGTGGAGAGGGTCGTCATAGACAGGTTCATACACTCCCTTCCGAGGTCTGTGCAATCCTGGGTTGCCCAGGGAGATCCCCGTAATGCCGATAACTTGGTGGGGTTGGTGGAAAGGTAAGAGGCGGTTGAGAGTTCCTTGGGGAAACAAGGGGTTGTAGCCTCTCCATACTGGGGATCCCAAAAGGGGGCGGACACCCAAAAGAGGGGAGCTAGAGCCACACCTGGAGGGCGTCCTAGAGCTCAGGAGGGGTCTGAGTTGCTGCCAAAGGTCCCACCCCATAGCATTGTATGTTGGAGATGTCACACTCCAGGTCACATAGCCACTCGTTGCCCCATGACCATCAAACCAATGGACTGCAGCGCAGGACGGCGCTGTTCTTACTTTGCATATCCAGCCTGCATTGCTGTTCCTCAACCAGGAGAGGGACTTCAGGCATGCCTCGTATCAGCAAATGGAGTGCAAGTGACTGCTCTGTTAGACTCGGAAAGTTTGGTAATCCTAGTGAGGGACACAGTTCCTCATCGGCTGTTTCCGGGAAAAAGGGTCGGCATCCGTTGTATCCATGGTGACGCTAAGGACTACCCTGTGGCCCGAGTGGTCATAGACACAAACTGTGGCGCCGAGTCCCATGAGGTGGGCGTAGTCAAGGACCTGTTGCACCCTGTTATAATAGGTCGGGACTTTGCCTTGTTTTGGGACTTGTGGGAGAAAGGGAGGAAGCCAGGTTGTCCGGACAACAACCAGGTCTCTCCTGAAGAAACCTCATCACAGGCCGCCTCTGACAGGTTTCCTTTTTGTGTGCTTGTTGGGGATGAGATTGAGGCAGCATCCCCGGAAGTCAACATCCCTGAGCTGGAGGTGTCCGGGGGAAACTTTGGAACCGCCCAGCTCAGAGACTTGACTCTAAAAGGGGCGTTTGATAATGTCACTGTCTTGAATGGTTTTGCTCAAGAGCAGGGGGCTGACACCCGATATCGGCACTTTGCCTTAAATGGGGAGTTACTATATCGGGTCACCAAGCTCAGAGGGGAGGTAATTGAGCAGTTACTGGTGCTAGGGCCATACAGATGCAGGGTGTTAGATATGACCCATACACATGTGTTGTGTGGTCATCTGGGGGTAGAGAAAACCCAGGAAAGGATTCTCCAGAGGTTCTATTGGCCCAGGTTGGCACCGACAAATTGTACATTTTGGTAGGTCATGTCCCACCTGCCAGCTGACCTCTCCGATGGCCCACTTCCGTAGCCCCTTAGTTCCATTGCCAATCATTGAGTTGCCATTTGATCTCATAGCCATAGATCTAGTGGGACCCCTGATCAAGTCCGCCAGAGGACATCAGCATATCCTGGTGGTACTGGACTATGCTACGCGGTATCCGGAGGCTGTGCCACTACGTAACTCCTCTGCCAAATGTAAAGCCTGAGAGTTGGTCCATATCTTCTCTAGAACGGGGTTACCTAAGGAGATCCTAACGCACCAAGGGACCCCATTTAGGTCCCGGGTGATGAGGGAGTTGTGCAAAACCCTGCAAATAACACAACTCAGGACCTCAGTCTACCACCCCCAGACAGATGGCTTAGTGGAGAGGTTTAATAAAACCTTGAAGGCCATGTTAAAGAAGGTCGTGAAGAAAGATGGCCGGGACTGGGACTGTCTACTGCCGTACCTTCTGTTCTCCAATAGAGAAGTCCCACAGGACTCTACTAGGTTCTCCCCGCTTGAGTTGTTATATGGCCGACACCCCCACGGACTCCTGGATGTAGCAAAGGAGACTTGGGAGGCGAAGTCTACACCCTACAGGAGTGTAATCGAATATGTGGCCCAAATGCAAGAGAGAATTGCAGAGGTGATGTCCATTGTGAAAGAACACCTCCTCAAAGCACAACAAGTACAGTCGAGGGTGTACAATAGATCAGCGAGGGTGAGGGTACTAGTGCTGGTACCTACGGTGGAGCGCAAGTTCCTGGCCAAGTGGCAGGGCCCCAATGAAGTGGTTGAAAAGCTTTGCGACGTCAACTATAGGGTCCACCAACCTGGGAGAAGGAAGCCTTACCAGGTGTACCACGTCAACCTCATTAAGCCGTGGCGAGACAGGGAGCCTGTGGAAGCACCATGTTTGATGGCGAAAACTGAAACCGACGTGGAAGAAGTCAAGGAGGCAGAGTCGCTGTCACGTGCCCAGAAGCAACAATGCCGAGAGTTGCTGCAGCACCACAGGGACCTGTTCTTGGGCTGTACTCAGGTCATAGCGCATGAGGTTCTTACAGAGCCTCATGTCCGAGTGAATATGAAGCCATATCGGATTCTGAATCCCGCCGAGAGGTAACCTCGAAGGAGGTGAAGCGCTTGCTGAATCTGGGGGTCACTGAAGAGTCCAAGAGTGGCTAGTCCAGTCCCATAGTCTTAGTGCAGAAACCCGATGGAGAATGGCAGTTCTGCAATGACTATACGAAACTGAATGAGGTCTCTAAGTTTGATTCGTACCCAATGCCCATGGTAGATGAACTAATTGAGAGACTAAGGCCGGCCAGGTACATTACCACCCTTGACCTCACAAAAGGGTATTGGCAGATCCCTATGTCCCAAGAAGCCAAGGAGAAGACGGCCTTTTCAACGCTAGATGGGTGTTTCCAGTACACTGGAAGCCATTTGGGTTGCAAGGAGCTCCAGCTACCTTCCGGATCCTAGCTCCCCACAAGAAATGATCTACAGCCAGGATTGGGGTAGCAATCTGAGCAAAGTCCAGGCGATATTCGATGCTCTACGGAAGGCAGAGTTTTCCATCAACCCGAAGAAATGTGCCATGGGCATGGAGGAGGCCGGATATTTGGGCTATGTCGTAGGTAGAGGTGTGATGAAGCCCAAAATAAATAAAATTGACGCGATCCGGGGTTGGCCACAACCTCTCACAAAAAGCAGGTCAGAGCATTCCTGGGCATCGTGGGCTACTACCGCCCGTTCATCCCTAACTTCGCCATGACAGTCGCCCCTTTGACAGACCTCCTTAAGGGGACAAAATCGGCTATGGCTAAGTGGTCTCCAGAAACTGAGACGGCCTTCCTGGAACTCAAGCAAGCCCTGTGTAAACAGCCGGTGTTGGTGGTACCACATTTCTCAAAGGAGTTTGTGGTCCAGACGGACACGTCAGATGTCGGGCTGGGTGCGGTCCTTTCACAAGAGATGAACGGCGAAGAGCACCCCATAATGTATTTAAGCCGGAAGCTGACGTCTTGTGAGAGAAATTACTCCATAGTGGAGAAGGAATGTTTGGCCATCAAGTGGGCGCTAGACACCCTAAGATACTAACTCTTAGGCAGGATGTTCAGGCTGGTGTCGGACCATGCCCCACTAAGGTGGATGAGCGAGAAGAAGGGGAACAATGCTCGAGTAAACAGGTGGTTCCTAGCTCTTCAGGAGTTCAGCTTCCAGGTAGAGCATAAGCCTAGGAAGCTGCATGGCAATGCTGACGCATTGTCAAAGGTCCACTGTATGTTAGCGGAAGGTGCCAAGTCCCCCGGCTTTAGGCAAAGAGGGGGTATGTAACATGGCCGCCGGACACATCCTTGAGGGGAGATATGTATCGCTGAGGTTGGTAGCTTCAGTGATGTAAAACCGGGAAAGCATGCTCCAGCACACATAGTGCTGAGAGTGTTAATAGGGCGTATCAGGGCCGTTTTTTATGAGCAGTCATAAGAGACAGGTGGGATTGGCTGCTCACATATCCTTACCCCAGGGTGTGTGTATAAAATGGAGAGTCTCATTCGGTGTCTGTGGCTGGAGGTGTGGAGACCTCCAGCGTGTCTGTGCTAAAAGACACTAACTGTGAGCCGGTGAACCCGCAGTACTATATGGACTGTTTATTTTGCTGTTTTGTTACTTTGTGCCGGTGAAGGCTGTGTTTTTGTTTTCTTTGAAAGTGAAGTTTATGAAGCCTGAATAAACCTGCCACAGACTTTTTAAAGAGACAGTGTCCTGTGCCTACCTCAAATGCGGCTGAGTGAGGATAAAACCCTACACGATCAACAAGCTTCTTACACCTCTCAACTGGTATTTTGGACCACTCTTCTTTTGCACACTGCTCTAGGTCTCTCATATTTGAAGGGTGCCTTCTCCAAACAATTTTACGATCTCTCTACAATGGGATTTAGATCTAGACTCATTGCTGGCCACTTCAGAACTCTCCAGCGCATTGTTTCCATCCATTTCTGGGTGCTTCTTGAAGTATTTTTGGGGTCATTTTCTTGCTGGAAGACCCATGACCTAGGACGCAAACCCAGCTTTTTGACACTGGGCACTACATTGTGACCCAAAATCCTTTGGGAATCTTCAGATTTCATAAAGCCTTGCACACAGTCAAGACACCCAGTGCCAGAGGCAGCGAAATAACCCCAAAACATCTTTAAACCTCCATCATATTTGACTGTAGGTACTGTGTTCTTTTCTTTGTAGGCCTCATTCCATTTTCAATAAACAGTAGAATGATATGTTTTACCAGAAAGCTCTATCTTGGTCTCCTCTGTCCACAAGATGCTTTCCCAGGAGGATTTTGGCTTACTCACGTACATTTTGGCAAGCTGCAGTCTAGCTTTTTTATGTCTCTGTGTCAACAGTGGGGTCCTCCTGGGTCTCCTGTCATAGCGTTTAATTTCAATCAAATGTCGACGGATCGTTCACGCTGACACTGATGCACCGTGAGCCTGCAGGACAGCTTGAGTTTCTTTGGAAGTTTATTGGGGCTGCCTATCTACCATCTGGACTATCCTGCATTGCAACCTTTCATCAATTTTTCTCTGCCGTCCACATCCAGAGAGATTAGCTACAGTGCCATGAGTTGTAAACTTCTTGATTATGTTGCGCACCGTGGACTAAGTAACAAAGATATCTGGAGATGGACTTGTAACCTTGAGATTGTTGATACTGTTCAACAATTTTGATTCTCAAGTCCTCAGACAGTTCTCTTGTCCTCTTTCTGTTCTCCATACTTAGTGTGACACACAGACACACAATGCAAAGATTGAGTCAACTTCACCCCTTTTTATATGATTTCAGGAGTGATTTTCATGTTGCACATACCTGTTACTTGCCACAGGTGAGTTTGAACGAGCATCACATGCTTGAAACAAAGTTGTTTACCCACAATTTTGGAAAGGTGCCAACAATTTTGTCTAGCCTATTTTTGGGGTCTCGTGTTAAATTATGTCAAATTTGCCTTTTTTTTCTCAGTTTTGTTGTGTTGTTCCAATACATACAAAGGAAATAAACGTGTATATTAAAAAGTGTAATTGCAATAATTTTCTGGGAGAATTACTTCATTTTCTGGAACAATTTCAAGGTTGCCAACACTTTCGGCCATGACTGTATATTACATAGTTGCCTCTCATTATGTATATTGCTGGCCCTTATTACACAGTGCCCTCTCTGGTTGTGGACAGCATCATCCCTTACATGTCAGATTCTCTTGTTATTTATAGAATACCGTCCTCTCTTGTTAGATATATAATGAAATGACTGCTGATGAAACATGGGAAGCTTCTTTTCTGATTGAGAAGGCTGATGGACTGGTGTTCTGGTCAGATGCTGCCTCATCAGCAGTCATTTTATATCTAACAAGAGAGGACTTTATGGAATAAAGAGAGTGCACTATCAATAACAAAAAATACGTTATGTAAGTGACGGTGCTATACATAACAAGGGATTAACTATGTAATAATGGGACTGCGCTTTACATAGCAGAAGACATGTATAATAAAGAACTACCCCATACATAACTAGAGAGGATGCTGTGTAATAAGCTATGGCGCTTTATATAAATAGAGAGGATGGTACGAAATAAGAGACAGTGTTATATATAATAAAGGAGGAAACTATATAATTAAGAACAATGCTATGTATAACAAGAACGTACACTATATACTAAGGGACAGTGCTGTATATAATAAGAACGTAGATTATAAACTAAGGGATATGTGCCATACATAATAAGGCTATGTTCTTGTATCCGTGTGATGTGTCAGTATGCTGCCTGACTTCTTTCTCAGACAGCACACAGATTCTTGGAGTACAGTGATTTGTAAAAGTATTCACCCCCCTTGGTATTTTTCGTGTTTTGCTTCCTCACAACCTGGAATATCACTTTTTTTTTTGAGGGTTTCAGTTCATGTAAAGAACATGCCTACAACTGTGAACATTTAGTTTTCTTATTAGTGTGAAGCAAACAACAAATAGGACAAAATAGCTGAAAACTTCAATGTTCATAACTATTCACCCCCTTAAAGTCAGTACTTTGTAGTGCCTCCTTTTGCTGCAATTACATCGGCAAGTTACTTTGGATAAGTCTCTAAGAGCTTTCCACATCTTGTCACTGGGATTTATGACCATTCCTCAAGGTAAAACTGCTCTAGCTCCTTCAAGTTAGATGGTTTCCTCTGGTGAACAGCAATCTTCAAGTCTGACCACAGATTCTCAATTGGATTAAGGTCTGGGCTTTGACTAGGCCACTCCAAAACATTTACACATTTCCCCTTAAACCACTCGAGTGTTGCTTTAGCAGTATGCTTTGGGTCATTGTCTTGTTGAAAGGTGAACCTCCGTCCCAGTCTCAAATCACTGACACTGAAACAGGTTTTCTCAAGAATATCCCTGTATTTTGCACCATCCATCTTCCCCTCGACTTGGACCATTTTCCCAGTCCCTACTTCCGAAAAACATCCCCACAGCATGATGCTGCCACCACTATGTTTCACTGTGGAAATGTTTTTCTCAGGGTGATGAACTGTATTGGTTCTGCCCCAGACACAGCGTTTACCTTGGTGACCAAAAAGTATAACTTTGGTCTCATCTGACCATAGCACCTTCCCCCATACATTTGGCGAGTCTCCCATATGTCTTTTGGCAAACTCAAAACGAGCCTTACAATTTTTGTAAGTAAATGCTTTTTCTTCTCACTCTTCCATAAAGGCCATCTCTATGGAGTGAACGGCTTATTGTGGTCATATGGACAGATACTCCAGTCTTTGCTTGGGAACTCTGCAGCCCCTTCAGGGTCACCTTTGGTGCTGCCTCCCTGATTAATGCCCTCCTTGCCCGGGCTGAGAGCTTTGGTGGGTGGCCCTCTCTTTTCCAGGTTTGTTGTACCATGTTCTTTTTCATTTGATAATGGATTTGATGGTGCTCTGGGGGATCATTAGAGATTGGGATATTTTTTTTTATAGCCCAACCCACTTGTACTTCTCAACAACTTTGTTCCTGACTTGTTTGGAGATCTCCTTGGTCTTCATGGTGTTTGGTTAGTGGTGCCTCTTGCTTAATGGTGTTGCAGCCTCTGTGGCCTTTCAGAAAAGATGTGTATATACCGACCGACCATGTGACACATAGATTTCACACAGGTGGACTTCCTTTCACTAATCATGTGACTTCTGAAGGTAATTGCTTGCACCAAAAATTTTTATTTTAGGTGCTTCATGGCAAAATGGGTAAACACATATGCACATGCCAATTTTTAGTTATTTGATCCAATAAATTTAATTTATGCCTATATTTTACTCACTTCATTAACTTAGATTATTTAGTGCTGATTAGTGTTGAGCGAGCACTAAAATGTTCGGGTGCTCGAAGCTCGGGCCGAGCTCACTGTGATACTTGGGTGCTCGACCCGAGCAACGAGCCCAATGTTAGTCTATGGGAGACCCGAACAATTTAGCGGCGGCTCCCCCGGCAGTCTGTAGACAGCCTAAAAAGTGCCCAAAACGATAGTGACAGTGCTCAAATGACATGGGGACAGCATGGGGATCGCCCCTGGAAGCATTTCTGACCCCCAGGTCACTGCTGTCAACAACGTGGTCAGAGGTATTAAGCCACTTTGACAGGCTCACAATAAAACGTTCAAAAACGAAAGTGAAAGTGCTTTCCTGTGAAATATGTTAACCCCTTAACGACCATGGGTCTTTCTGTTTTTGTGTTTTCCTTTTTTGCTCCCCTTCTTCCCAGAGCTAGAACTTTTTTAATTTTCGTTCAATATGGCCATGTGAGGGCTTATTTTTTGCGGGACGAGTTGTACTTTTAAACACCATCACTGGTTTTACTATATCATGTGCTGGAAAATGGGAAAAAAATTCCAAGTGCAGTGAAACTGCAAAAAAATGCAATTCCACAGTTGTTTTTTGGGTCCTTTTTTTACCACGTTCACAGATTGCTAAAACTGACCTGCCATCATTATTTTCCAGGTCGTTACGAGTTCATAGACACCAAACATGTATAGGTTCTTTTTTATTTAAGTGGTGAAAAAAAAATCCAAAGCTTGCTAAAAAAACAAAAAAAAATGACGCCATTTTCCGAGACCCTTAGCTTCTCCATTTTTCGGGATCTGGGGCCAGTTGAGGGCTTATTTTTTGCGTGCCGGGCTGACGTTTTTATTGATACCATTTTGGGTTAGATCCGATGTTTTGATCGCCCGTTATTGCATTTTATTGCAAAGTTGTAGCGACCAAAAAAACTTAATTCTGGCGTTTAAAATTTTTTTATCGTTACGCCGTTTACTGATTGTATTAATTCTTCTTTTATATTGATAGATCGGGCGATTCTGAACGCGGCGATACCAAATATGCGTATGTGTTTTTTTTTTTATATATATATATTTTATTTTGAATGGGGCGAAAGGGGGGTGACTTTTATATATATATATATATATATATATTTTTTTTAACTTTTTTTTTACACTTTCTGCTTGCTTCTATAGTCTCCAGAGGAGACTAGAAGCAGCAGTTGTCTGATTGCTTCTACTGCATACAAGCGATGAGCAGATCGCTTGTATGCAGGAGAAATGCTCACTTGCTATGAGCGCTGACCACTAGGTGGCGCTCATAGCAATTGAGACATGACAACCACAGGCGTCTGCTGCAGACCCTGAGTTGTCATGCCCACCCATTGGTGACCCGCGATCACGTGATGGGGTCACTGATGGGCGGGGCTTAGGACTCCCGGAAGCGCGAGTTAAATGCCACTGTCAGAGATTTAACATATTAACAGCCGCGGGTGGATTGCGATTCCAATAATCAGCTGACATGTGCTCGCTTCAGTGCGGGCTCACCACCGGAGCCCCCGCTGAACCGGCCTTCCCGACCTGGTGCGTACTATTACTGACCAGGTCGGAAAGGGGTTAAGGAACATCCTTTCCAGGGTAAAGACTTGTGTATAAGGTAAAATAAATAACCAAAAACAAAAATACCCCTCCACACCTTGGGCTATGTTCACAAGTAGCATTTTTTATGCATTTTTGCACGTTTGTATTGCTTTCAACCGTGACAAATGCATTCACCGGGAAATGTCATTTTAACATTTTACAACCGTATCTGGCCATGTGCTGTGTGACACATGCATACAGTGCTAAAAAGACATGGGAACAGCATGGGGAAGACCCCTGGAAGCATCTCTGACACCCAGGTCACTGCCTAAAATTGTGCCCATCAGAAGTGATCCTTGCCGCATCAGAAGATGCAGACTTGCAACTATCCCCGTGCAAGTCCTTGTCCCAGGGCAGTGTTCAATTGTACCTCCCCCATAACTTGCAATACAAGCGCAAGTATGCAGCCTGCCACCCACCCCCCAGGCTGCAATACCATACTGCTAGCTTGCTTGCACTTGAAATTGGGCCTTTTAGGCATGTGGAGGTGGAATCTGGCCACCACGTCATGGCTGCGTCGGTAGCCTGGTATTCATACTCAGTCCCCAGCCGCCCGGCGGCCGGGTGTCCACGCTTGGTCCCCAGCCGCCAGGGGGCGGCCAGGTGTCCATACTCGGTCCCCAGCCGCCCCGCGGCCGGGTGCCCACACACGGTCCCCAGCCGCCTGGGGGCTGCCAGGTGTCCATAAATGGTCCCCAGCCGCCCCTATTTGTCCCGGTGCGCCTTATACACAAGCGCGCATACCAAAACATTACCTGTGCCCTCCCCAGTGCATTTAGTGGGAAGGACAGCCTAACCACAAACACGTGGACAAGTGAATGTGGCCAGGAATGGTCCATCTCACTGACGCCTTCACACTGGGTTAATATTGTGGAAGCCGGGACACAGTTGGACACTGGGATGCAACACGTCCTCCAGACATAGAGGATTGCGGGTCCTGGGTCAATCAGGCTTCAACACAAGGTTCAGAAGGTAGACAGCAGCAGTGGTCGGCCTCCTACACAACGAGTAAATTATTCATGATCATGAGGCCATCCACCTCCTTAGCTTTCTGTTCCTTGGAATGCAAGCGCATGTATGTAGTAGCAGCTAGGCCTGAGGTGGTCAGCGTTTTGGCGCATATTCTACCTCCTTCGAGGATTGCTGGATGTTTTCCTGCTACTATCCCAGTTCTATGACTCCCGTTAAAACAAAGCTTCAGGTGATGAATGATGGATGAGGTGGTGGCAAAGGAGAAAGAGCAGGAGGAACAGGGACCATTCACATCAATATCAGGCCAGCCAACCACACATGTCTTGTAGGATATGTTTCCATACCAAAAGGAGCGGTTCAGCTACACAGTTATAAGGCATACAGTGAATGCAATGCCTACCAAAAATTTCGAGGCACTCCAATGCCCCTTGGAAGTGACATGGAGATCAGAGGGCCTTAACTAAACCGTTTTTTCCATTTATAGCAACTGGGTCTCCTGTACACTGTTGGCCTAAGCAGGGAATGGAAGGCTTTCCAAAAATTATTAGGCACTGCAATGCCCCTTGAAACAGACGTGGATTACAGCGTATTAAAAACCTTCTACCCATTATTGGGGAGTGGGTCTCCCTTAGTGTTCGCCTATGCATTGAAAAGCAAAAGCTGACAAAAATTAGGAGGAAATGCAATGCCCGTTGCAAGAGTCGTGGAGGTTAGAGGTAATTAAAAACAACATGTCAATGCCCCTTGGAAGAGCTGTGGAGTTCAGAGTGGTTTAACAAGACGGTTTTAATGCCCCTTAGAAGAGACGTGGAGTTCAGAGTGGTTTAACAAGACAGTTTTAATGCCCCTTGGAAGAGATGTGGAGGTCACAGTAGCTTAACAAGATGGTTTTAATGCCCCTTGGAAGAGTGGTGGAGGTTACAGTGGAATAAAAAGACAATATCAATGCCCTGTGGAAGAGACGTGGAGGTCACAGTAGCTTAACAAGACGGTTTTAATGACCCTTGGAAGAGTGGTGGAGGTCGCAGTGGAATAAAAAGACAATATCAATGCCCCTTGGAAGAGTGGTGGAGGTTACAGTGGAATAAAAAGACAATATCAACGCCCTGTGGAAGAGACGTGGAGGTCACAGTAGCTTAACAAGACGCTTTTAATGCCCCTTGGAAGAGTGGTGGAGGTCGCAGTGGAATAAAAAGACAATATTAACGACCCTTGGAAGAGACGTGGAGGTCACAGTAGCTTAACAAGACGATTTTAATGCCCCTTACAAGAGCCATGCAGTACAGCATATTAAAAACATTATTCCCATTATTGGAGAGTGGGTCTCCCATAGTCTTTGCCTATGCCTTCCAAGCAAAAGCTGCCAAAAATTAGGAAGGGGGAACTTGCAATGTCCCTTACAAGAGCCATGCAGTACAGCATATTAAAAACATTATTCCCATTATTGGGGAGTGGGTCTCCCATAGTCTTTGCCTATGCCTTCCAAGCAAAAGCTGCCAAAAATTAGGACAGAGGAACTTGCAATGCTGGCAACATGGACCACGGTCACCCTGGTGGTATAGTGGTCCTGGAGGCTGAGGATAAGGAGAAGAGCAAAAACAGCCGAAATGAGGAAGCGTATACCCATGTGTGGGTGTGAAGCGATGCATGGGAATACACCTCCCGAAATAACACAGTGAATTTGACTTTATGTTACTCTGCTGTCATTTGGTGGTGATGAGAAGTCTGGCCCAATCCAGCCCTTGTTCATTTTGATAAGGGTCAGCTTGTCAGCATTATCAGTTGACAGGCGAGTGCGCTTATCAGTTATAATTCCCCGAGCGGCACTAAAAACACGCTCCGATAACACGCTAGCGGCAGGGCAGGCCAGGACCTCCAAGGCATACAGAGTGAGTTCATTCCAAGTGTCCAGCTTGGATACCCAATAATTAAAAGGCACAGAGGAATCACGGAGGACGCTGGTACTCCCTCACCATCTTTTGAAACTTTCCACTCCTTGTGAGAGTACCCTGCGCCTCAGGGCCTGTAAGCTGGGCAGGTCTCAGAAAACTGTCCTAGAACATTGACAGTGTTCCCCTGCCTCTGCTGGATTGGAGTTGCGTCTCTTTCGCCTGTATGCCTTAGTTGGGCAGCGAACTGTGACCTCTGCCGCTACCGTGTTCAGATGGGAATTTTTTTAATAGTTCTGCAGCAAGGGCCTTCTGGTACTGCCCCATTTTTGTAGACCTCACCAACTCAGGAATAAGAGAGTGAAAGTTCTCCTTGTAGAGGGGGTCTAAAAGTGTCATCAACCAGTAATGACTGTCACCCAACATTTTGACAATGCGAGGGTCACGGTTAAGGCAGCGTAACATAAAGTCAGCCAGGGGTGCCAGACTGGTAACGGGCAAGACTTCCGTGTCCTCACCAAGATGACGACTGATAGTGTTGAGCGATCACTAAAATGCTCGGGTGCTCGAAGCTCGGGCCGAGCTTACCGTGATACTCGGGTGCTCGACCCGAGCAAGGAGCCCAATGTTAGTCTATGAGAGACCCGAGCATTTTTGCAGCAGCACCTCCGGCAGTCTGTAGAAAGCTTAAAAAGTGCCCAAAACGATAGTGACAGTGCTCAAAAGACATGGGGGCAGCATGGGGATCGCCCCTGGAAGCATGTCTGACCCCCAGGTCACTGCTGTCAACAACGTGGTCAGAGGTATTAAGCCACTTTTGCGGGCTCACAATAAAACGTTCAAAAACGAAACTGAAACGGTTTTCCTGTGAAATATGTTAAGGAATTTCCTTTCCAGGGTAAAAACTTGTGTATAAGGTAAAATAAATAACCAAAAACAAAAATACTCCTCCACACCTTGGGCTATGTTCACAAGTAGCATTTTTCATGCGTTTTTGCACTTTTGTATTGCTTTCAACCGTGACAAATGCGTTCACCGGGAAATGTCATTTTAACATTTTACAACCCTATCTGGCCATGTGCTGTGTGACACATGCATACAGTGCTGAAAAGACAAGGGATCAGCATGGGGAAGACCCCTGGAAGCATCTCTGACCCCCAGGTCACTGTCTAAAAGTGTGCCCATCAGAAGTGATCCTTGCCGCATCAGAAGATGCAGACTTGCAACTATCCCCGTGCAAGTCCTTGTCCCAGGGCAGTGTTCAATTGTACCTCCCCCATTCCTTGCAATGCAAGCGAAAATATGCAGCCAACCACCCACCCACCCGCAGGCTGCAATACCATACTGCTAGCTTTCACTTGAAATGGGGCCTTTTAGTTTGGAGGAGGCCGAAGCTGACCACTACCTCATGGCCGCTTCGGCAGCGAGGTATCCATACTCTGTCCCCAGCCGCCCGGCGGCCGGGTGTCCACGCTCGGTCCCCAGCCGCCAGGTGGCGGCCAGGTGTCCATACTCGGTCCCCAGCCACCCTGATTTCTCCTGTCACCTTCCCCCACACTTTTCTTAGCCTGGCCTGCTTTAGGGCAGCATTGGACGAGTCCACCAGAGAACCAGACTCCTCTGGTGGGCCCTGGCTTCTCCATCAGGGGAGTTGAGAGTGCCTAGGTGAGGAGCATGATGATGATGATAGAAGTTAGCATCTGCTTTGTTTTCTTGGAATGCAAGCGCATGTATGTAGTAGCGGCTAGGCCTGAGGTGGTCCGCGTTTTGGCACATATCCTACCTCCTCCGAGGATTGCTGGATGTTTTCCTGCTACTATCCCAGTTCTATGACTCCCGTTAAAACAAAGCTTCAGGTGATAAATGATGGATGAGGTGGTGGCAAAGGAGAAAGAGCAGGAGGAACAGGGACCATTCACATCAATATCAGGCCAGTCAACCAGATATGTCTTGTAGGATATGTTTCTGTAACAAAAGGAGCGGTTCGGCTACACAGTTATAGGGCATACAGTGAGTGCAATGCCTACCAAAAATTTCGAGCCATTCCAATGCCCCTTGGAAATGACATGGAGGTCAGAGGGCGTTAACTAAACCTTTTTTTCGATTTATAGCAACTGGGTCTCCCGTGCACTGTTGGCCTAAGCAGTGAATGGAAGGCTTTCCAAAAATTATGAGGAACTGCAATGCCCCTTACAAGAGCCATGTGTGGCACCCCAGGGGTCTGGTCACCACAGTAATAGAGATATTACGTCGGAGAGCAAGTGGGAGGTTTCCTGGTCAGGATCCCTTAAACATGCAACATCCTCCTGCCCCAGTCCTGGGAGGGGAGAATTCTGTCCTTATAAACTGGATCTGGGGCGGGGTTGAGTGAGTCAGAGAACAGTCAGAGTCAGAGTGAGAGCAAGGGAAAGTAACAGCAAGGAGCTCTGTAGGAGCTAGGAGCTAAATCCCAGGGGCTGGAAGCTGAGCAGAGCTCGCCCTGGCAGAAGACAATAGGAACCGGACACAGGAGTCCGAAGCTGTGAGGACTTATATATCCAGCAGCAGAAACCAGCCGGCAGGGGATTTCAGGTCCTCTGGCCATAGAAGCCCGGAGGCTCAGTCACAAGCAAGGGACCAGCACCGCCGTCGTGGAGCGGAGGCTAACAGAAGGCCCCAAGTCACCAGCCATACGGGTGAGCACTACACGGTACACTCAGGGACGTGGGCTACTTCTACCCGCTTACAGCAAGGTAGCCAGGAAGAGTGCAGACAGACGGGGAGGCCTACAACTCCACCTGGCCAGGGGAACTCCTGCTTGCTCACAGACTGACCAGGCCTCTTATGCTAGCCAGTACTCCAGGGAGGGTCTACCTTATAATCATCAGTAAAGACCCTGAACTGCACTGCAAAGACTCTGAGTCGTTCCTGCTGCGCTCGTGCACCATCACCCCCATCATCCACACTCACTGCCCTGAGGCTATACTCCTCCCGAGGGGAGTTATCCCATTCTATGCTGCGCACACAACACCAGCCTCAGCGGTCTGCCTCGCAGCGGTGGTACTCCCTGACCGCAATCCACGGGTGGCGCAGTCGGACAATTAACCTCAAAACCTAAGAAAGACTGCCACTGGTTTGACCAGCCTGAGCCACGGGACCGGGTCACCGCCACGGAGACTACAGACCCCAGAGACCCGGCACCGGGTATCCCACACACGTGTACACACGGCCCAGGGGGCGCGTCACATGCAGTACAGCATATTACAAACATAAGTCCCATTATTGGGGAGTGGGTCTCCCATAGTATTTGCTTATGCTTTCCCAGCAAAAGCTGCCAAAAATTAGGACGGAGCAACTTGCAATGACCCTTACAAGAGCCATGCAGTACAGCATATTACAAACATAAGTCCCATTATTGGGGAGTTGGTCTCCCATAGTATTTGCTTATGCTTTCCCAGCAAAAGCTGCCAAAAATTAGGACGGAGCAACTTGCAATGCCCCTTACAAGAGCCATGCAGTACAGCATATTACAAACATAAGTCCCATTATTGGGGAGTGGGTCTCCCATAGTATTTGCTTATGCTTTCCCAGTAAAAGCTGCCAAAAATTAGGACGGAGCAACTTGCAATGCCCCTTACAAGAGCCATGCAGTACAGCATATTACAAACATAAGTCCCATTATTGGGGAGTGGGTCTCCCATAGTATTTGCTTATGCCTTGCAAGCAAAAGCTGCCAAAAATTAGGACGGAGCAACTTGCAATGCCCCTTACAAGAGCCATGCAGTACAGCATATTGCAAACATAAGTCCCATTATTGGGGAGTGGGTCTCCCATAGTATTTGCTTATGCTTTCCCAGCAAAAGCTGCCAAAAATTAGGACAGAGCAACTTGCAATGCCCCTTACAAGAGCCATGCAGTACAGCATATTACAAACATAAGTCCCATTATTGGGGAGTGGGTGTCCCATGGTATTTGCTTATGCTTTCCCAGCAAAAGCTGCCAAAAATTACGACGGAGCAACTTGCAATGCCCCTTACAAGAGCCATGCAGTACAGCATATTACAAACATAAGTCCCATTATTGGGGAGTGGGTCTCCCATAGTATTTGCTTATGCTTTCCCAGCAAAAGCTGCCAAAAATTAGGACGGAGCAACTTGCAATGTCCCTTACAAGAGCCATGCAGTACAGCATATTACAAACATAAGTCCCATTATTGGGGAGTGGGTGTCCCATGGTATTTGCTTATGCTTTCCCAGCAAAAGCTGCCAAAAATTAGGACGGAGGAACTTGCAATGCTGGCACCCTGGTGGTATAGTGGTGGTGGAGGCTGAGGATAAGGAGAAGAAGATTAAACAGCCGAAACGAGGAAGCGTATACCCATGTGTGGGTGTGAAGCGGTGCATGTGAATACACCTCCCGAAATAACACAGTGGATTTGACTTTATGTTACTCTGCTGTCATTTGGTGGTGATGAGAAGTCTGGTCCAATCCAGCCCTTGTTCAGTTTGATAAGGGTCAGCTTGTCAGCATTGTCAGTTGACAGGCGAGTGCGCTTATCAGTTATAATTCCCCAAGCGGCACTAAAAACACGCTCCGATAGCACGCTAGCGGCAGGGCAGGCCAGGACCTCCAAGGCGTACAGAGCGAGTTCATTCCAAGTGTCCAGCTTGGATACCCAATAATTAAAAGGCACAGAGGAATCACGGAGGACGCTGGTACGATCGGCAAGGTACTCCCTCACCATCTTTTGAAACTTTCCACTCCTTGTGAGAGTACCCCGCGCCTCAGGGCCTGTAAGCTGAGCGGGTGTCAGAAAACTGTCCCAGAACGTTGACAGTGTTCCCCTGCCTCTGCTGGATTGGAGTTGCATCTCTCTCGCCTGTACGCCTTGGTTGGGCAACGAACTGTGACCTCTGCCGCTAGCGTGTTCAGATGGGATTTTTTTTAAGAGTTCTGCAGCAAGAGATTTCTGGTATTGCCCCATTTTTGTAGACCTCTCCACCTCAGGAATAAGAGAGTGAAAGTTCTCCTTGTAGCGGGGGTCTACAAGTGTCACCAACCAGTAATGACTGTCACCCAACATTTTGACAACGCGAGGGTCACGGTTAAGGCAGCGTAACATAAAGTCTGCCATGCGTGCCAGACTGGTAGCGGGCAAGATTTCCGTGTCTTCACCAAGATGACGACTGACCATGCTCTCCTCCTCTTCCTCTTCTTCCTCCTCCCCCCTGTCCTCAGGCCACCCAAGCTGAACCGACGGTATGACACTTGTACAGGTACTACCGTCTAAAACGCATGATAACAGCTCCTGTTCTTCCTCCTCCTCCTCCTCTCCCTCATTGTCCCCCAATGCACGATGGGATGAGATGAGGCTGGGCTGTGTGTAATCGCCTTCTACGGCTTCTTGATCCATCTCATCATACTCTGGCTGCAATGCCTCCTCTTTAATTCTCTGCGGAGAGCGTTGCAAAAGACAGACAAGTGGGATGCTGACACTAATGATGGCGTCATCGCCACTCACCATCTTGGTGGCCTCCTCAAAGTTTGTCAGGATGGTACATATGTCAGACATCCAGGTCCACTCCTGAGGTCTTATGTGTGCAGTCTGACCTGAATATCGACGGCCTTGTTGCAGCTGGTACTCCACAACTGCTCTCTTCTGCTCACAAATCCTTTGCAACATGTGGAGGGTAGAGTTCCAACTTGTGGGGACATCACACACCAGTCGGTGTGCCGGAAGCTGCAAACGCTGCTGCAACACAGCAAGGGCGGCGGAAGCTGTAGCCGACTTGCGAAAATGAGCTGACAGGCGGCGTACTTTCACGAGCAGATCTGGCAACTCGGGGTACGATTTAAGAAACCGCTGAACCACGAGGTTAAGCACATGAGCCAGGCATGGTACGTGTGTGATCTCACCTCGCCTCAGAGCCGCCACCAGGTTACGGCCATTGTCACACACGACCATGCCGGGATGTAGGTTCAGCGGTCTCAGCCACAGATCTGCCTGCTCTTTCACAGCTGTCCACAACTCACAAGCAGTGTGAGGTTTATCACCTAAGCTTATGAGTTTCAGCACAGCCTGTTGCCGCTTGGCGGAGGCAGTACTGCAATGCTTCCAGCTTGTAACTGATGTGGTGATATCTGAGATGGAGGCTGAACATGAGGAGGAGGAGGAGGAGGATGATGCGCAGGAGCTGTACACTGTGGGGGCAACTCTGACTGACATAGGGCCCGCAATCCTCGGTGTGGGGAGGATGTGTTCCGTCCCAAGGTCCGACTGGGTCCCGGCTTCCACTGTGTTTACCCAGTGTGCCGTCAGAGAGATGTACCGTCCCTGGCCACAAGCACTTGTCCACGTGTCCGTTGTCAGGTGGACTCTCCCAGTAACTGCGTTGTTGAGGGCACGGCAGATGCTTTGGGACACGTGCTTGTGTAGTGCGGGGATGGCACACCGGGCAAAATAGTGTCAGCTGGGGACCGAGTACCGAGGGACGGCCACCGCCATAAGATTGCGGAAGGATTCCGTCTCCACCAGCCTAAAAGGCAGCATTTCCAATGCAAGCAGTCGTGAAATGTGCGAATTTAGGACTGTGGCCTGTGGGGCGTTAGCTGCCAATTTCCACTTTCGTTCAAAGATCTGGGATATGGACAATTGAACGCTGCGGTGGGACGTGGACGTGGACGTTGATGCTGTTTCTTGAGAAACGGCCATAACAAGTGAAGACTGAGAGGAGGGGGCATCTTTACATGCAGTATGGACAGGGGATTGCCTTGCACACACAACAGGGGGTTCTATTGCACGCACAACAGTGGAAGAAGCAGTGGTGACACCCGCTGACACTGGTCGTGGACCCTGGGTTTCGCCCCACAAAGTCGGGTGCTTTGCTGCCATGTGCCTGATCATGCTGGTGGTGGTCAGGCTGGTAGTTTTGTCACCCCTGCTGATGCTGGCATGGCAGGTGGAACATATGGCCTTTTTGGGGTTATCAGCAGAGTCTTTAAAAAAATTCCAGACTCTGGAAGACTTACCGCTTGTACTGGCAACGTCCCTCGTGTTGGTGTTACGGGGAACGGTTGCCTGCCTTCTGTCTGCGGCCACCACACTGCTTCTTCCTGCCTGTTGGGGTACTCTGCCTCCCTCCCCCTGTGTGCTGCTGGCCTCACTCTGCATGTCCTCCTTCCACGTTGGGTCAGTTACTAGATCATCCACCACCTCCTCCTCTTCCACTTGCGCACCACGATCCTCCTCTTCACTTCCTGGCAATTGTGTCTCGTCATCGTCCACCTCTTGTGACAGATTGCCAACGTCGACTTCCTGTGGCCGTGGCTGTTCAAATATTTGTGCATCGCAACATGGGATCTCCTCTTCCACCACTTCAAGCGTATCAGGCGAGGGGCCCAAATATGGAAATGGACCAGTGAACAGCTCTTCAGAGTGTCCAAGTGTGGGATCACTTGCTGTCTGACGACACTCGGCATGGTGGGAGGAAGGAGCATCAGGGTGAGGAGGAGTATGCGGTCGAGACTCACGGCTACTAAGAGTTGACCGTGTTGAAGACAGACCGGAGCTGGTGGTGCCCAGGTAACTGGAAGTATTGTCTGCTATCCAATTAATAACCTGTTCACACTGATCAGTTCTCAATACTGGTGTTGTTCTGTGCTTCCCTAGTAATTCGGTCAAGAAGTGGGAGAAAGAAGATGTGGCTGTTGGTTGTGGCACATTTTCACCTTGGCCACGGCCCCGTCCTCTGCACGAACCATCACCAGAACGTCCACTTCCACGTCCCTTGCCACGCGCCTTGCCCATTGTAAATGAAGTAAAATAGCTTACACTTGCACTATCAATGGAAAAAGGGTAATAAAGAGTAGATTAGAACCGTGGAAGAGGAAAACCACAGTTATTGTTTACTGGGGTATACCACACTTTTTTAAATAGAGATATTTGCGGCTGAACAGTGAGCGACACACTCAAACTGCTTTTTTTTTAGATACCAAAGGCCCAAAACTGGATAGTACAGCGATTTGACCCGTGGAACTGCGAAACCACACTGGGATGTCGGGCCTACACAAGACTATTTTCAACAGATATATTTTTGTGTCACAACAGTCAGGAGACACTACTGTTTTTCTTTACGGAAAAAACTACCAAAACCTGAATAATAGAGATTTTTTACCGTGGAACAGCAAAACCACAGTTATAATTTACTGGTGTATACCAGGCTTTTTAAAATATATATATATTTGCGGCTGAACAGTGAGCGACACACTCAAACTGTTTTTTTTAGATACAAATGGCCCAAAAGTGGATAATACAGAGGTTTGTACCGTGGAACTGCAAAACCACACTTGTATTTCTCGGGCCTACACCAGACTATTTTCAACAGATATATTTGTGTCTGAAAAATCAGGGAGACACTATTTTTTTTTTTTTTTTACAGCAAAAAATGCAAAAAGCAGGATAATAGAGATTTTTTACCGTGGAACAGCAAAAGCACACTTCTGTCTCTCTGGCCTACACCAGACTATTTTCAACAGATATATTTGTGTCTGAAAAATCAGGGAGACACTATTATTATTTTTATACAGCAAAAAATGCCAAAAACAGGATAATAGAGATGTTTTACCGTGGAACATCAAAACCACAGTAATAATTTACTGGTGTATACCAGGCTTTTTAAAATATATATATATTTGCGGCTGAACAGTGAGCGACACACTCAAACTGTTTTTTTTAGATACAAATGGCCCATAAAACTGCAAAACCACACTTCTATTTCTCTGGCCTACACCAGACTATTTTCAACAGATATATTTATGTCTGAAAAATCAGAGGCACACTTTTTTTTTTTGGGGGGGGGGGGGGGGCACCAAAAGGTTAATAAGATGGGTATTTGTACATTGTGAAGGAGGAAAAAAAAAAGAGGATTTAGATTAAAAAAAAGGATTTTTCCTGGCCCCCGGGACCTGGAGCTAAGTCCAGCAATTTCAGCAACAGGAGCAGCACACAGGACTGTAATGCAGCGTTTGCTGGTATAACCACTGCGTCTCCTATACAGCCTGCCTGCCTGCCTGATATACCTGGGATGGATATTAGTCCTGAGAAGGACTGTTTGTTTGATCTGGCAGCCTTTACAGACCCTACACTAACTATTTTGCAGGATATATCTCTCCCTAAATCAGCAACGCTGTCCCTACACTGTCTGATCCGGAGCGACTGTGTCCAAGATGGCGGCGCCCGGTTTTAAATACTCGAGGTGACGCTGTGCGGCCAGCCAATCACTGTAATGCCCACAAACAACATGGCTGCGGCATTACAGTGACTGGCTGGCAATCCCTGCATGTTCATTGGCTCTGTAAAGAGCGCCAAACATGCAGGGCGGAGACCCGAGCTCCCGCCCGAGTAACCCGGAAATGCTCGGTGCTCGCCGAACATCCCGAGTAGCGTGATGCTCGGGCGAGTACCGAGCAGTGTCGAGCATGTTCGCTCAACACTAGTGCTGATGCATCACACACATATCGGGTTATAAAAATATTTAAAAACACAAGTTGTACTGTAACAAAATAGGTAAAAAGCCAAGGGGGGCGGGGTGAATACTCTCGCAAGCCAGTGTATGCCCTATTCTGATCCTCAAGAACTAATCAGAAATGGACATGTTCTGAGTCTCACAGATCTCTTTGTCGGATCCATGATTTTCACAGATATGTGAAAGGATCTATGAAATTCTGAGTCCGTGTGCCGTCCGATAAAAAAATCTGGCAGCTCACGGACATATCACACGAATATGAGAATGTGACCAAGGGATTTTACAAACAACAGAATTACTCCAAGTCACACAGTATAAAGAATAAATACTTACAGTGGTGGCCAAAAGTATTGGCACCCCTGCAATTCTGTCAGATAATACTCAGTTTCTTCCTGAAAATGATTGCAATCACAAATTCTTTGGTATTATTATCTTCATTTAATTTGCTTGCAAGGAAAAAACACAAAAGAGAATGAAGCAAAAATCAAATCATTGATCATTTCACACAAAACTGCAAAAATGGGCCAGACAAAAGTATTGGCACCCTCAGCCTAATACATGTTGCACAACCTTTAGCCAAAATAACTGCGAACAACCGCTTCCGGTAGAAGGCCAAATTATGCGCAAAAAACCTTCATTTTTCAAAGTGACATCAGTCTAGATACAATATTTCTTATATATTCATGTATGGAGTGCCGAAGTTCTTTTTGCAATTTAGATTACTTTTTTCTTCAGAGCAACCGAATATACCAGTGAGCGACCCCTCTCTTTTTTCTATTAATCATTTTTGGGATCCCGCTCCTGGGACATTGCTGCAGGTACGTGTTCACACTATTAGAAGTTTGACAGCCTTTTTTCTGACCATGCGTCCCTCCCACTAATTCCTTCTATTCATTCACAGGTGGTTTTAACTAGCTCTACCAGCCCATACATTGTAGGTTTAAAGCCCAAGCCGAGACATATTGTCCATACAGGCTTACAGCCCAAGAGTGGCATATCCAGTGGTAGCGTAGCGTAGTTACCCATCATACGAAGGTGACCTTGTCGTGGTTGATGGGCACACATAAATTGGCCAAATTATGCGCAAAAAACCTTCATTTTTCAAAGTGACATCAGTCTAGATACAATATTTCTTATATATTCATGTATGGAGTGCCGAAGTTCTTTTTGCAATTTAAACCGCTTCCGGTAACCATCAGTGAGTTTCTTACAATGCTCTGCTGGAATTGTAGACCATTCTTCTTTGGCAAACTGCTCCAGGTCCCTGATATTTGAAGGGTGCCTTCTCCAAACTGCCATTTTGAGATCTCTCCACAGGTGTTCTATGGGATTCAGGTCTGGACTCATTGCTGGCCACCTTAGAAGTCTCCAGTGCTTTCTCTCAAACCATTTTATAGTGCTTTTGGAAGTGTGTTTTGGGTCATTGTCCTGCTGGAAGACCCATGACCTCTGAGGAAGACCCAGCTTTCTCACACTGGGCCCTACATTATGCTGCAAAATTTGTTGGTAGTCTTCAGACTTCATAATGCCATGCACACGGTCAAGCAGTCCAGTGCCAGAGGCAGCAAAGCAACCCCAAAACATCAGGGAACCTCCGTCATGTTTGACTGTAGGGACCGTGTTCTTTTCTTTGAATGCCTCTTTTTTTTTCCTGTACACTCTATGTTGATGCTTTTTCCCAAAAAGCTCTACTTTTGTCTCATCTGACCAGAGAACATTCTTCCAAAACGTTTTAGGCTTTCTCAGGTAAGTTTTGGCAAACTCCAGCCTGGCTTTTTTATGTCTCGGGGTAAGAAGTGGGGTCTTCCTGGGTATCATACTGGGTATGGTAATACAGTCCCTTTTCATTCAGACGCCGACGGATAGTACGGGTTGACACTGTTGTACCCTCGGACTGCAGGGCAGCTTGAACTTGTTTGGATGTTAGTCGAGGTTCTTTATCCACCATCTGCACAATCTTGCGTTGAAATCTCTCGGCAATTTTTCTATTCCGTCCACATCTAGGGAGGTTAGCCACAGTGCCATGGGCTTTAAACTTCTTGATGACACTGCGCACGGAAGACACAGGAACATTCAGGTCTTTGGAGATGGACTTGTAGCCTTGAGATTGCTCATGCTTCCTCACAATTTGGTTTCTCAAGTCCTCAGACAGTTCTTTGGTCTTCTTTCTTTTCTCCATGCTCAATGTGGTACACACAAGGACACAGGACAGAGGTTGAGTCAACTTTAATCCATGTTAACTGGCGGCAAGTGTGATTTAGTTATAGCCAACACCTGTTAGGTGCCACAGGTAAGTTACAGGTGCTGTTAATTACACGAATTAGAGAAGCATTACATGATTTTTCAAACAGTGCCAATACTTTTGTCCACCCCCTTTTTTAGGTTTGGTGTGGAATTGTATCCAATTTGGCTTTAGGACAATTCTTTTTGTGTTTTTTTCATTGAAGACAAATTAAATGAAGATAATAATACCAAAGAATTTGTGATTGCAATCATTTTCAGGAAGAAACTGAGTATTATCTGACCGAATTGCAGGGGTGCCAATACTTTTGGCCACCACTGTACATCCAATGACCACTGATGTCTCATCTGATTAAAGCAGTTTTCTATTGTTTCTTCTCTGTCTGGTCAGACCTTCATGTCTACATCGTCTTGTCAGGCTATCATCGCAGCCCTAAAAATAACAAGGTCGCATATATATACATTTGTCTCCTAAATAAAAAATCAGCACTGTGCCTCCCATTAGCTATAATCTCCGCCGCTTAATAAATATAAATTAATCAGTCTCTGTGACTCTCCCCAATTGATTTGAAGGCTATGTGCACATGTTCTGTTTGTTGCTTTTTTTTGCACGGATTTGTGAAAAATATGCAGCATTTTAGAGTAGAAGCAAAGTGAATGAGATTTCTCAAGTCTCATGTACACGTTACTTATTTTCTCCTTGCAGATTTAAAGCAGATTAAAATTTGCATAATGTCAATTCTTTCAGCGTATTTTACACATACTAATGAGTGGAGAAAATACGCAACAAAAACGCATGTAAAAAAACATGGCAAAAGACGCTTTCCTGCCAACACATCAGGATTTGCAGCAGAATTTTTGGCTGCAAATACTGCACATGTGCACATAGTCTTAATCCCTATACTGTGTACCCCCTCCCCACGTATGACATTATCTTATAATGAATGTGTAATGAAATGGGGGGGTGGGAGAGGAAGCTATCAGGTAATAATCAGGCTTCCAGTAATAATGTGCCCCATCCTGGCCTCTTCCTGGGGTTCTGTGTCCTACCCTGGCCCCTTCCTGGGTTTATTGTGCCCATCATGGCCCCCCTTCCTGGGGTTATTGTGCCCATCCTGGTCTCCCTTCCTAGGGTTCATGTGCTCCATCCTGGGCCACTTCCTAATATAATGTTCCCTGTTCTCCACTATATAAAAAAAACAAACAACACACAATTCTACTCACCTTCCTCCTCTCCAATGCCGCGCACAGTCCTCTTCTACAGCCGGCACAAGATCCGACAGCTGACTTCGTCATCCTGCCATGACGCACGTCACAAGGGCATGAGATTGCGGGCATGCCATCAGCTGTCGGCCTCCGATTGGCTGGCGGCTTGTATTGCGGTGCAGGGAGCCGAAGGGCCCCTGCGCCGCAATACATCTCAGCTGAATGTGCATCTGCACATCTAGCTGAAATAGACAGCTGCACCGGCGATATGTCTGCCCCTGCATCTAAGGGCATAAGAACTGATTTGTCCCAGTTTATGATAACCCCAACCATTTTCAAAATTCTTTCTATATAGCCATTGAGTGGGCTCATTTTATACATTTGCATATAATGTAGTGCGAGTGTATTAATATATTCACCACCGTAGCCATCTCCAGTAACCAGCGCTGTTCTGCTCCTCTTCTCAGTGACATTACCTCTCTGCAGATTAGCCAGCTCACTCTATGATCTATGCGTGACCCGGAAGTCTCCTTTACAATGTAAGCCTCGTTCTGCTGCTCCATAGGCTTGCTTTGTAAAGGCCACTTCCGGGTCATGTAGAGTGTGACCCGGAGAGTCTGAAGAGCAGTGACATCACTGAGAAGAGGACCAGAACAGCGCTGGATCCCAGAGAAAGCAGCGGTAGGTGAGTATATTAATACATTCATACTATTACATACTATACTACATGAATGTACACGTAGATTTAGTGAAAAAAAAAAAATTCAAGGGGGCGCTTCTTTAACAATGAATCAGTGAAAAATAGATGAAACACTGATGGAACATTAACGTGCAAAACATGTCTGCTTTTTTCATCCATATAGACTTTGATGGCCGTGTCTGATTCGCAAAACAGATAAGAATACGACCTTCTCTGTGCCTCATGGATCGGACACATGTATCCATTTTTAAAAGTGATGTGTTTATGGATCAATGAAACCCTATGGGCTTGTGTGCTGTCCGAGTTAACAATGTACAGCAAACATTTGTGAATAGTGGATGTGTGAATGTAGCCTTAGCAACTGCATTTTTTTGTAGCGTTTTTGCTTTGTTTTTAATCACGTGATTTATAGATTATGTGATTTCAAGATTTCTCTTAGCATCACATGATTTGTCATGTTAAAAACGCAATAAACAATATTTCTATAAGGCCTCATTCAGATATTCGTTTTTCATGTATATTTTCTGTGTTTTTTTTCGGATAGAACACAAACCCATTGAACGCCATTGTGTTATTCACATGTCCATTTTTGATTTTAGTTATGGATCCAAATTACCCACACAAGTTTACGAGTGCATGAAAATCATGGATAGCACACAGATGACATCCACGGGTTACATTGTAATGGTGAGGAGAAACATTTAATATATTTATTTTTCTATACGTGAAAATTACTGATTCAACAATGATGATAAAAACTGACACACAAACCAAACACTGATGAAAACCGGATGACACTCAGATCGTTTTTGTCATAGGTGAAAAAAACTGATATCTGAATGAGGCCAAACAGTGGGGAAAAAAAATCCGTATAGACATAAGCTCAATAAGTAGTATTTAGTTGCAGTTTCCAGAACTCATATCCCATTCACATATTCAGGAAAATATCCACAAGTAAAAATGAAAACACTGCAGATCTATCCACAGCATGCTCATTATTGCTGCATTTTCTGGTTTGTAGCAGCTTATTCCTGAATGGTAATGGGGCTAAATCCTAGTGTGGATCAACTGTCCAATCCACAGCAGAAATTCGAGTTTCAGCTGCAGATTATCTACAAATATACACAGAGGATTTCCCTATAGTAAGTCTTCTGCACCATGTGAACACTTTTAGTTCACCAGATGTTTCATTGAGCTCTGATATGTTAGGATGTGAGTTAGTGAATTGTGGAGGGGCTTTTCAAAGTTAGTTTACTATAACAAGTTTATAATGTAAAGCAACAATGTATCAGAGCGTGGGAGCACAATAAGCAACCTTCTGATTATACAGTGGACCCTGCGCCTACCCCCATATACCGAATGCTGAGCATGTTTCACTGATTCTCTAAGGTTGACCACTACAATTTAGGGCTCATGCAAACAAGCGTTAAATCAGACATTTACTATCCAATTTTTAAATCGGAAAACACACTAACCCATGTTATTCTACAGTGCTGTTCAGATGAACTTTTTTTTTTCTGAGTCCAAATATCCATGAGAAAAAAAATTGCAGCCTGCACCCCTTTCATCTGATTCTTGTATGAGACTCATACATTCAAATCTATGGGCGTGAGGAAAAAAATCGGATCCCACACGGTCTGTCAGAGTGACATCTGATTTTTATGGATAGTTTTATATTATAAATAGGAATGAGCGAACCTGTGGAAGTTTGGGTTCTGGTACCCGACCGAACTTTTTGTCTACAGTTCGGTTCGGATACCATAACTTTACCCGAACTTGAACATGAACCCTAACCCCATTAAAATGTATGGGGAGCCGAACTTCAGAGCTAGATATAGCTCTCTCTAAGGTTCACTCATATCTTTTTTTAAATCAAATGTTTTTTATTGATTTTTCTAAAGATTTACACGAAGGAAAAAATAAAAAAAAAATAAAAAAAGGAAAAAACAATAACAACTAGACAAACATTGGAGAAACACAGTTCTCCACCCCTGCAACCTTAAGAAGCATCAAACATGAGTTATTTATCCATCCTGGTGCTACAAAACCAGCATAATTAGATGAACAAATATTTGAACATAGTAACAATAGTCACTCTAATTACATATAACTTGTGGAAGTAATAATAATATTTTAAAACAAGTTTAATTTGAGGCATCATATAAACGTAACTCAAAGCAAGCCGAGGCGAAATCTCCTCAGTTCCCTAGATGTCAAACCAGAGCCATCAACCCATAGACCCCACATCCTGTCACATTTAGAGATAGCATCTCTTTTTAGGTATATGCCTTTTTCCAAAATTACTAGCCAGCTAACTTTATCAATAAATTCTGATATCATAGGCTCCTGGTCTGCTATCCAATTTTGGGCTATCAATTTTCTTGCCATATATAACATACGTGCTGCTGCAATTTTGCCGTACTCATCAATAGTCAGATCTTCAACATATCCCAGTATACATACTAATGGTGAAAGCTCTACGTCAATTGAATAAACCCTGTTAATCATTGCTACAACACTCTTCCAAAAGGACACAAAGTTAGGACAGTTCCACATATGAAGCATATCTGTTATGTTAGTTTTGCATCTAGGGCAGTGGGGTCTTGAACTAAATCCTATGTTAAATAAGAATTGAGGTTTCCTGTATACCTGGTGTATCACATATATATGGGACAGTCTATGGGATTCACTTAAAGACAGCTGTGGAACTCTTTCCAGTATATCTGACCAGTGATTTTCCTCTATGGGTCCCATTACACTCTCCCATTTCTCTTTTGATCGCATCAGCTAGTTTGTCAATATAATGTCTAAGAGAATGTTATAAAGTAATGAGATCAGTCCACGAGAACTGTGTAGATTAGCTATTCTCTGTATTATTGAGTTTTGGGGTACCCCTCCTTCCATAACAATGCCTTCCTCCGGATATGCGTACCTAAATTATAAGTACTTATAGAATTCAGAGGGAGGTAATCCATAGTCGTTTTGTAGCTGTGAGAATTCCTTAGTCACATCACCTATCAGCACTTGATTAAGTCTGTTTAAACCCTTGGAGCTCCAGGAGCCAAATCCCACTAGTTGGTATAGCTTTGGAAGCCATGGAGTGTTCCATAATGAAGTAAATTGTGAAACACTTTCTATTCCTTGTAATTTTGTTCACTGTCCCCCAAAGTTTGTGACATAACATCATAGTCGGTATTTTGCCTCCAAGTGTCCCAAACTTATGCGCCTCTAATACCTCATAGAGTTTATCTGATTGAAAATAATGCTGTAGCAACATACGCTGAGCTCCTCCTCCCCCAGGGTCGTCCCATCCCCGAATATGTTGAAGCTGTGATGCCACATAATATACCCATGGGTTAGGAACCGAAGGTTCACTCATCTCTAATCATAAAAACTTAGGAAACTGTATGTGATCATGTACATGCATTAATGTAATTGTATGAAAATGGATCGCACATGGATGTAAAAAATGGACACACAGATGGCACATGGATGTCAATTAGAAAAAAATCATCTGAGTTTTCTGGATGAAACTGGGAAGATTTTTTTTCTACGCTTGTCTGCAGGCACCCATACACTGCACTACACTCTCTGCTTCTGAAATTGTTCTCCTTTGCTCAACAATACCCATGTAATGCCTGGCCTTTCTGCACATAGCAGAGCACTTAATGAACAAGGCATCCAGGGTTCACTTTGGACAGCTTGCTGGAAGAATGAGCGCAGGATGACTAGGATTATCACTTTGCCATACTGGCCTACCTCTCTGTATGACAGCAAAATCTCTCCAAAAATATAATGTCTTACAGTACAGGACAATCCTTTACACAAGTCTTTATAGGTCCCGTATCCATACACCAAGGAAGTGAGATCCAACAAGCATCCACTCACATGTCGTTGATGCATATTCCTTGGATGCGGTCACCTTCCAGGGCAAAAAATAAATAATTTTTGCAGTTGGGTTTAGTTAAGAATTTTACATCTTTTGACTTTTACAGGCACTTTGGTTCACTACACTGGCTACTGAATGATTTAACTATGAATCTGTCAGTGAGCTCATTTTAAGGAGTTTGTTAGTCTTTTCCTCTAAAGACTTCAGTGCTAATTTATGTGACAGTTTAAAACTTTGTCATAACGAGCTCACTGATGAAGTCTCCGCTAATTCATTCCACAGTCAATAATAAACCGTGCAACACAGGCTAAAGAAGGCAAACAGTGCAAAGAAAAAGTCTCTGACGGAGTCCATATTCTTTAAAGACTAGTATAGAATGCAGCAGTGGTTGGATCAGCTACAAATTGTGAAAGGTTATTAATAAAGGTTTTATTGGTTCAGTCATTTGAAGGATACAACAGATACTAGATCATTCACATTCTGTCCGATCCTAATTGTATGTGTATTGCCAGCTTAAAGGGAATCTGTCAGTAGGATCAACCCTCCTAAGCCGTCTATATGAGGATGTAGGTCATAGGAAACTGAATAAAATGATATCTTGATATCTGCGATTCGATGTCTTATTCCAGAGAAATACAGATATTTCTAATATGTAAATGAGATGTTCAGCCAGACACTGATCTGCATGAGAATCTGCCTCCAGGGCTTATTTTATATGAAAGGTGGAGTTACCAGTGTGAGACAAGTAACTAACACAGAATAGTAGAACTGAACTTTGTCTTCTTACAAACACATTTGCTGCAGCTCTCACAGCTCTGCTGTATTAGAACCATGTCTGCCTGTGAGATGGAAGCTGCAGCTGAGAGGAACCTGCAGATGTGTCAGGTATAATCACACACAGCTCTGCAGTGAGATCAGGACAGCAGAGAGTGGTCATTACATATCACACTGGTAACGCTCCCTTTTATATAAAATAAGCTCTAGAGGCAGATTCTTAGGGAGATCCATGTCCAGCCCATAGTCCCGAACAGCTCATTTATTTTTAAGAAAAATGTGCTTTTCTCTAGAAAAAGATATCCGATTGCAGATATCAAGGTATCATTTTATTCAAGCTTCTATGACCTATATGCCGATATATACGGCTTAGGAGGGCTGATCCTAATGACAGATTCCCTTTAAGTGTGGTACCATACAGTGTTTCTTTATGTCATATATACATGTAGCACCCTGAGGATTCGGCTGCTACAGAGGTATTGCACCTCAACCCAGAGGTGTGATATTCCACTCCCGGGTAAGGATGGAGTGTGGAACTGAGCTCAGTTAGCTGCATGCACTACACACATCCCATTTCCGAGGGACAGACCGATGGTACTCCCACTAGAGAAATGTGCAGGTACGACAGTGTCTGTTCCTGGCTGGAGTGGGAGGGGGGTGGAACATCCCAGTAGTGTAGGGGCAGATAGGGGGAGCAGCCTGGGTAAAGCTAGGAGCTCATTGGGTGCTGGTCACCTGAGCTCACACATAGAGGGAGTATATAAGGTGGGAACCATCTTAGATCAGGGTCAGCCTGTGAGACGTCAGTCTTTTGTAGAGGTTTGGTCAGTCTGAGAGAGCCTGAGAAGCAGAGAGAGAGGAGAAAGAAGGACCCAGAAGGGGGAGAAGAGGGAACTCCAAGAACCCAAAATTAGATCAGAGGGTGAAGAGTTGGCAACAGGGTACCGGATCCCAAGCTGGTGGAGGCTACAGCACACCTTAGCCAGAGACCGGAGGTCGTGGGCAGGATCTGCCACGACCACCCACTAAATCCACCTGGAAGGCAAACCAAGAATAGGGTCGGGGAACCCAGAGACAAGGGTTTACCAACAAGAGGCCCGAGGGAGCCGGACTTAGGTGGATCCCTGGTGGGGAAGGCCAGAGAGAAGGACAAGTCAGAAAGGGAGCTCAGGACCACGCTCCAGAATCACCTGGGGGTTGGCCGAGTCCAAGACCTGGTGGACGCAGCACGGCTCGGGCGGTCACTTAAGGCCAGAGTGACCACAAGAACAGCAGTAAGTAAAAACCCTGAACTGCACAGCCCGGCTCGGAGTCTTCTTAACATCCACACTGCACCACCACTACCACCATCCTCTACACCTGACCCCCTGAGGCTATACCCCTCCCGTTGGGGGTTATACTACCAGAGCTGCACAAGCACCACCAGCCTCAGCGGACCCTGCTGCAGCGGCGGCCGTATTGACCGCAAATCAACGGGTGGCGTAGTCGACACAAAGAACACTAATAACATCTGTAAGGACTGCCACACACTGAGCTTGACACCCTGGGCACGGACCGGGTCACCGCCACTCGGAGACTACAACCCCCATCTGATCCGGCTCCGGGTATCCCCCAAACAACACTGGCCCAGGGGGCGCGTCAACTTTGGCGTAGCCGGCAGGATAACGTGCCCGCAACAACCGCGTACTGCGTGCCTGAAGAAAAGTTCACCGTTACCTCAAAAAGAAGTCTCCCGCCGGTTCCGGAGGGTCCCCACCAACGGACCCCATCACAGGTCGTTTCCCGCCGGTTGTCCGCCATTTGCAGCTTTTTCCCGCCATCCATGGAGTTTCCCGCCACTGGGAGACGATTCCCGCCATTTCCAAGGATTTCCCGCCTTGGGGCAGCGGACGCCATTATGGGCGTGCCAGAGGGTGGCAAAAGGCCACCTCCCATCGTGGGCCAGGTCGAAGAATGGCGCCAAAAGCGGAAACCGCGCCCACCAACAGAGACTGTGATGCTGGAAGTGTCCATCAGCGTGAGAGAACTGCCCCTGGAACTGACAATCACTAAGTTGCCCCGGGACCATCCTCAATGTGGGCGGAGACAGAACAAGAGAACGAAGATGGGTGCAGCCTGGAGGAGTCTGGAGAGAGCGCACCCGGAGACAAGACGTCTGGAGGAGAGTCCAGAGAGAGCGTACCCGGAGATGGAGGGAGAGACAGGCAGCACCGACCCAGTGGTCAGGAGCCTGCTGCAAGCAACAACCCCACTAGGCTTAGTGGAGATCCTGGCACAGCTCCCCCGAGACCGGGAGTGTGCACAGACCGCGCTGGAGGGCCTCGCACGGAGGATGGCCCGGGTGCAGCGGGAGACGTTGGCGGAGTGGAGCCGAGAGATGGCCCAGCAGACCGGAACCCGTCAGCGGAGCACGCCGCCCGAGACGAGGAGACAGACCGCCTCTGAGGATGGCGCAGGAGGAATGAAGGCAGGAGACGGCGCCGAGAAGGGAGCTGAACGGACGGAGGCAGGTAAAGGGGACGTCTCTACCCCGAGCCGAGAAACCGTGTACCTGCCCCAGCTCCCCGTCGCAGAGCCCGAAGTTCCCCCTGCCGTGCCCGTCGCTGCATCGTCACCGCCGCAGACTAGGCCTCAAGCAGTAACCGTGGCCGCGACCCCTGTGACGTCACGTGTTTCGACCCTGAGCGCGGCAAAGCAGGAAATACCATCGGCCTGGTCGCAAGGCCTAGTACCTCCGGGCGCCGCAATACCAACAGCGCCCCCTACCTCCGCGGAGCCACCGGCCTGGTCGCAGGGCCGAGTAACCCAGGGCGCCGCCGTTCTTACGGTGCCCTTTGCCTTTAGGGTGCCCCAAGCCTGGTCGCAAGGCCTGGTCGACCCGGGCGCAGCTACCATCAACGCGCCCTCAACATCTAGAGTGCCGCACCTGGGTGAAGACCTGTTCGCCCAGCATACGTGCCCGGATGGGCAGCCCTTTGTATGGCCCCAGGAGTATATTCAGCTGGAACTCCAGAGAGCAAGGCCCATGTGCGAGCCCCTGATTCCGGCTCCGAAGCCCGTAAGGAGGACCTCGCCCCCACTGGAGGAGATCCAGTTCGAGTGGGACCCCACCGGAGAAGACCTCATGGGGTTCACTCAGGAGACTCGGGCGGCCGCAGCGGAGCGTGCAGAGTGCTGCCGGCAGCAGCTCGAGGTCTTCGAGAGGGAGCGGAGAGAGAGGCGGGTCCGGGAACAGCAAATGCAGATAAGGAGCGCGGAGCAGAAGAGCCGGACCAGGAGGAAACCCCGTGCAGCTCATGGTCCCCGTGCCACCGGGACTGTGATAAAATTCAATATGCAGCACGGATGGGGCTTTATTAGAGACCATCAGACCCCCGGCGACGTCTTTGTAACCCGCAGAGACGTAGAAAGCCATCTGCCGGAGGGACACAGAGGTCGTGACCTGTACGTAGGGGACGAGGTCACCTTCACCCGGCACAAGTGTGCCAAAGGACCCTACGCCCTCCATGTGCATCGCCTGACGGAGGAGGAGCTGCGGTGTGAGGAGGAGCAAGAGGACCCGGACGGGTCTGAAGAATCTAAAGAAGGAGCAGGAGGACGCCGTCGTTGAAGTACGGTAGAGAGAGACTGTACATAGTTACCCGTCAGGGTATAAGAACTGTTCTAGTTAAAATATAGTCCCCGTTGGGACCAGCCAATTGAACTGAAACCCGTGTGTCCCTATTCCCACTGACCGAGGACTGAGAGAGGTCATTCCTCCCTAATACCTGGCCGAGGACTGAGAGCGGCCATATTTCCCTTGCTTCCTAAAGCGCCCCCTACCGGTTTTATAGGAAACTGTTTTCTTCCAAGAGAGACTGTCGCACCTTACCCGGTCACAAGTTGCACTGTGGCCGGAGGAACAAGAATGTTATTTATGAAAAGTTTTATATGAAAAGTTTGATAGCTGATAATATATATGATGTTTTATATGTTGATGTTTATGAAAAAAAAAAAAAAAATTGTATGTTTTGATGTTTTGTTATCTTACAGCCCGAGGACGTGCTGTGGTTTACCAGGGGGGAATGTAGCACCCTGAGGATTCGGCTGCTACAGGGGTATTGCACCTCAACCCAGAGGTGTGATATTCCACTCCCGGGTAAGGATGGAGTGTGGAACTGAGCTCAGTTAGCTGCATGCACTACACACATCCCATTTCCGAGGGACAGACCGATGGTACTCCCACTAGAGAAATGTGCAGGTACGACAGTGTCTGTTCCTGGCTGGAGTGGGAGGGGGATGGAACATCCCAGTAGTGTAGGGGCAGATAGGGGGAGCAGCCTGGGTAAAGCTAGGAGCTCATTGGGTGCTGGTCACCTGAGCTCACACATAGAGGGAGTATATAAGGTGGGAACCATCTTAGATCAGGGTCAGTCTGTGAGACGTCAGTCTTTTGTAGAGGTTTGGTCAGTCTGAGAGAGCCTGAGAAGCAGAGAGAGAGGAGAAAGAAGGACCCAGAAGGGGGAGAAGAGGGAACTCCAAGAACCCAAAATTAGATCAGAGGGTGAAGAGTTGGCAACAGGGTACCGGATCCCAAGCTGGTGGAGGCTACAGCACACCTTAGCCAGAGACCGGAGGTCATGGGCAGGATCTGCCACGACCACCCACTAAATCCACCCGGAAGGCAAACCAAGAATAGGGTCGGGGAACCCAGAGACAAGGGTTTACCAACAAGAGGCCCGAGGGAGCCGGACTTAGGTGGATCCCTGGTGGGGAAGGCCAGAGAGAAGGACAAGTCAGAAAGGGAGCTCAGGACCACGCTCCAGAATCACCTGGGGGTTGGCCGAGTCCAAGACCTGGTGGACGCAGCACGGCTCGGGTGGTCACTTAAGGCCAGAGTGACCACAAGAACAGCAGTAAGTAAAAACCCTGAACTGCACAGCCCGGCTTGGAGTCTTCTTAACATCCACACTGCACCACCACTACCACCATCCTCTACACCTGACCCCCTGAGGCTATACCCCTCCCGTTGGGGGTTATACTACCAGAGCTGCACAAGCACCACCAGCCTCAGCGGACCCTGCTGCAGCGGCGGCCGTATTGACCGCAAATCAACGGGTGGCGTAGTCGACACAAAGAACACTAATAACATCTGTAAGGACTGCCACACACTGAGCTTGACACCCTGGGCACGGACCGGGTCACCGCCACTCGGAGACTACAACCCCCATCTGATCCGGCTCCGGGTATCCCCCAAACAACACTGGCCCAGGGGGCGCGTCATACAGAATGATTCTTACCTGGCAGTGATGCTTCTAGAGGAAAATTCCTTCTACTACATACTAAATTTGATGGCGCACGGCACCACAAGCTCTGAGATGTATACCTCTATACAAAACAAAGGGTGGACTTAGTAGTATTCACCTCTTGCATTGCTGATATGTTCTGTGCGGTTTATGATGAATGCTAAATGTTTCTGATGAGCCAGGTTTCATTTCCAAATATTTTCTGTAATGTAACATACCAGAAATCCAGTTACATATTCCTCTTTTTCAGTATAAACAGGATCTCTTAGGGCAAATTCCTAACTGAATATTCCAAACATTTCCTACATTTACCAAAGGAGAAAACATTTACCTCCTGCAAAATCATAAATCTATTGTATGAGCTTCTTCTCAAAACAATCTGATTTTAAAGCCCGTAAAGGCTGAAATATTTAAGGCAGGCTTTTCTGTAAGGTCGGCTTTCCAAGATGCGGCTTATAACTGTGGCCCCCAATGAATGCATGAGCTTGCAGTAACACTGAGTGGTTACTTGCAAACTTGTGCACACTGTAGCATGTGAACATAGTCCAAAGTGTTTACAGGATTTTGTCATGTATTCCTGTCATTACTAATGACACCTTGCACCATTCCTCATTATTTTCCTGCATGTACATCCCAACCATCCCGCATCCAGAGAGACTGTCCCGAGCTTGGGTAGCTGTCCTGGGAACTGTGGGCTATGTCCGACATCAGCTGTGTCTGTGCCCTAAGGTCGCAGATTAAACTGAATAGAACCGTGGAGGAGACAGCCAAAAGATCCTCCTTCTACATTTCAGTCTTCCAGAAGGCTGAATGTCCTGCCAGGACCTATGGGTCAGGGGCCAGACTCTAGGCACGTGACTGACGTGAAGAAAAGGGAAGAGGAGCAAGGCACGGGTAACGTGTGTGGTTGTATATATGGGTATACAGTGGCACGTAAAAGTTTTGGCACCCCTGGTCAAAATTACTGTTATTGTGAACAGTTAAGTTGAAGACCTCAAAATAGCAGTGCATGCAAGACGACCAAGGAATCTCACAGAAAGAAGAATTTTTCAAGGAAGAATGGATGAAAATCCCTCAAACAAGAATTGAAAGTCTCTTGTCTAGCGTTTACAAGCTGTGATACTTGCAAAATGGGGCGCTACTAGGTACTAACCATGTGGGGTGCCCGAACTTTTGCATCGGCCCATTTTCCTTTTTGTAATTTTTAAAATATAAAAGATGAAAAAATTATATTATATTATATATATAATTAATTTTTTTTGCTTAAAATACAAAGGAAATGTGTAATCTTTACCTTTAGCCCTTTTAGACATCATTTCATCTTCAACTTGCTTAACTGTTCACAATAACAGTAATTTTGATAAGGGGTGACCAAACCTTTACATGCCACTGTATATTTATTTATTGATGTAGCAGAGCTGTATATACAGTACAGACCAAAAGTTTGGACACACCTTCTCATTTAAAGATTTTTCTGTATTTTCCTGAAAAATTGTACATTCACACTGAGGGCATCAAAACTATGAATTAACCCATGTGGAATTATATACTTAACAAAAAAAAGTGTGAAACAACTAAAAATATGTATTATATTCTAGGTTCTTCAAAGTAGCCACCTTTTGCTTTGATGGCTGCTTTGCACACTCTTGGCATTCTCTTGATGAGCTTCAAGAGGTAGTCACCGGAAATGGTTTTCACTTCACAGGTGTGCCCTGTCAGGTTTAATAAGTGGGATTTCTTGCCTTATAAATGGGGTTGGGACCTTCAGTTGTGTTGTGCAGAAGTCTGGTGGATACACAGCTGATAGTCCTACTGAATAGACTGTTAGAATTTGTATTATGGCAAGAAAAAAGCAGCTAAGTAAAGAAAAACGAGTGGCCATCATTACTTTAAGAAATGAAGGTCAGTCAGTCAGTCTGAAAAATTGGGAAAACTTTGAAAGTGTCCCCAAGTGCAGTTTCAAAAATCATCAAGCGCTACAAAGAAACTGTCTCACATGAGGACCGCCCCAGGAAAGGAAGACCAAGAGTCACCTCTGCTTCTGAGGATAAGTTTATCCGAGTCACCAGCCTCAGAATTCGCAGATTAACAGCAGCTCAGATTAGAGACCAGGTCAATGCCACACAGAGTTCTAGCAGCAGACACATCTCTTCAACAACTGTTAAGAGGGGACTTTGTGCAGCAGGCCTTCATGGTAAAATAGCTGCTAGGAAACCACTGCTAAGGACAGGCAACAAGCAGAAGAGACTTGTTTGGGCTAAAGAACACAAGGAATGGACATTAGACCAGTGGAAATTGTGCTTTGGTCTGATGAGTCCAAATTTGAGATCTTTGGTTCCAACCACCGTGTCTTTGTGCGACGAAGAAAAGGTGAACAGATGGACTCTACATGCCTGGTTCCCACCGTGAAGCATGGAGGAGGAGGTGTGATAGTGTGGAGGTGCTTGGCTGGTGACACTGTTGGGGATTTATTCAAAATTGAAGGCATACTGAATCAGCATGGCTACCACAGCATCTTGCAGCGACATGCTATTCCATCCGGTTTGCGTTCAGTTGGACCATCATTTATTTTTCAACAGGACAATGACCCCAAACACACCTCCAGACTGTGTAAGGGCTATTTGACCAAGAAGGAGAGTGATGGGGTGCTACGTCAGATGACCTGGCCTCCACAGTCACCAGACCTGAACCCAATCGAGATGGTTTGGGGTGAGCTGGACCGCAGAGTGAAGGCAAAAGGGCCAACAAATGCTAAGCGTCTCTGGGAACTCCTTCAAGATTGTTAGAAGACCATTGCCGGTGACTACCTCTTGAAGCTCATCAAGAGAATGGCAAGAATGTGCAAAGCAGTCATCAAAGCAAAAGGTGGCTACTTTGAAGAACCTAGAATATAAGACATATTTTCAGTTGTTTCACACTTTTTTGTTAAGTATATAATTCCACATGTGCTAATTCATAGTTTTGATGCCTTCAGTGTGAATGTACAATTTTCAGTCAAGAAAACACAGAAAAATCTTTAAATGAGAAGGTGTATCCAAACTTTTGGTCTGTACTGTATGTGTTTGTATTGCTGCAGCAGTGCGGTGTGTATATATGTGTATTGATGTAGCTGAGCGGTGTGTATATGTGTGTATTAAGGTAGCATAGCTGTGTGTATTAATGTGGCAGAGCTGTGCGTTTAGATGTAGCAAAGGTGTGTGTATATATGTGTGTATTAACGTTGCAGAGTTGTGTGTATATTGTCATAGCAGAGTTGTGTGTATATGGGTGTGTATTGATGTAGCAGAGCTGTGTGCATTGATATAGAAAAGATGTGTGTATATGTGTATTGATGTTACAGAGCTGTATGATTTTCGGTGTGCATTGATATAGAAAAGGTGTGTGTATACAGTGAGGAAAAAAAGTATTTAGTCAGCCACCAATTGTGAACGTTCTCCCACTTGAAAAGATGAGAGAGGCCTGTAATTGACATCACAGGTGGACCTCAACTATGAGATACAAAATGAGAAAACAAATCCTGAAAAATCACATTGTCTGATTTGGAAAGAAATTTTTTTCACATTTTGGTGGAAAATAAGTATTTGGTCAATTACAAAAGTTCATCTCAATACTTTGTTATATATCCTTTGTTTGCAATGACAGAGGTCAAACGTTTTCTGTAAGTCTTCACAAGGTTGGCACACACTGTTGCTGGTCTGTTGGCCCATTCCTCCATGCAGATCTCCTCTAGAGCAGTGATGTTTTGGGGCAGTCGCTGGGCAACACGGACTTTCACCTCCCTCCAAAGGTTTTCTATAGGGTTTAGATATGGAGACTGGCTAGGCCACTCTAGGACCTTGAAATGCTTCTTACGAAGCCACTCCTTCGTTGCCCTTGTGGTGTGCTTGAGATCATTGCCATGCTGAAAGACCCAGCCATATTTCATCTTCAATGCCCTTGCTGATGGAAGGAGGTTTGCACTCAAAATCTCACGATACATGGCCCGTTTCATTCTTTCATGTACACGGATCAGTCGTCCTGGACCCTTGGCAGAGAAACAGCCCCAAAGCATGATGTTTCCATCCCCATGCTTCACAGTAGGTATGGTGTTCTTTGGATGCAACTCAGCATTCTTTCTCCTCCAAACACGCCGAGTTGTGTTTCTACCAAACAGTTCTACTTTGGTTTCATCTGACCATATGACATTCTTCCAATACTCTTCTGGATCATCCAAATGCTCTCTAGCAAACTTCAGACTGTCCCGGAAATGTAATGGCTTAAGCAGGGGGACACGTCTGGCACTGCAGAATGAGTCCCTGGCGGTGTAGTGTGTTACTGATGGTAGCCTGTGTAACGTTGGTCCCAGCTCTCTGCAGGTCATTCACTAGGTCCCCCTGTGTGGTTCTGGGATTTTTGCTCACCGTTCTTGAGATCATTTTGATCCCACGGGGTGAGATCTTGTGTGGAGCCCCAGATCGAGGGAGATTATCAGTGGTCTTGTATGCCTTCCATTTTCTAATTATTGCTCCCACAGTTGATTTCTTCACACCACGCTGCTTGCCTATTGCAGATTCAGTCTTCCCAGCCTGGTGCAGGGCTACAATTTTGTTTCTGTTGTCCTTCAACAGCTCTTTGGTCTTCACCATAGTGGAGTTTGGAGTGTGACTGTTTGAGGTTGTGGACAGGTGTCTTTTATACTGATAACAAGTCCAAACAGGTGTCAGTACTACAGGTAATGAGTGGAGGACAGAGGAGCCTCTTAAAGAAGATGTTACAGGTCTGTGAGAGCCAGAAATCTTGCTTCTTTGTAATTGACCAAATACTTATTTTCCACCAAAATTGAAAAAAAATTTCTTTCCAAATCAGACAATGTGATTTTCAGGATTTGTTTTCTCATTTTGTCTCTCATAGTTGAGGTCTACCTATGATGTCAATTACAGGCCTCTCTCATCTTTTTAAGTGGGAGAACTTTCACAATTGGTGGCTGACTAAATACTTTTCTGTTTCAACCAGTAATAAAGGAATCATAGGAAGGCCTATTACTCTACTAGGAAACCATCAATTGGACTATTCTCTTCGAAAAAGAAAGCAAGGGCTCATAGTCACTGAGACAGGGCATATACGGCTCCTTTAGTGCAAAGCTGTGTGCTCTCTATCATACTGAATACTGTAAGAACACTGTTGTAGGGTCAAGCAGTGGGGATGATTGTAAATGGTTGCTGGAGTTTCTCTGCATCACACAGACCTAAATTTCACTTCAATATCTGATTCATACACTTATGATGTGCAACTAGAAACCTGCGGAGGTATAGCAGAGGCCTTATGCACCTCTATGGGAGCTCTATAAGGCCATGTGCCCACGTAGCGTTTTTGTAGCGTTTTTGCGGCCGCGAAAACGCTTGTAAAACCGTCTGCTATGCAAAGCAATGTGAAATCGGATGTGCTGTGCACATGATGCGCTAATTAGCACGCCAAATTCAAATTGCGTTGCAAAACGCAGCATGACCATTTCTACCACGATTACGCCGCAAATTCGTGGCCATTGAGGAACATTGAAACGCAGCAAACCCGCAGGTATATGTGGATTTGCTCCGTTTCAATTAAAATCAATGGCCGCGAATTTGCGGCGTAATTGCGGTGCGTGTTGTACCTGGGATGAAGAGGAGACTACAACTCCTCTTCATCCCGACTACCATGAGGTGAAAAAAATAAATAAAGTTAAAAATAATAAAAACCTGTATACTCACTTCTCCGGTCTTCTCCTGTCCTCTCTCCTCAGCGTACTGCGGTGCACTTGCAGGACCTGCGGTGACGTCATTTAGTCAGCTGATGGTCACGCGACCATCACCTGACCGCTGACGTCAGCGGTCGCGTGACCATCAGCTGACTAAATGACGTCATCGCAGGTCCTGCCAGTACACCGCGGGACGCCAAGGAGAGAGGACGCGGCTGGGAGGAGACCGGAGAGGTGAGCATACAGTTTTTTTTATTTTTAACTTTTTAATTCTTTTTATTTTTTTTACTATAGATGCAGCATTTAAAGCATCTAAGTTGGTCACACATTATAAATCCATCCCGGTTGCATGGATTTATATTGTTTGACCAACTTGTCAAGCACTTTTCCAAGTGATGCCAAAAATCGCTTGGAAAAGTGCTTGAAAAAACGCATGCGAAAACGCATGTAAAAACACTGAAAAAAACGCTTCTCTCTGGCAGAAAAAACGCATGTAAATCTGCATGCGTTTTTTTCTGCCAGAGAGAGGCAAAAATGCTCTGCATCAAATCCGCTACATGGGCACATAGCCTTACCGCTCTCTGCCGCATGCACGAGGCCTAATGCCTAACAATTCATTGATGTCAACTGCGTAACAAATACATATGTATATATTTCTATAAATAAACGTATTATTATAAAGATGTGGTTATTTTAGCATGAAGCAAGAAAGCAAACTATATTGATTGGCACAAAGTAAAGTAAAATGATTGCTTTTCTTCTGCAGAGCTAAAAATACTGTAAATGATTGGCAGTTATACTATGATTAAGGCATAATATCAGCGGCGTAAGCTCCCACGTAACCTGCTCAGTGCTCGACGTGAGACTCCTTGCCAGTGAGTGTCATATCCTCTTTTTATCCTTTTATGTGGCAGCTGTCCTGAATCTGTCTGTATGCTAATAACTTCATCGCGTCAACATGATATGCAAAATATATGCAAACAAGCTTCTTCCGCTCCTCTATTTTCATATGGCACGAATCGCCTCTGTGATACATGCTGGTGCAGAATTCTCTAATGCGCTCTTTCTTCATATATCAATTACTTTTCTAAGTATAGGAATTATATTCTCCCCTGCTAGGATTTAAAGTGTCTATCAAACTATGCACAGTAGACTACATGCTAAACATAATTACACATTCTACTAAAAGCACAAAAAGGACTCAGTGTTTCATGTAAAGATGCTTTTAGGGAGAAGTCTATAACCGTTCAAGATTAAAAAAAAACCCTAGGGTTCACTCACTACATCATTCCTGTAGAGGAGATAAAAAAAAAAAAAAGAGAGGCAGCAAACATGGTGTCTCTGGTTTCACACCCCATTCACAAAAACAATTGCAACACATTTTCTGTGCAAATTTTATCTCCAGTTGGTGAAGGAAAAAAGAAGAGAAAATATTTTTGTTCCTATGTTCCGACTACCTACATGTGACTGATGCATCCAATCACTCAGCAGTTGTGTGCTACTTGTGCAACCATCACTCCAGAGGCCAGTGATTGCCTGCAGCAGTTGAATTTGGGTAGCTGTAACATCATCACTGACGGACATCGAAAAAAAGACGTGGCATGCTGGAGCATTAGGGTATTTGCTTCGTTAGTATGAATTAATTTAGAAATTAAAATTATTATATAACATGTTTAAAGGGGTGGTTTCATAAAAAGACATGTCTGATAGATGCAGGTCTCACCTCCGATACCCGCAGCTACCTCCAGAATGGGTTTCCCACAATGTCCTGTTCTAGCCGGCTTTCGATCACCAGCGAGTAGAGAAATTGCGACATGTGCTGCCTATCTCAATTTATTGCTAAGGGAGTTGTGACTACAGCCGTGCACGACGCATACGCTGCCACCGCTCCACTTACTGGTGGTTGGGCACCAGATGAAACAGGGAGTCAGGGGATCTTAATTCGAGAGATGGTTGCAGTACTCAGGATGGCACATTCTGAGTTTATACCATAAATGTCTCTTGTAAGGCAAACCCTTTTAATGTGAAGATATCTATGCAGTGAGCTCTCCCCTTGTGTCAGCTGTGGGAAAATACAATGAAGCATAAGCTGCATTTTAGTACTGAGTCCCCCTCTCTGCACTGTCCAATCACCAACACCACCTGAGCTCAGTCAGTCTATATGGTCAGTACACCACTGAGTATCCTGAATTTAAAGGGGTAATCCCCTCTTCAAGATCCTATCCCAATATGTAGTAGGTGCAGTAATAACAATATTAGCAAATACCTCCAATTAGAAATGTAGTATAGTTCTTCTGATTCGCTATGTCGCTAACCCCATGTGCAGGGCATTGCTGTAGGTTAGGTATCTTTGGTTACAACAACTAATATAGTGAGTTAGTTGTTAGTGGTCGTAACCATGGATGGTAAGCTAAATAGTGTGTCAGAAGAACTATACTACATTGATAATTGGAGATATTTGCTAATATTATTATTATTACACCTACTACATATTGGGATAGGATCTTAGAGAGGGGAATACCCCTTTAATGGCAAACGTTGCTAGACATATTGTACATTATTAGTAGTCAACACATACTACAGGGCCCAAGGGAGCTAAAACTCTGCTTCAGAACAGCAAGTGTCATCATTGTCTCCAACCTACTATGGCTCGCAGACCTTTGATGTGTGGCTCGCGGCTGTCTGCCATCCTGGTGTATTAGCACTAGGTCTAGCAAGCAGTTATAAAGGGCAGGTCTCCTGATGGTGACTTTTGTGAGTAGCCCCAAATAAAAGAGCAGATCCGAATGTGCATATACTGGCGAGGAGTAGAGGGGGGATATAAGCTGGAGATAGGATGATACTGCCAGTTAAAGATGTGATTGAAACTGAATGCAATAGTGCTGTAAGTGTACAGTAATACCGAATGGGGTAGAGTGTCAACCCCTGGATGTAAGCATACCACCTATAAGGGATGGGGGTACAAGGAACCGACGTGCTTTCTGGGGGGAAGCTTTGTCTGTCATTATACCAGTAATGGTGGGCTCTGGGTGTTACTATGGGGGGGGGGAGTTTTGGGGGGCGGGGTGGCGACTATCAAGAGATGAATGGGGCTCTCAAAGGAAGAAATGTTGGGGACCACTGCTATAGACATAAAGCAGAGCAGTGTACATGTGCCTGTGGTACCATACCATATTATGCCTACGTACAGAAGTTTTCTCTCCTAAAAACCATGCTTCTGTTACTATAAAGATTGACTATCACCTGACCTTAAACAAAGTCCCCAACATTGCATAAACCGGAGAGTGACCATAGTCTCTACTGGAGTATGTAGTCCAAGGAAGTGCATAACTGCTGAAAGAAGAGTAGCATCAGGTCAGTGACCCCCAATGTAACACTAGATCCAAAGATACGATTAGACCCTGGTCTAAGAAATCAGATAAGCCCAGACAAGTTCGCTTTTATTTTTCTCCAAAATGAAAAAGAAGTAATTTTGTCTTCATTAAAAAATATCCTACTGTTTTGTGTCCATAGCTTCTATGAAGACCTAAGCGTCTCCATGGTGACAGACAACAAACAAACAGTGTGTCGTCTGATCCGGCAGGAATCCCCTGCTTCTTCCTAACATATTTTATGTATTAATAGGAAGGAAGGGGGGAGATAAGCTTAGAAACAAATGGCTGTAAAGATGGACCTAACCTTTAATCATAGGCCAGAGTGAAATAATGTCATTAAGCCAATTACTGTATCTATAACATTACATCTCGGTAAAGAACAAATCAGTAAATCCAGTCATGGTGGAAGTAATAATAAAGACATTTTCTACATTTTATAGTACTTATTTGGGCAGAGCACTCCTTTATAGAGGAAGCTTATAAATAATGAAGGGATCCCATCAATAATGAAATAGGAAGATGAGAATTCAGACATTGCACAGGAAACATATTGCGCTGGATTCTAAGTGGAAAATTGTTGGGAAGAAAACACTTCACTTCGGCATTGTGTGTTAAATAATATCTAGGCTAGACGTTGATTGTTACTACTTCACCTTAAAGGGAAACTGCAGAATGACTACATTAAAGGGGTTGTCCTTTCATTATGATCCATCTATATCAGATGGGAGGGTCCAACACTGAAGGTTGGATATAAGCACAATGAACAGAGCGGTAACGTGCTGCTCCATTCTATGGTCCCGATTCAAAGTTTTTATGGCAGAAAACTGAAACTTCACACATTTTTTTGCGCAATGTGAGGCAGAATACAGGAGTCAGGATAGAACGGGCCCAATTGGGTGTACCTTTTCGTAGTGGGATGGCTTTTATGCTTTTTTGATCAGAATGGTGTAAACTAGGTATCCTATGTTATTTACATGTGCTGTTAATATTTACTTGCTATAGGGTATATGCTCATTTTGTTTTTTTTCTTCTTGGTTATGGTCAGTGAAATGGTCACAATGTGAACGTACCCTTAAACATGGCATGTATACCAGCTTATGCTCCGGCTCATGTCTTTGGTTTTGCTGTAGTTTCTTTTACTTTGTACAAACGGGGATGTGGCTCACTTTTCTGACCTAGGTATTTCATCTATATATAGCTTCCCATGGACGAGTGGCTGAACAGTCAGGCCACCGTCCTTCTCTGCCCTTATCTACATTGATGTTGGCTACACAAAGTAAGTTACTTACAATAGGGTATTTGCTCATTTTGTTTTTTTCTTGGGTTTTGTCTGTGAAATGGCCACAGTGTGAACGTGATCTTACACATTGCACATATACCAACTTATGCTCCGACTCATTTCTTTGGTAATAATGCTGACATAGCCATATTTGCTATATTTTGATTTTTTTTTCTTCAATTACATTTGACTATAATCTTTGTTGTATATGTCATTACGATTCAGCAGTTCTGAAGATGTAATTTGTATAGAGTTTAGTATTTTTACTAAACAAAATATTTTTAATGTACAAAAAAAGCATTTATCATACTTTTGTAACTTTTCTTTATAGCCACGCTAGGGGACATGATGCTCTGATTCGGCTAGCACTAGTCCATGTCTTCATAAATATATTCTACTTGGGCCTCACCAGCCAATCCATTATAATGCTGTGGTCACAACTACAAATGTACACAATTCCCCATTTAACAGCTCCATATACCTCAATTAAGACTAACATACTTCTCCATAAGCATCAAGCAATAACCACAGTGCAGCACAAAATATCACCCCAGCAGGGCCAAACAAACAGGATCACAAATTAATCCCCCACTACTGCTAAAAAAAAAAAAAAAAAAAGTACCATAGTCCAGCATAAAATACTTTCTTTGCAGCAGCCAACAAATACCAGTGTGCACGTCAAAATTCCTACCAATCAGCACTAAATACTGCAATCCAATGCAAAGAAACCTCCCGAAAAGTGCCAAACAAATATCACCGTATATATTTAGAGATGGTCAGGATAAGGCTTTGTTCACATGGGTCTGTTTCTTAGGACTCATCCCCAATGACTTTTTAAATTATTGTCTGAAAAAATGTGCAAATATCCATGTACCAATAGAAATATAAACCCAATTGCAAAGAAAGCCAGTAATGTATTTTACCTATGGTTCTTGGTTATATCCAGGTATGACATACCTAGAAAAGCACCTGTATACTGTCCAGAATCCCAGCATGTCTATCAGTCATATCCTCCTTCTCCTCTCGCTTCATCAAGCTCAATGTGGACAAAACTAACTCATAATGTTTCCCCCATCTCGCATATCTTCCCCACCTGATCTTTCTATCACAATAAATGACATCACACTTTCCCCTGTACTGGAAATCCGCTGCCTCGGAGTAACCCTGGACTCTGCCCTGTCCTTCAAACCCCACATCCAAGTCTTTGGCACCTCCTGTCGCCTCCAGCTCAAAAATATTTCCAGAATCCATCCTTTCCTCAGCCCTCAATCTACTAAACTGCTTGTGCATGCCCTCATCATCTCCCGCCTCGACTACTGTAACATCCTCCTCTGTGGCCTACCTGCTAACACTCTCACACCTCTCCAGTCTGTCCTTAACTCTGCTGCGTAACTGGTTCATCTCTCGCCTCGTTACTCCTCTGCTACCCCACTCTGCAAATCTCTTCACTGGCTCCCAATTGCCCAGCGTATCCAGTTCAAACTACTAACACTGACGTACAAAGCCATCCATAACCTCTCTCCTCTGTACATCTCTTAACTAATCTCCCGATATATTCCCTCAAGTAATCTCCGGTCCTCCCAAGACCTCCTTCTCTCCTCCACACTTATTCATTCCTCACCCAACCGCCTCCAAGACTTCTCCTGAATTTCTCCCATCCTCTGGAATTCTGTGCCTCAACACGTCCGACTATCTGCCACATTTGGATCCTTCAGACAGAATCTGAAAACCCATCTCTTCAAGAAAGCGTACAATCTGCAATGACCACGCTGCAACCCCCCACCTACTGTCTCCTTCCCCATCCTATAGCATGTAAGCCCGCAAGGGCAGGGCCCTCTTCCCTCTGTACCAGTCTATCATTGTTAGTTAATTTACTGTAAGTGATATCTGTATTTTGTATGTAACCCCTTGTTATGTACAGCACCATGGAATCAATGGTGCTATATAAATAAATAATAGTATGCTATGTATTTCTTGATTCTGCATTTCTATTGAGACGTCTGTATGACGGTCTGAGACAAATATATATATTTTTGTTTATTTTTTTTTTTTCTGGCATTATTCTGAAGATCTTGTCTAACCAAAATGTTAAATAAGATTGATGCTTTGGACCACTTATTACTATCTACTTCATCATTTCCTCTAAGGAGTGCCGTGATTCTGTATTTTTTAAGTGTGGAGTGATGTCCTATCCGTGCAACCTTTTTCAAAATCAAGTAGATTGACATGTTCTGTGTGATCAGTACAGAGTCTCTGCCACTGCTACAGGAGTGTTATTGCTTGCAGTTCTGCTACCATTTAACAGCGCTGCAGCCAGTGAGCTCAGTGGCTCTGCGTGTCAACTTGGGCAGATTCGTTAAACTCTGTTATTGGCTGCAGCACTATTGATGATGTTAGTGCTGCACACAATAACAGACAGCCATCAGTGATGTCTGTTCCAGAGGCTCGGCCAGTCCCTGCTCTACTGAGCATGCATCAGTTGTCAATTTCGATGCATGCTCAGTATGAGCTCCCTGCGTGATATTCTTTTTCAATACGCAGTGACAGTTCGCTCTCTCTAATGGGAAGCGATGAGCCGGCAAGAGAGCGCACTGTCAGTACGCATTGTAAAGGAGAAAATGAATCAAGCAGGGAGAGCAGAGGCCACACCCTGAAACAGACATACATGAAAAATCTCTGACGGTTGAAAGAGGCCTAAGGCTGTATTCACACAGTTATAAAAACTGTATTTTAACGACAGATACTACTTTTTTGACTAGTCAGACCCCAGTAATAGGTTAAATGAATAGAACTTTTGTGACATGCAGGAAACTGGTGTTTATTTTTTACCTGTAAATAAATATATATTTAGTCTCTGCACAGTGGTGTGATATACACCCAGAAGAAATATTTTCAGCTTCTTGCCTAGTGTTAGATTTAAAGCAGCTGGTGGTCGCTCAAGTTATTTGAAACAATATCTCACCCCATCCTTCTTTGTAACAATCATGATTCCCATGTTAGGCTACATGTAATGTAAATGGCCCTGAAAACCTGTGACTAATAAAATGCTAAAGAAAGAGATCTGGTCGTAATCCATGCAGCTTCAGGTGCGAATGGAGAAAAAGTTATTACAGCTTATTTTAATACAGAAGATATTTGCGAGATTAGTAAATCTAGATAGTTTACAACTGTAGGACAAACATGAATAGCTTGAGAATTGCGCAGAGATTTAATCTCCCATCAAACTGCCTGGTAACATCAACCAGTAGAAGTAATAGGTGCTTCCCTCCGAATGCGTGTTTTTTTTCCCTGAAGAATATAAAAATATCGCAGCTGGTGCCGCGCTACATTATGTTTGACTCCATGAACAGCTGACGCAGGCTTTGTTCCGACATGAGTCATCCGCATCTTTCCTGTGAGCATTATGTCTTTTTATGGAATATGCTTTTACTGTACAACTTACTTCTAGTCCCCCCACACGCAGTTATTTCACATTCATTCTGTTCCCTGATAGATGCATTTAACACCTACACATTCCCTAACACCAGATGCATGACCTCAATATCAAAAGAAAAAGTTTAACTCTTTCTTTAGAACATAAAAACTGTCCTCCATACATGGAAATCTTATTTTATTTGAACAGCTGCTGCATGTCTGGCTTTCAGATGTTTATGTATTTTATCTTAACATTTCCTATGAAAAAAATTATAAATATATAATATTTATTAGTGACTCATTTTTATTGATAGTCAGGCTGAGTTCACACGATGCGTATTTAATGCGTTTCTGCGGCGTTTTTTGCAGTTGCGGAAACGCATTAAAAACGCATGGTAGAAGGGCAGCAATGTTCCCCAATTGAAATCCGCATGTGCTGTGCTCATGATGCGGATTTTTCCGCAGCGTAAACGCTGCGCTCAAAAATCCGCAGCATGTCAATTAATTTTGCGTAAACGCGGCGTTTTCGCCGCCATTGACTTGCATTAGATCGCGCCAATTCCGCAAGACTGCATCTGTACTTGCGTTATTGGAGCGTTCTAATGTGCGGATGGTACCCGGGTGTGGAGGAGAGGAGAGTCTCATCCACACCCAGGTACCATTAAAAAAGCTGTAAAAAAAGAATAAAATAAAAAATATATATATAATTACCATCTGTCGGCCCCCGCAGCGCTCCTGCTTGGTTCCCGGCACTTGCAGTGAGTTGTAGGACCTGCGCTGACGTCAGAGTCATGTGACGGGTCACGTGACGCTGACGTCGGCAGGTCTTTCAATTCAAAGTTGCCGGCGAGGGAGAACGGATTGAGCAGGACAGCGCGGGCCATCGGAGGTAAGTATATACACTCTCTCGGGTCACACTATATAAATCCATGCTGTTTGCATGGATTTATATAGTGTGACCTAGTTGTCAAGCACTTTCCAGGTGATGCTAAAATCGCCTGGAAAGCGCTTGTCAATCTGCATGCGGAAACGCATGTGGAAACGCATGTGAATCCGCATGTATTCCGCAGGAAAAATGCATGCACAATCTGCATGCGTTTTTTCTGCCAGGGAGATGCAGAAATGATGCAGAAATTTTCTGCTTCATTTCTGCATCATGTGCACATACCCTCATTATACTCATGGCCCATGTTATTACGAAGATAAATAACTTTTGTTATTTGTGTGAAAATTCCTTCACTTAAAGGGGAATATATTTCCACATTTGACCTATGTAAACTATTAATATGGGCATACAGGTTATAGACTGCTGAGGAGAGTCCTCCCTATATGCCTCATATCAGATGTCTTGTTGGTGATAAATCATCTTTTATCACTTTATATAAATGACCTCTTCCAGGTTATGGGGAGGATGTTGTCTGGAAGATAACTGTCTCCAGAGATTATTTTACATGGAAGAGGAAGTTACCAGTGAGAGACAAGTAACTAACACCGAACAATAGAAATTAAATTAATCTTCTTGCAAGAACATTTTTGGCAGCTCTCTGAGCTCTGCTGTATTGTAGCAATATTACAACCATGTCTGCCTGTGAGATGGAAGCCGGAGCTGAGAGGAACCTGCAGATGTGTCAGGTATAATCACACACAGCTCTGCAGTGAGATCAGGAGAGCAGAGAGCAGCAATAACATATCACACTGGGAACTCCCTCTTCATGTAAAATAATCTCTGGAGACAGTTATCTTTCAGATAATATCCGCCCCAGAGCCTGGAAAAGATCATTTAAATAAAGTGATAAAAGATGATTTATCCAAAACAAGGCATCTGATATGAGGCAGACAGGTAGGACTTTACTCAGCAGTCTATAACCCGTATGCCCATATTAATAGTTTACCTAGGTCAAAGGTGGTGACAGGTTCCCTTTAACCCCTTAAGCCCCGAGGGTGGTTTGCACGTTAATGACCAGGCCAATTTTTACAATTCTGACCACTGTCACTTTATGAGGTAATTACTCTGGAACGCTTCAACGGATCCCCCTGATTCTGAGATTGTTTTTTCGTGACATATTGTACTTCATGATTGTGGTAAAATTTCTTCGATATCACTTGCGTTTATTTGTGAAAAAAACGGAAATTTGGCGAAAATGTTGAAAATTTTGCAATTTTCAAAATTTGAATTTTTATGCCCTTAAATTAGAGAGATATGTCACACAAAAGAGTTAATAAATAACATTTCCCACATGTCTACTTTACATCAGCACAATTTTGGAACCAAAATTTTTTTTTGTTAGGGAGCTATAAGGGTTAAAAGTTGACAAGTGATTTCTCATTTTTCAAACAAAATTTACAAAACCATTTTTTTAGGGACCACATCACATTTGAAGTCACTTTGAGAGGTCTTTATGACAGAAAATACCCAAAAGTGACAACATTCTAAAAACTGCACCCCTCAAGGTGCTCAAAACCACATTCAAGAACTTTATTAACCCTTCAGGTGCTTCACAGGAATTTTTTGAATGTGGAAGAAAAAAAATGAACATTTAACTTTTTTCACAAAAATGTTACTTTAGACCCAATTTTTTTTATTTTCACAGGGGTAACAAGAAAAAATGGACCGCAAAATTAGTTTTGCAATTTCCCCTGGGCACGCAGATACCCAATATTTGGGGAAAAAACACTGTTTGGGCGCACGGCAGGGCTCGGAAGGGAAGGAGCGCCATTTGACTTTTTGATTGTAAAATTTGCTTGAATAATTAGCGGACGCCATGTTGTGTTTGGAGAGCCCCTGTGTGCCCAAACATTGGAGCTCCCCCACAAATGACCCCATTTTGGAAACTAGACCCCCCAAGGCACCTATCTAGATGCATAGTGAGCACTTGGAACCCCCAGGTGCTTCACAAATTGATTCGTAAAAATGAAAAAGTGTTTTTTTTTTCACTCTTTCATTTTTACGAATCAATTTGTGAAGCACCTGGGGGTTCCAAGTGCTCACTATGCATCTAGATAGGTGTCTTGGGGGGTCTAGTTTCCAAAATGGGGTCACTTGTGGGGGAGCTCCAATGTTTGGGCACACAGGGACTCTCCAAATGCAACATGGTATCCGCTAACAAATTGAATGGAAAATCGGCTCAAATTGTTAGCGGACACCATGTTGCGTTTGGAGAGCCCCTGTGTGCCCAAACATTGGAGCTCCCCCACAAGTGACCCCATTTTGGAAACTAGACCCCCCAAGGCACCTATCTAGATGCATAGTGAGCACTTGGAACCCCCAGGTGCTTCACAAATTTATTTGTAAAAATGAAAAAGTGAAAAAAAAAACACTTTTTCATTTTTATGAATCAATTTGTGAAGCACCTGGGGGTTCCAAGTGCTCACTATGCATCTAGATAGTTGCCTTGGGGGGTCTAGTTTCCAAAATGGGGTCACTTGTGGCGGAGCTCCAATGTTTGGGCACACAGGGACTCTCCAAATGCAACATGATATCCACTAACAAATTGTCGGCTCACATTGTTAGCGGACACCATGTTGCGTTTGGAAAGCCCCTGTGTGCCCAAACATTGGAGCTCCCCCACAAGTGACCCCATTTTGGAAACTAGACCCCCAAAGGCACCTATCTAGATGCATAGTGAGCACTTGGAACCCCCAGGTGCTTCACAAATTGATTCGTAAAAATGAAAAAGTGAAAAAAAAAAACACTTTTTCATTTTTATGAATCTATTTGTGAAGCACCTGGGGTTCCAAGTGCTCACTATGCATCTAGATAGGTGCCTTGGGGGGTCTAGTTTCCAAAATGGGGTCACTTGTGGGGGAGCTCCAATGTTTGGGCACACAGGGACTCTTGAAATGCAACATGGTGTCCGCTAACAAATTGTCGGCTCAAATTGTTAGCGGACACCATGTTGCGTTTGGAGAGCCACTGTGTGCCCAAACATTGGAGCTCCCCCACAAGTGACCCCATTTTGGAAACTAGACCACCCAAGGCACCTATCTAGAAGCATAGTGAGCACTTGGAACCCCCAGGTGCTTCACAAATTGATTCATAAAAATGAAAAAGTGAAGAAAAAAAAACACTTTTTCATTTTTATGAATCAATTTGTGAAGCACCTGGGGGTTCCAAGTGCTCACTATGCATCTAGATAGGTGCCTTGGGGTGTCTAGTTTCCAAAATGGGGTCATTTGTGGGGGAGCTCCAATGTTTGGGCACGCAGGGGCTCTCCAAACGCAACATGGCGTCCGCTAACAATTTGAGACGATTTTCCATGCAATTTGTTAGCGGACACCATGTCGCGTTTGGAGAGCCCGTGATGTGCCTAAACAGTGGAGCTCCCCCACAAGTGACCCTATTTTGGAAACTATACCCCCCAAGGATTTTATTAAGGTGTATAGTGAACATTTTGAACCCAGAGGTACGACACAGAATTTGTTTACATTAGGTCATCATATTGAATAAGTTGTCATTAGTCTTGAGCACAAGTGCTCGCTACTTGAGTTTGCATCGGGTACTCAGGTATGCACCATGTACAGCGTGTGCTCGAGTGACATGCTCGAGTCCCTGCTCCGCATGTTTCACGGTTATTAGACACCCAAAAAAAAACATGCGGGGATCGCTCGTGCATGGCAGGCAATCCCCGTAAAGTTTTTTTGGCCGCGAAGCATATAGGGCAGAGACTCGAGCATGTCACTCAAATACCCACGATACTCAATGCATACCAGAGCACCCGATGCAAACTCAAGTAGCGAGCACTTGCGCTCAACACTAGTCGCCATATCGTCATCTTTTTTTCTTACTTTTGAAAAAAATCCCAACCCCATCACAACCCCAGCCCTAACCGTAGCACAGCCCTAACCGTAGCACAGCCCTAACCGTAGCACAACCCTAACCGTAGCACAACCCTAGCCCCAAACCCAGCCCTAACCCTAGCCCAATCCTAACCCAAGAGTTTATTTTTGACGCCGTTCCTTGTGCGGTATAAGTGATTAGACGACTTTATTCTTCGGGTCGGTGTGATTACTGCAATACCAGAATCATATGGGGTTTTTATGACTGACAGCTGTCACACACTAAAAGACGCATTTTTTGTAAAATCTAGTTTTTGCATCGCCATATTTTGAGAGCTATAATTTTTCCAGATTTTGGCAGACAGTCATGTAACGGCTCGTTTTTTGCGGGATGACTTGACGTTGTTATTGGTGCCATTTTCAGGCACGTGACATTTTTTGATCGCTTTCTGTTCCGATTTTTGGGAGGCAGAATAAACAAAAACCAACAATTCAGGAATTGTTTTTTTTTATTCTGTTCCGCGTGTGGTAAAATTGATAAGGTAGATTTATTCTTCGGGTCAGTACGTTTACAGCGGTACCACATTTATATCGTTTTTCTATGTTTTTCACTTTTACATAATAAAAGCAATTTTATAGAAAAAAATATTTTTTAGCATCGCTTTATTCTGAGAGCTATATCTTTTTTATTTTTCGGATGATGGAGCTGTATGGCGGCTTGTTTGTTGCGGGACGAGATGACGTTTTCAGCGGTACCATTTTTATTTATATTTGTCTTTTTGATCGCGTGTTATTCCATTTTTTGTTTGGCGGTATGGTGATAAAGCATTGTTTTTTGCTTCGTTTTTTTTTTTTTTTTTTTTTTACCGTGTTCACTGAAGGGGTTAACTAGTGGGACAGTTTTATAGGTCAGGTTGTTCCGGACGCGGCGATACCAAATATGTGTACTTTTATTGGTTTTTTTTTTATAATAATATTTATTGATGGGTACATTATATTTTTATTTTTGGTGGATTATTTTTGTAATTTTTTTTTTCACTTTCTGGAAGCTTATATAGTTTATTACTTTGTCCCACTCTGGGACTTTCACTTTTTTTTCTCTGATCGCCTGCATGGCACAGGAATGCAGCACCATCCCTGTGCCATGCAGGCTGTCAGCGCTGGACAGGGAGAAGATTGTTTGGAGATGCACTGCGCATGTCCAAACAATCTTCCTGCTGTCTGGTGACCCGGATGTTGTCATGACGACATCGGGTCGTCATGGCAACACCCGGGAAGCCTTTGCAGACAGCGCTGGAAGCCGGAAGAGGAGGTGAGTATCTGCGATCACCTCCCCTTGCCCCCGCAATGCTGCGATCAACTTCGATCGCAGCATCGCGGGGGTTAATGTGCTGGGAGCGGTGCAGGACCGCTCCCTGCACATAGTATCGGGTGTCAGCTGTGACAATCAGCTGACACCCGGCGGCGATCGCGCCCGCACAGCCTGTGTGCGCGCGCGATCGCCATGAAGTACTAATACGGGTCTGGCTCTTGAGTCCCAGGGCACAGACGCGTATTAGTACGTCAGATGTTATTAAGGGGTTAAAGTACCTCTCCATGATTTATTTTTTTTAATTATTTCAGCACTGAAGTGGTGCAACTAATCCAAGTTCCCTGTCCCTAGTATTATACTCCGCACACCCGCCGTCTTGATCTTTTATCGGTGCTTCTCCGGTCAGTCTTCTGCATGTTGTGACCTTGCTGATTGCTCCAGTGCTTGCTGGAACTATCTGGAAGTCACAACTCAATGCAAGCCTCAGAGCCAGAATGAGGCCACAACGAGACGCTCAGACTTACACTGAGAACTTGTGACCTTTACCTCTGACTTCTGGTCAGTCAGGAGCTGCAGTCACAAGATGGCAGCGCGGGAACCCAGTAAATAACAGACATCACAGTAACACTCTTATTGGTAGAATTTTAAAAGCGTATGTACATTATATGTAATTTATATGTAATTAGCCTTTAGTACTGTAATTATTATAGTACTAAAACTCATGTCCCTTCCCATCCCAACTACTACAGTATTAAAGGGGCTGTAAATAAGATACAAAAATATAAACCCATACATGTCTGTGGATCTGAAGAAGTCACACACCAAACACATTATCCGTTTGACAATAAAGACTACAACCATCATCACCAGTCTGGACATGGTACAGTTGTTTAGGGGGAAGACCGGGGTGTAAGTACTTTCAGAACAAGGGATCCGGAACTGCCGGGGCCGTGCCTCTCTCTGGTTGCAGGGGGAAGACAGACCGCGAGCACAGGAGTCAGGTGACTGGGAAGCTGGGGGCGTGTCCAGAGCCAGAACTCAAGTGACCGGGGAGCTGGAGGCGTGTCTGGGAAGAGGGAGAAAAAGGAGTTTTGCGCAGGAAAGCAGGCAGTTGACAGTGGGAGTCAAGCCCGACTAGAGGGAGAAGAGACGCAGGGTCCGTGGAGCTGAGAAAGTGAGGTGCAGTGTTATGGACTAGGGGCTCAGCGGGTCAAACCGGAGACCGCCCGCTGCCGCCAGAAGACGGAGCATTGTTTAGGCGGGGAAGCCAGAAGAAAACACCGGCATCAGCCGGCATCTGCCTTGTTGGGAACAAATGTCAGCTAAGTGTAAAACTGCCGATTACAACCGTGTTGACTCTGCTACATCTAGCCAAACTGAATTGTCGTTTATAGTCTGTTACCTGCTACTCCCCTTGTTGTACCCATATTTCCCCTGTTACTCCCTGCGTGTAGATTGACCCTGTTACAGTAAATCCCCCTTGTTTATTAACCCTGTACTGGCTGCTCTGTGTTTCTGTGTCTCTGCATCTAAAGTACCCATGTTACATTTGGCGTAATCGGCAGGATGCAGTCTTTAGACATAGACACTGCAGATCAGTCCCTCCTGGGAGCCCCTGGATCTAGCTTGCTGCTGGGGGCCATGCTCAGAAATCTCCCAAAGTTCACCGGGGACAACATGATGCTGTGGGACTGGGTTGAGAGAGTTAGGAGTATGTTACGTATGCATCCGATGACCCCAGCTATGCAAGTCAAAATAGCCCTACTGGCCCTAGACGGCGAGGCCCGGCACTCTGTGATGTACCTCCCTCCCCATGACCGGGATGCTGTAGAAAAAGTGGTGCGGATATTGGAGGAGATGCATGGGGATCCTACCAATGTAGGAGAGCTGAGGATACGGCTGTTTCACCAAGTGCAGCAGGAGGGGGAGACTGTGACGCAGTATGTTAATGCATTACAGAGGATGCATGCCTATATCACTAGAAAAGACTACATGGGGAATTTGGGAATGGGCCCCCCTGACGTGATCTTAAGGGACCAAATTTGTGGCAGGCCTCAGGGATGTGCAGCTGAAGCAGACTGTGCGGGAGCGCCTGCTCGCTAACCCACGTATGACTTTTATAGAAGTGGGGGCGGAGGCACGTGTGAGAGAGCAGGAGATGGGGGTGACGACCCTGGCAGGGATGGTCTGGAGTAATGAGGTACCCACCCTGCCTGCAGCTGAACCGGAATGGGCTCGAGAGATGCGAAAGGAGATACAGGAAATGCGGGGTGAATGGTCCAGTCTCAAGAAGACCCCTGCACCGATACCAGGATCGATTGCCCCAGTTAGGGAAAGAATTGAATTCAGGCCCCGCCCTCCAGAAGAGTTCCGTAGAGAAGTGAGGCAGCCCTACACAGACACGACCTGCTGGAAGTGCGGAGGCGCAGGACATTACGCCAGGGGCTGTGGAAGCCGAGGGCCGCCCCTGTCGCGGCAGCCGTTAAACTAACGGGTTCCGTGTTTGGGGGACACAGCCCGGAGCCTAAGGAAGGGGAAAGAAAAAGAGGAAGTCCCAAAGACCTAGTTTCCACCAGCCCCACTGTCTGGGCCGAAATAAGCAGTCGGGCTGTACACTGCCTGATTGACACGGGATTGATGTGGGAAAAAAAGGGGTCGTCTTGGTCGCAGGGGAAACCTGAAGTGGACTCCCAGTGACCCTCGGAATGAATGTGCTGAAAGAGATCGGGCAAATCTTGATTAGTGAGCCGAAGGAGATTCCTCTAGACCGGTGGGACCCACGAACCCTCCAAAGGAGGGCTTTTCAAGAATTAATCCGAGCCGCCCAGGCTCAGGAGACATCGAGTGAAGGGAAGGTCCTGGGGAAAATAATAGTACCAACAGGACAAACTGTACTCACGTTACCCGCACGGGCCTGCACACCTCTTGAGGGGGTCGAAGTTCAGATAGAACCAACATCGATGGACAAAGTACCCCCCGGACTCCTGGTGGCTCAGACACTGGACACCGTCCAGGGTGGCAATGTTATAGTGTGGTGCGTTAATCTGGGCCAAGGTGATCTCACACTCCCTCCCAGGGCGGAAATAGCCCAGATTCTGGGAATGCCAGAGAAGTTGGTGTGACCTGATGTGGTACAGCTGTCCGCTGTACGAGGAGACCCCTGGACTCTGGCGGTCACCGTGCTGCCGGAATCCCACCGTGCTAGTGCGAAGGGGGGACGAAGAATCCTAGAACAAATGCGGGCTGAATTGACGGGACTTTCACCTCGACAGGTGCAGCAGGTTGAGGAGGTACTGGAGCGGTACCAGGAAGTCTTTGCTAGCCATGAGGGTGATTTTGGTTGCACCGAAGCAATTACCCACTAGATTCCCACGGGGAGCGCTGCCCCAGTGCGGGAGAGATACCGGCAGATAACTCCCCAGATGTATAAAGAGGTCAAGGAAATGCTAGCCCATATGTTACAGAATGGTGTGATACGGGAGAGTCAGAGTCCGTGGGCAGCCCCGATTGTCCTGGTCAGGAAGAAAGATGGGACCCTGCGGTTCTGTGTGGACTATAGACGACTGAATGCCTTTACAATACAAGACTCTTACCCACTACCCCGAATCAAAGAGTCCCTGTCGGCCTTAGGGAAGGCAAGATATTTCTCCTCCTTGGATCTGGCCAGTGGGTATTGGCAAGTGCCCATGGCCGAACATGACCGTGCGAAGACTGTGTTCATATTACCCATGGGACTGTTCGAGTTTAATCGGATGCCCTTCGGCCTGACTAACGCCCCCGGGACATTCCAGTGTCTGATGGAGAGGTTCCTGGGCGATTTGAACTTCGAGGCGACACTGATTTATCTTGATGACATAATTGTCTATGCCGCCACCTTCGAGGAGCACCTCCAGCGACTGGAGCAAGTACTGAGTCGCCTGCAGAGTCATGGCCTAAAGGTGAAGCCCCAGAAGTGCCACCTGTTCCGCAAGCAGATCGAATATCTCAGTCATACTGTGACCAGTGAAGGAGTCAGGCCCACCCGGGAAAAGGTGGCCGCCGTACAGGAGTGGCCTACCCCGAAGACAGTGAAGGACGTTCGGGCCTTCCTGGGACTTGCCGGGTACTACCGAAGATTCGTGATGAACTTCACCCGCATAGCCAACCCATTGCTGGAGCTACTTAAGGGAGTGCCGGCGGGCTCCAAGAATCAGGCGATTCGGTGGGTAAGCAGCTAGGAAGAGGCCTTCCGTGCCCTAAAAATGGCCCTGACCGAGGCCCCAATACTTGCCAATGCGGATTTCTCCCAACCATTCATACGCCACTCTGATGGGAGCCTACATGGTCTGGGAGCCGTGTTATCCCAAGTACAGGAGGAGAAAGAGTGCGTGGTTGCGTACGCCAGTCGCTACCTTCACGACTCTGAGAGGAACCCAGATAATTATAGCTCTTTCAAATTAGAGTTGCTGGCTCTGGTTTGGGCAATGACCGAAAAGTTTGCAGAGTATTTGTCCAGGTCCGAAGTACTGGTGAGAACAGATAACAACCCACTGGCTCACCTGGAGAATGCGAAATTGGGGGCCCTGGAGCAGCGATAGGTGGCCCGCATGGCCAGGTGCCGGTATAAGATCGCCTACCGGTCTAAGGCATAGAATACTCACGCCAACGCCCTCTCCAGAGTGACATATGAACGGCCTGATCATGACCGCGATGAAGATTTGGAGGCGGATGAGGTCCCTAGCTTCCGAAGTTTCGTGGGACCGTAGGTCGCGGCGCAGGGACAGATCGGAGAGACATCAGAAGAACAAGTGCTAGGGCAGCCAAGAGACGACTGGGTCCGACTTCAACAGACTGACAAAGAAGTCGCCCAATTACGTCAATGGGTGGCTTTGAGACAGGTCCCCAGTCGAAAGGAGAGGAGTACCCTGTCCCCGGGGGCCCTGAAAATGCTGGGACAATGGGAGAGACTTTGTTTGTGAGATGGGCTGCTGTACCGACGGGTATAGCTACTGCAAGAGTTTGCGATCACTTGGCAAGTGGTGATCCCAGAGAAGTTGGTCGGAGTAGTGGCTAAGGAGGCTCATTTGGCTCATTTCGGACCAGAGAAAACATTTCAGTGGTTGCAGAGGCTGGTGTACCATCCCCGACTGCGAGCAACAATAGAAGACACTTGTCGAAGATGTCTGAGCTGTGAGCTGGTTAAGCCCCCGGAGCAGCGGGTCCCCATACAAACCATTGTGACTTATGCCCCCTTGGAGGTGCTGATGATCGACTATTTGACTGTTGGACCGGCGCATCTCTGGTATGAACATTGCCTAGTGATGACAGACCACTTCACAAAGTTTGCGGTGGTGACCCCGACCAGAGACCAGACCGCCCAATCTGCTGCGCAGGCCATCTGCCGAGACTTCATTCGGGTGTACGGCTGCCCAAAGAGGATCCATTCTGATCAAGGCGCCTGCTTCCAGGGCCGGGTGATGGAAGAGCTGCACCAGTTGTACAGGATTGAGAAGTCACGGACTACTCCTTACCACCCTCAAGGAAATGGGGCCTGTGAACGCTTTAATTGGACACTGATCCAAATGCTCCGCACATTGGAGGAAGATCGGAAGGTACGGTGGCCTGAGTTTGTGGCCGAGCTGGTGTGGGTCTACAACAACCGAGTGAATAGTATGACGGGGTTCACTCCTTATACCTTACTGTTCGGGCGAAAGGGGCAAGAGATTACAGAGTTAGAGCTGGAGCCCGAGGAGGACTACCCACGGACGGGGATGTCTTCCTGGGTCCGGAAACACCGGCATCGACTGCAGACCCTCCGACAGTTGGTACAACAAAAGTTTCGGGAGCTCAAACATCATGAGACATTGCCTCTTTGAGGGACAGCTCTGAGGCCCGGGGAGCGGGTGTTGGTTCGAGACAGGCGGCCCCGAGGCAAATTGAGTAGGCGGTGGGAACGGACCCCGCACAGAGTGAAGCGCAGGGTTGGCGCTGAAGGATCTGTGTATGACGTTCAACCCGATGGGGCTGAAGGAGCCCCTACCAGAGTGGTTCACCGTAGTATGCTGCGGCCCTGTCTGTCTAAAGATGACGAAGATGAAGAAGGATCACCTGCTTCTAGAGAGGGTCCTGTCACAGTTGCCCCAAACCACGATGTGGATGAACAATAATTGTTGATTCTACCTCCGAGCCCCAGCACTTGATTACCTGCCCCTGTCCCCAGTGCAGGCGGCGAGGGAACACCATCGGTTGAAGCCACCGGGCAGGCGGAGATTGGGAACTCAAGTGTCCCTGCACCCCCCCATCGGTCAAACTGAGTTACGCCGGTCAGAACGGACAACAGCAGGAGTGCCTCCTCACCGTTACAAACAAGATCACTTTATATGGCAACGTATCGTTCAGGAAGTCCAAGAATGTGAACGTTTGGTGAAGGAACTCTCGCCCGTGGAATGGCGCATTAAAGGAGAGCGGGAGTGTAAGGGGGAAGGCCCGGGTGTAAGTACTTTCAGAACATGGGATCCGAAACTGCCGGGGCCGTGCCTCTGGTTGCAGAGGGAAGACAGACTGTGAGCACAGGAATCAGGTGACTGGGAAGCTGGGGGCGTGTCCAGAGCCAGAGCTCAGGTGACTGGGGGGCTGGAGGCGTGTCTAGGAAGAGGGAGAAAAAGGAGTTTTGCGTAGGAAAGCAGGCAGTTGACAGTGGGAGTCAAGCCCGACTAGATGGAGAAGAGACGCAGGGTCCGTGGAGCCGAGCAAGTGAGGTGCAGTGTTATGGACAAAGGGCTCAGCGGGTCAAACTGGAGACCGCCCGCTGCCGCCAGAAGACGTGGAGCCGAGCAAGTGAGGTGCAGTGTTATGGACTAGGGGCTCAGCGGGTCAAACCGGAGACCGCCCGCTGCCGCCAGAAGACGGAGCATTGTTTAGGCGGGGAAGCCAGAAGAAAACGCCGGCATCAGCCTTGTTGGGAACAAGAGTCAGCTAAGTGTAAAACTGCCGATTACAACAGTGTCGACTCTGCTACATCTAGCCAAACTGAATTGTCGTTTATAGTCTGTTACCTGCTACTCCCCTTTTTGTCCCCATATTTCCCCTGTTACTCCCTACGTGGAGGTTGACCCTGTTACAGTAAATCCCCCTTGTTTAGTAACTCTGTACTGGCTGCTCTGTGTTTCTGTGTCTCTGCATCTACAGTACCTGTGTTACACAGTATCCTGGGAAGTTTTCGAGGATGTTCCCACCAATCTGCATGTTTTTGTATCTGCTTTGGTGGTTTTCATAGCAGCTAGTTCCAGTGACTGCAGCTTCACTACAAACCTAATGAAATGTACCTTAAAGTTGACGTGTTATCACAACTAAACCAATGGACACCTTTGTTTGGGGACCCCAAAGGCGGGTATGGAATATCACAACCGTTTCCACATTAGAAAGCGTTCTGTTTTTATCTTTTCTACAGATCTCATTATTAGGGTACATCCAATACTATTCCAGATGAAGAACATAAAAAAGCTGCCGAAGATGTTTTTTGTATATCAATTCAAATAGTGATCATAATCTTGAAATTTAGATTCTGAAGGCTTTTAGAAATTGCTTCATTTGGCTTATGATTTCTGACAACTAGTAAAATATTTTACTTACAATACTTTGAAGACTGTTTTAGATTTAAGATACCGGAAGACGAGGCATACTGGGAGATAAAATGTGTCAACTCTGAGCCCTATACTGAACATATTTGTTCTTTGAAATGCTGAAAGAACACACAAGATGTTATGGTTTACCTTTTTGATGACTAGATCTTTTTTAAGATGATAATTTTAGATGACTCTGAGGTAATCCTGGTCAGCTGGAGACACAGGCCTTGATTCATTAAAGCCTTTATGCTAGAAAAAAAGCTTTGAAAAGTTGCAAAATTTTTACGCAACGGGAGACTGGGCAAACATTTTACAACTTTTTGCTTTTTTTGTCAGAAGGGGGGTGTGACTGTCACGGGTGTGTCAGAAGTGACAGACAGTCGCCCTGCAGTTGGTTGTAGGAGATCTCTACGTTTGGCATTACAGACATCTTCTTAAAGGCTCTCTCTAGGACCCGGCAGCTACCTCCCTCTGGCTAATTAACTCCCTGGCTTGGGTGTATAAATACCTGGTGTGTTCTAGAGGGAGGTGCCGGCGATATTCATTACTACCTGTGAAGGCTTTAGCAAGAGCAGTACTTTGTCCTCTCTGGAGCTTGAGGACGTGTGTGCATTTGTCTGGAGTTGTCTAAAGCTAAGCTATTTCCCCCTGTTTGTCCTTCCTTGTTGTCTATAGTGTTTAGTGGAGATCGACTAGTGCTCATCTCCTCCCTTCCCTAGCCTGAGCCAAACGCCATGGAAAGACAGGGCGAGGTACGCGGCGATTGGTGAAGAGCCAATACAGGGACGTTAGGGGAGACAGGATGATGCTAGATCAACCTAGGAGGTCTCTACTTTCCCCCCCTTTCCCTCTTGCCTTTGTGTTGCACTAAGTCTTTCCCACACCTAGCGTGACTGTGACAGGGCATTTTAACCACACTCCTCAAATTCATGACAAGCGGTGGCATTCCTTACACCCCAAATCTTACTCCAGTCGAAGACTTTGTGCCTCGCCTTATTCATTAAGAGATGTGGGCCTCCCAATGAATCAGGCATCTCATACTCCACTGCGCCTGCTCATCAAGACCAGTGTAAAAAAACACCAGTCTTGATGAATTGGGGCCATAGTGTATAGACAACCAAATTATTTAAAGGCGTTCAAGTGTAGCAAGAAACCCTCAATTTCAAGTTTGTACAGGTTGATCAGACCAACAACCATAAAGTCATAAATTGCACAGCAATGTTATGTTAAAGAGAGCAGCATCTAAACTAATTTGAGCAATTTTTGGGAAACTTAACAATTCAATGAAAATGTGCAATAACTGAATATGTAAAATGGTATCAACAAGTATTTACAACACAAGTATAAAAGTTATTAGCTGAATGAGCTATCCTGCCATGTTGGCATTTCATTTTATCAGATGTTTGATTTCAAAGTCCTAAATGGTAAAAATGTTTAACTTAATAGCAAAAAAAATAAAGAAAAAAAAGAAAAAAATTTACGCTAAATTTATAAATAGCAAGACTTGAAAAGAAAATGTGAATGTTGAATCGGGGCCATAGTGTTTTATCTTTGTCTAATCTGATCTAAGTCTTCATTTAGGGCTAGCCTTAATAAATAAGCAGGTGATGTTCACTAAGGCTATTTTCACACCTCTGACATTCACTGATCAGATCATGATGTCCACATGGCCATGGGTCTCCTGACACAAACTCAACAGCTTTATTGGCATATCTGATGCTGCTGAGGTCGGGTCAGGAGAACCGCAGTCAGTGCAGCTATTGCGGTCTATACGCCAATCATGAAAGTCGGACGTGTGGTCTCTGGTCTGTAAGAACGCTTTTTTTTTAGCATGACACAATATAATTTAACAAATATAATTTGACAAAATATTTTATTATGATAACCACTAAATGAACATATCTGAAGTGGACAAAACAGAGATGGCAGCGGCAGACAGAACTATAATCTTTATTATAAAGAAAATCTACGGAGGAACAAACCTGGATGGACTTTGAAGCCTGTTATGGTACATGCCAAAATGTACTGTCATATACATAAAAGTGCATCAATCACAACAATTGAACATCACACATGAGTCTTTGAAATGAATGCCAAACATTTTTTTTTTCAGTTTTACGTTTCTTTTTTTGAGAGTGGAATTGAATGTAAAGGAAAATATAAGACATGGAGTAAAAAGTTGAAGTTCCTCTAAAAGTTTAAAGGCACTTTCACATGTACATACTACAGATGTACACCAACACAAAGAATCAACAGTCAACAAAAAACGGCAATCAGTACTGTAATCCAAACTGACAGTAAAGACTATACAGACACCTGGCTGTGCAAGAGCTAGTCCTGTGCTGGATATAACCCCCTGTGGGCCTTGCTAGTGACCGGGCTGCGGAAGTCTGTACCCATCCACCTACAGTACTGAAAATACCTAGAGCTATCAAACTACACACGTATGTAGCAGTGCACTGCTTCTCACATATTCTTGTACTACACTAATTCTAATAAGTATACACAGTCTATAACAATATACACATTTCCAACTGTTAAAAAGACATGTATTACCCCTAATATGTCACACAGACCAGAAAAATAAACAAGTACCAGGCTAAACCTGCGCTTGAATGTCAGAAAAGAATTCCAGTTTGTTCCTGTGAGTTCCACGTCTCATCTATGATCATGTTAGGACAAAGCTGTGCATGAAAAGCCAAGTCGCTCATAGAGCTCCTTGGCTCAGCTTCAACTACAGGCTCGAGTCTGCAATGAGGAGGTATACAGCTTGTAGACTAATGACTTGCTTCTGTAGACTGGAAGCTTAGTGGTGATAATGGATTTACATCACATGATCAGTAACGTATTATTACAGAAGCCATAATAAAATATTAGACTACATGTAAAAGAGAAAAAAAAAATACATCACATCCGTTTTATTTTTTTTATACATGCCCCACATTTGAGATATTGGAGCGCTGTTCATATCTTAAAATAATTCTCCCAAATGTAGCTTAAAAAGGGTAGGCTTTATTTTGTAGATGGGAAATAACTGGAGCAGTCTATAGATAGAATCTAAGTGTAATCCCAAATGGCTCTCCAAAAAGGTTGACTGCATTTCACCAGGCTTATCTGGGCCAATGTATTCTGATTTATAGCACTAAAGGAAAACCTATTATCCACTGTGAATGCATTTACTAAGTAACCTACAAAAAAAGTATATAAAAAAAGCATAAAAAAAGCAACACAAGAAATGTGCTGGCTGCAAATATATACAAATCATATATACAACGACACAAATTATTACAATAAAGCAATGAAAAGGAGTACCAGTATAATATTGTAGGCCTAGAATAACACAGGTAACATTTGAGGCCTCCGTATTAAGAGTGTGCAGTTTGTACAGTTTAATAGCAGGGTAAACTCTGATCCCATAACAGATTAGTGGATTAATAGACAGATATGAAGAAAATGAATAAATTACACATAGGAAGCAATAAAGATATAAAGTGGCACTACTCGCGATCAAGTTGTTCTGTCTGGGATACAGGGCTGACATTAATACTGTGCTGACATTCAATCATTTTCCAATCTATGACCCTTAGAATAATGGTTCACGATCTTAAAGTCCATGCATGTCAGAATATAGTGTCCTAGCGTTAATTTTCAGCCCGCTAACCTTAATGCCCCAAAGATACATAAAAACCACAACATTAGATAAACTCACTGTAAATAGAATATATTCTAGATTTTAGTTTGGCTCCATGGCTAATACCAGTGGTTACATTAACATGCCGAAACCTAAGATGCTTTTAGTAAGAAGAAATCTAGGCAGGCACAGGAGTGTTTTTGAGTAGCGATACATTGTACATCTCTCTGTATATTGTGAATGTGCAAAACGACTCTCTTCCATATATATATTCATCTCTATGCAGAAACCTATATAGAGACATAGATCGATATGTCTACCTATCATAAGAACCACATGCACTGCATATTGTACACATTAACATTTTCCCCCATTATTACTAACATTGAGGAAATATACAGTCACTAGAACAGTGGTTACAAGGGACAGTCGTCAGTCCAGAGAAATCCTTGTCTGGATCTACCACAGGTTTTTTTTTAGAGGTTTGTACAGCAAGCAGTAAGGCCCCAAAGGAATGTCATGGAAAACTTCTATGGAACTAACTACTGATGGTTTTTGTTATTTTTTCAGGCTGCTCTGCGAGCCGATAGACCCCTGTATCCACAGACCCGGGACTCACTATGAGTTGTAAAGTAACATACATGGACACCTGCCCACAGTGTATCTAGAATAGATGAGAAGTATGTAGCATAAGTGGGAAGCCATTGTGATCTATGTTGCAGAGTATACAATTTGTGCAGCATCATATCTTCAAGTATGTTTCTATGTCTCTACAGCTGTAAACACGCAACACAGTCCAGTTTCTTGTATTAAAATCTTAGTGTAGATGTGATGTTTCATTCTAGTTCCAGTAAAAACATGCCACTACTGATATCATGGCAAAACATACGTTCGCCTAACTACCCATTGAGTACTATTAAGCATGACATTACATTGTGCATGATTTGTCGGCGGCCCCTTGAGCTGCCTGGGATGGTCCTATACCAGGGTTAGTTTTTGGTAACACAATAGGTTTTGGCCTTAGTGCCGGAGGCTTTAATTGTACACCCATTCGAGGTGTAACCATAGGCTTAAATGTGCTCATTGTGTCATTAGATGTACTAGTGCTACGTCGGATTTGGGGCTCGGTGTTCTTGAGCATGACATTGTGAAGCGGGCTCAGAGACTCTGTTGGTTTAGCTGGGGTGGGAGAGTTTTTGATTTGCTCAAGTGTATCCAGTACAACGTCCGGGGCATGTTTTGCAGAACTCTGTAGTTCGAGCTCACGTAGCTCATTTAGGGCCGAGTTCATGGTCTCTTCTATATCCTGCTTAAGATACAAAAAACAAAAAAACACACAGATTAGACTAGAGTCCATGAATTCTGTAAAATACATAATTTATCATAGTTACTATAAATCTGAGTTCTAAACTACATAACCAATGTCCAACCAATAAACCAGCTCCAAACCAAACGGAGACTTTCAGCAGTTAGAAAGCCATTGTAAAAGTCTTGACACACCCATGTGCTTGGAGGTGACCATGGTACTCAATCACTTCATTCTTAAAATATATACCATATTTTACAGACTATAATACACATTGGACCATAACATGCACCCCAAATTTTGGGGAGGAAAATTTTTTTTGGTAAATAAAAATGGTGGTACGTATTATAGTCCCATTTTACAGTAGCTTACCAGGGGTCGGCGGCGGTGGAGTGGGGTCACAGGAGGCAGGGTCGCTGCTTCAGGAAGTTGGTGAGGGCAGGAGTTGGGCGACGCTGTGGGCCTCGGGTAGGGAGGAGGGGGTGTCCTGCAGCTGCAAGGCTGCGGGCCCTGGGCTCTCCCAAGATGTCAGCACTGAGCGGAGTCCTCCTTCCCATTGATTTCCCTGCAGTGGGCTTCGGGAAAATGGCCACCGGAGGCGGCACATGCGCAGGTTGAGATCTCGGGAGATGAGATCTCCTGACGATATCTCAATCTGCACATGCGCCGCCTGAAACAGCAACCCTGCCTCCTGTGGCCCCGCTCCACCACAGCCGCCTCCCCTCCCCGTAAGCTACCTTTGCATTATATGACGCACCCCCATTTTCCTCCCAAAATGTGCGTCTTATAATCTGAAAAATACAGTATTTGTTTGGATGACTTGGGGGAATACTGTTCTCCAGCATTTGATCCTTCTTGTATGGTCAATTTACTATTTCTTCGTACCTGGCATTTTTTGAGCCCTCACTAATGTTATATCTTTTGCCCTTTACTATGCAATTGATATTCTGATTCACTAACCTGCTACCATTTATTTATTGACTCCTACTTTGTTCACACATCATTGTATTTTGTGCCTGTCTATCGGTGTGGCTTTTTATTGATAATCTTATTACAATGTACAAATATATGAAGGGACAGTACAGAGATCTTTCTAATGAGCTTTTTACACCTAGGCCTGCAATGATGACAAGGGGGCATTCTCTAAATTGATCATTTATAGTTGATGAGGCTGGTCTATTTACTTTGAAAATCCATGTCAGAGTGGCTCTACAATCCTGAATTTAAAATTAGCTTTTCATGAGTCCAGCTAAAGCATGGGGCATTCAAGAGTACAAGTTTATCCAATCACCACCCATCCAGCTGCAGCTTGAACTGAGCAGTGTAAGATTTCAGCAGGGAGAAGGAACACTGAGGGGCTAACAATCAGGCTAGGTGGGTGGAGATTCAGTCTCAGCAGGTAGCAGGAAAACCGAGAAGCTGTTAATCAGGCTCAGTGGGCAAAGATTGAGAATAAATTTTAAAAATGGATAAGACAGCAGGTCAGATAAGGATTTTTTTCATAGTAAGTACAGTCTCATCAGGTCTAAGAAATGTATTTACCTGCGTTGAGAAACTTTTTCACTGCTTTGTTTAATTCCACAATATTGTATAAAGGGCGATTCTACACTTAATAGTTCACAAGATAAGATAAAGGCCTTTTTTTTTTGGAGAAATAATAGTGGAATATAACAAGTTATGTTTGTTTTCAACAATCATTTTGCACAATACCGTTAACTTCCTTTACATACCTGAGCAATACTCTCTGGGTCAAGAGTCTTGTGGTCATTAAAATTTGTGTACTGTCCTGATGATGTAGATCTTCGTATAGGTGGACTGTCTATCTTTTTTAAGGATTCATGCCGGCTTATGTTGGTCAGACTTCCATGGCCTGGTTTACGTCTACGTTCAGGGCTGTCAGTGTTAAGGTTGCGATTCTGTAAAAGGGCACGTGGGCTACAATGGCTTGAGATATTAGAAGATCCAATTTCCATTGATAAATTGTTCAGAGACTGTGGAGGATGTACTGGGCAGTGACTATCACTTGACCTGCCTGAACGACGAGAAGGAGGTGGTGGATCTGTTCGCCTCCTATGCCTGCATTGTCAATAACAGAATAAAGATTATTTTAGTATTTAAATCAGTTTCTTAAAATATAGGACACGCCCCCGGAAGAAGCGAGCAGGGAAATGGCGTCCGTCAGGTGGGGGGAGCTGCTCCTAAGATTTTTCTGACCCATCTTTCCACCAGGTAACTTACCATTGATAAGGATATTGAAGAATTCCCTTTTAGGTTGGCTAGGGTTATTGATTTCTTAGGAACAGTCAACTCAATGCACTTTATGGGATGTTAGTGGAACATTAAATAGCTGCACTTGCACAATACTTTGTTCACAATTTACTACTCCCTTATGCTTATATGTCTGTGTAATGTGTCCATCCTCTAAGTGAGAGGTTTTTCTACCCTGTCTTTTTACATTTTTCTTTTATATGTAATTAATAAAGATATATATTTTTATAATATTTGGTTGGAATCCTTCCTTATCTGGCGGTTTTCATGCCGTAACAGATTTTTTGGTGCATCTTAAAACATATGGTAGTAACAAAATCCCCAAAAATTGACAGATTCTATGGGAACTATCATGTCTTATATGACATTTTATTTTTTAGAGGTAGGGAAGAGGTTAAGGAGGTCAAAAAACGGTATGAACAGTGGATAGTGAGATTCTCACCTGCCCGAATACAAGTCTGGGTGTCGGTCAGTTGGTGAGTTTATGTCTTTACATGATGACTTATCTTCAGTCACTGGACCACTACTGCTTTCACTGTCCGCTTTCTGACTTAAGGAATCTGAAAATGCGTCATCCCTAAAAATACAAAAAAAAAAAATAAGTGTCTGTGTGATACACATTTGTTTCAAAATTATTCTCTACTCGATGTAAATCTTACATGTCTTGGACAACAATGTACTGGTGGGGCACCAGTCCATCAATTCCATTGTGTCGTCCTTCCCACCAGTCTTCAGATGCGCGATGATACAAGAGAAGAGATGCACCTTTCTTAAAAGACAGCTCTCTAGCAGATCGTCCTGCATAGTCAAATTTGGCTATGGCTTCAATTGGTTCACACTCTACAATCAAAAGGTCGAGAATATTTACAACACTGACTAGGAGAAAAACACAAGTGAGAAAGAAATAAAAGCTGTTTGTGAAAATAAACAGATATTTTTGTGATCTGCCTTTATAACTTACAGGCATGTTCTCAAGTTTACCCTATCCATAGGATAGTGAATAACTCTGTAACCGCTGGGTGGCCCCCACCGATACCAATAACAGGCTGAATGGAGCGAAGGTCAATCACGCACACTACTGCTCCATTCATTCTTAATGGGAGCGTCAGATTGCAGAGTGCCGCGCTCGGCTGATCTTCGGCGCTCCTATTAGAATGAATGGAGAGGCAGTGCATTTGATCGACCTCCACTCCATTTAGCCGGGCATTTCCGAGCCCCGGTTCTCAGGATCAGTGGGGCCCCTACATTATCCCCTATCCTTTGGATAGGAGAGAACTTTCAAACTTGAGAACGTCCCTTTACGGAAGCTAATTCCCAAGTTTTATTATGGATCAATACCTAAAAAAACATCTCTTACCCCTGATGTTTTCTGACAAACTTCCAATCAAATTCCACAGAACCCTGGTTGGGAAACGCGATGAAAATGACAATATATTTAACTGTTATCCTACTTTCCCCTTAATGACTGCCAGAGCATCCCAGTAAAAATGTCCGGATGTAAAGTGAAAAAAAAAATCCAATTTGTATAATCTGCTTTAACACTATTAAACATATAGAAAGCTTTGTTTAAGCATCTATGGCTAGAACAACCTGTTTAGCTTTAAAAGAAAAAAACAAAACAAAAAAACCCCGTAAGCAGGCATACTGAAAACTTGAAACCACTGTACACTGGCTTTCATTAAAGCGATTAATGACTGGAGCTCATTTTTCTCTACAATGCAGCACTTAGAATGTAAACTCTTTCATGTTGCACTTTTCTTTCTACGAGTGGGCAGCAAGGTCGCAAAATCAAAAAGATAACAAACAAGGCTGCTCTGTTTATAGACTAGTATGTTGTGTTCCCAAACAGCCAGCATATCCAAAGGCAATGCAAGAGCAAAAGACATCTTTAGGTCAGATCAGCGTCCCAGAATACACTCATGCAGATGGCTTCCAGGCTCATTTTTTTATTAATATTTATTGCAGGTACAGGATGTAAATAGATACATGTCTATATTAATAAGCACAGACATCAATAGAGAAGGTATATAGAGTATGCAAAACTAAGACTAGAGATCATTTGTTTTTTCTTTGCTAAAAATCTAAAGACAGAAAAATTCCTTTACTGTAGTATCTGTCAGTCCAAAAATCTAACAATTCAGCACTTGTTTCCCAAAAAAATGCCAAGTAATCTGAACACAATTAAAGCCAAAAGCTGCCAATTTAGCAGAGATTGTAAATCTCTCATTAAGACTAATTAATTGCAGCTATTATGTCTTCCAAGGGGATCTCTACTATTAAAAGTTTTCTATCATTTTTAAACATGCAGAATAATGTAGCACCTTTCAACTATTAATGCCAGATTAAAAAAATTACTGTATATTTCAGAATAAATACACCAAAAGTGACAGCAGACAAAATGTGGTGTTTGGTACCAAGATATGAAAAGTGCTATAAGTTAACTAATTGGTCCTCCAATCAACAGATGCGCATTTGTCTTCAGTTCACCCCTTCTCATTATGTAGTGAATAGTGCCTACAAAAAGTGGTCCAAGAAAGGACAACAACTCACAAGACCTGCTGTTTTGATGATGCTTTAGCTCACTAATCAACCCATCATAATTTGGCCTCTAAAAGTTGATAAGTTCTGTTTGGATGTCCATTTCTCCTGCTTCTGAAATCAATTTTAAGAATTGACCGTTCACTTGCTGCCAAATATGTCCCACTACTTGGCAGTTGCAACCGTCACATTGTGATCAACGTTATTCCTGTACAAGTTAGTTTATATATGTATGTACACATTATATATATATATATATATATATATATATGTATGTACACATTATATATATATATATATATATATATATATATATATATATATATATATATATATACACACACACAGTACAGACCAAAAGTTTGGACACACCTTCTCATTTAAAGATTTTTCTGTATTTTCATGACTATGAAAATTGTACATTCACACTGAAGGCATCAAAACTATGAATTAACACATGTGGAATTATATACTTAACAAAAAAGTGTGAAACAACTGAAAATATGTCTTATATTCTAGGTTCTTCAAAGTAGCCACCTTTTGCTTTGATGACTGCTTTGCACACTGTTGGCATTCTCTTGATGAGCTTCAAGAGGTAGTCACCGGAAATGGTTTTCACTTCACAGGTGCACCCTGTCAGGTTTAATAAGTGGGATTTCTTGCCTTATAAATGGGGTTGGGACAATCAGTTGTGTTGTGCAGAAGTCCGGTGGATACACAGCTGATAGTCCAACTGAATACACTGTTAGAATTTGTATTATGGCAAGAAAAAAGCAGCTAAGTAAAGAAAAACGAGTGGCCATCATTACTTTAAGAAATGAAGGTCAATCAGTCCGAAAAATTGGGCAAACTTTGAATGTGTCCCCAAGTGCAGTTGCTAAAACCATCAAGCACTACAAAGAAACTGGCTCACATGAGGACCGCCCCAGGAAAGGAAGACCAAGAGTCACCTCTGCTTCTGAGGATAAGTTTATCCGAGTCACCAGCCTCAGAAATCGCAGGTTAACAGCAGCTCAAATTAGAGACCAGGTCAATGCCACACAGAGTTCTAGCAGCAGACACATCTCTTCAACAACTGTTAAGAGGAGGCTTTGTGCAGCAGGCCTTCATGGTAAAATAGCTGCTAGGAAACCACTGCTAAGGACAGGCACCGAGCAGAAGAGACTTGTTTGGGCATACACTCCAAAACACGTCATGTGGCAAGGCTCCTTAAAGGGGATCGGTCATCACAGACTGACTGGTCAAACCAAGTACAGGCACTCGGTGCTCCTCGGAGGGGCCAATCATTCAATCATTTATATACACCTTCCCACCTGCTTGGTTTCCATCTATCTCCACCCTTTTCTGCCTCTATGAAGGCAGAGCTGTCAATCAAAGAAGAGGGGGTGGAGATAGAGGGAAAACAAGCAGGTGGGAAGGTGTATATAAATGATTGGCTCTGATGTGAAGCATCAAGTGGAGGGACTTAGTTTGAACAGTCATTTTGTGCTGACAGAGTCCCTTGAAAGGGTTGATCTTGACTTTTTAGATAGGTACCCACTAGAGCTCCTATCCTCTCTGAAGAGACAATTCGCATATTTGTACTAACTATAAAGAATGTGTTTTATCAGTGAATCAATAGGATTGAACATTAACGTCAATGACTAAAATAATGCAGTTAAAGCTACTGTGTATCTTTCTAAGAGAAATAGATACAGTTGAACCAGTAAGGTATATTAATCTTAAACAAATCACTGTTGAGGACACATGTCAATATGCAGGCTTGAGATTAAATCTGTTAAGTCATTTGGATAGTAAAATGTAATAAATCTTGGCAAATACCATCTTATAGTACGATCTCTGGCGTTACCAATCAATAATGCTATTTTCTGACGTGCTTGTGTGGCAGAATGAAACAAATCAATAACAACAAACACATCATTTGCTGACCTGGGCATCCCTCAGACACACAGAATATAAACTCCGGGACAGTTTTACGCCTATAGCAAAGATCTTCATTTGCACAAGATTTATAGAAGGGTGACATGTAATCCTATAAATGCAATGCCCTCTCCAGCCAGGACTAAAAACATTTATTGCAAATGCAAAGTCTAATTCAGCATAGGTTGTGGAACATCTGATTGTTTCCACCAGTCTAAAGCCGGCCATACAGATATATCATGGTCAGCTCGACCCTCTGGTCTGCACAGAATTAACAGACTTATGCATGTATAAGGGGTAAAGATATCTGTTGCCCATTTCAAAGTTTTGGATGGAAATGTAGGGTTGTAAATACAGAATTGAGAAAAAAAAATAAAATCAAGAAGTAGATACCATCTTCACTTGTGTGATTGTCATTGCCACCATCATGATCAACTTCTTCTAATGTGCCATGTTCACTGTAAGGGCTGTCACTAAAATATAGAAAATATGAAATATAAAGACATGATCAACATAAAAGAGGCTTACTGCAAGTCATGTACATTCTATACATTCAATAAATCAGTGAAACAAGCCTTTACCTTGTCACGTTTAGGTCATCTGCAACGGCTCATTAAAAGCAATGTTTGTGCATGCCACCGCTATAACAAATGAGCACTATAGCCTGCAGGTAACCATTTACTACAAGCCTATTTGTCCAACTCGACATACTGTATATATTACTGCCTTCTGACACATATCTAACAGTATTCAATTATTTCACTGTGTATAAATGGTGATTATTTATAATAAGCTCCTCTGTATTCCTGACTCATAGCATTAGAAACAGGAGACCATTGGTTGTTTCTCCACATACTGCTACCTCCCATAACATTGCTAAAGAGACTTATGCCTGTAAACAGCTACTTAAAAGTGACTGCACTACCATATTTAATTCCCAAATAACTCACATACTTGCCTGATTGGCTGCAGGGGTTATTTGCTACCCCCACTCCCCTCCCCCTTGGAAGAGCTAATAAGGGAAATGGCAGGGAATGCACATAGTAGTGTGAATGAATTGCAAGGGTAGAGACCATAAAAATCAACACTAACTAAAAAGACCCATAACTCTGGAACTGTATGGCGGATTTATAAGATAAACGGAATACTCAGGGGGGCATCGGGAATAAAATAAAAACTGGTCACTTTTAACCTGATGATAGGTCCTCATTTAGATAAAAGAATCGATCATCAGGTCATAAAATCATCCAGCAACAGTAGCAGAAATGAGACGCTGCTGTATTTCTTACATGATGTGGGATGGCAGTAATATTATTTACAGTCAGCGCAGGCTGTGATATTAGTGAAGTGTAGCCTAAAAGCTGCAATGGGAAAATGGAAACATACTGGTCTCCAGTTATAAGGAATAGCTCCAATATGTTCCTCCCTATACCAAAACACACTTCAGCCCTGGATATGCAATCCCAAAAGACTTACCAGTAGTCATCGCCAGCCATACATTTCTCATAAACTGGGCCTTCTAGCTCCTTAACATCTGGAAAAATATTCTCATGGTGGATGATTATGGTTTTAACTATTTCATTTACATGAGCCTGACAGGACACTTGGTCTTGGACGTCTGGAACAGGCATTAACGTAGGCCCAAAGCAGATTGCCAAGTTGTATGGATCCATCATATTTTCATCGCTATACTGAGAAAGGCTGGAAAGAAACAAAGGAGAAAGTGACGGTGGCTCAACTACTGGGCATAGTAATATCATTTTAACAGACATTATGATAAATAATAAACATGTAATATTCTGTGAATTTTTTTGACATGCTATTTCTGTGGCCAGTGAGTTATATCCTTAAAGGGATTGACCAGCTTTGGGTTACAAGACTGTGGTCACTATGACTGCAGATTTGTAAATCCTCACATCAGCATACAGAGTCCTGTGAGGATTCTCCGGCGGTCATGTGACAAGTATGCGATTTGCAAACTTCCGGCCACATTCTGACTAGACTGTGTCTTGCCTTGCTCAATACACCTTCATTGAGTGAGGCCACACCCATCTAGTCGGTATGTGACCGCATGTATGCAAAACATATATTTGTGATCACAAGCCTGCTGTTTCCAACGCTGGAAATGGAAAATCCTCACAGCGTGTAGTACACACGATGTAAGGATTCACAAGTCTGCAGTCACAGAGTTACTGCAGACTTGTAGCCTAAGGCCAGGCAACTATTTCAATTGGCTAATTAAGATATTACTTGAAACAAATAAGTGTAAAAGAAACGTAACTTAGATTTAAAGGATACTTACTGGTTGAGAAATGCAAATAGGTATCTCATGACTATGAGCACAGTCCTGGGTAATGTCAGCAGGATTTTCCTGATGTGCATTGCCCTCTCATAGAGATTCTCCACTCCTGTCAGAAGACGACATAATCAGAATAATAAGCAGAGTCCAATGTTATATTGGTCCTGAGATTAACTCACAGATGAGTCATTCTTACAGAAGGTCTGTCACCATCTTGACATGTAGTTTTAGTAAATGTATTCCCATTCCCCAGGAAATACCGATCCTGGACTATCTTTTCTTAGAACTGTGTGTCAAGTGGTTCCTCTGTTATTCTTGAAAACGTATGGCTAAAATGACAATTGAGCCTTAGTATTGCCCTTGTCAAAGGCATACGTTCCGCCATACTCTGGACAGCATCATACTGTACACCCAGTCATCAAAATATTTAGATATTTCTAGCAGGAAGGGACATCAGAACACAATGCTCAAAAATTGTTATTTTATAAGAAACAGACTTCATTTACTGAAACAGACGTGCCAGGAGATATGACAGGTCATCTTTAAAAGTATAATAAGCCGTTTTTAAATTAATGATGTACAGGGAATGCAGCGGACTCTATGCAAGAGAGATTAATGGACTTATCTTCAAATTGATGTCCTATGCTTAAGACAGGCCATTAATATTAGATTAGTGGCCATTAGATTCCTGACACCCCGCTACTGTTTAACAAGCATAGCTCCTCCCTTTTAGTAGCATCTTAGACAGATAAAAGTAGTTGCATAAAGTTACATACAAAGTAGTCTGGAACACATGTATACGTAAGGCTTTCTTCAATGCAAAAATTGTATAAAAGGATTTTGAGCAACCAGATCTCACTAAAATAACCAGCCATTATTCTTCGGGGGCGAGGCTTAGCAGGCATGCAGTGAGGACGTGACTCCATAGAGCTCCCTCTGTATTCATCTGGTAAACTCCATCTTGGGGTGCAATTTCGGACAGAAAGCTACCTACCCGGTGAAGATATAAGGAGGCTGTGGGCACTATTATCGGGCTGCGGCGGTGAAATGACGAGAAGCAGGAAAATCTGCAGAGAGGATGCGGTATTATCAGAAATCGAAGATAGCTCCCGCGAGTCCTGTGGCCAGAGACAACGTGATGTTGGGAGTAGAAGCTGCTGCCAGGCTGGAGTAATAAGCTCATAGGGTGACACCCCGCAGCCCAAAGGTCCAGAGGTCAGTGACAGACAAGCGGAGGAGGAGAGAGATGTTCCCAAAAGGGGTCCCAGTTTTCAGCACTAGCACTGGAGGAAGGAGGAGAGAGGAGAGGACGTCCCTCAAGCCACAACATCTGCTGCTAAGGGGCACAATACTGCATCATTAACCCTTAAGAACATTGTGTCCCTGGTGAAAATCCCCTGGAGGACTCCCCTTCTCTTAGATGTTCTAAACGCTATTAATAAATGCAATACCACACTGGCTACGCTAACAGGCCAGGTAGGATATATCCAAGAGACCATATCGATAGTCCAGAATAATGTACAAAAAGTGGCAGAACGTACCACCGCAGTGGAGGGGAGAGTCAGGGAGATGGAGGATGCCCCTCCAGTCCATAGGGACATTCAGAGCCACATACAATCAATTGCTGCCTTACTAGCCAATATTCATGATCTTGAAAAACGCCAGAGGCATAATAATAATATCAGGCTGGTGAGAGTCCCTGAAAAGGTGGAAGGGAGAGATCCAGATGTTTTTTTAAAAATGGCTAGTGGATATATTTGGAAAGGAAGTTCTTACTCCTTTGTTTGCTGTTGAAAGGGCTCACAGGGTCCCCACAAGATCTGGTCAAGTGGGTAGACCCCCTAGATCCATTCTGATAAAGATTTTACACTATAAGGACCGGGACACCATCCTGAGGAATTGCAGGAAAAAGTAAGACATTTCGCTTGGAGTACAGAAGATATCCTTTTTTAAAGACTTTTCTGTGGAAGTCCAGTGGAAAAGATCCCTGTTCTTGGACATAAAGTAAAGGTTGAGGGCCTTGGAGTACAATACTCTATGATCTACCCTGCAAACCAGAGTAATTGCCCTCGATTCTACTTCTTATTTTGAAACCTTGAGATGGCTGGACGCTCAAACGCCAGATTCGACATGAGGCCTTGTGAGCGAAAAAGCCTTAAGCCTCTGTGAGTAACACTGGTTCTGTGGTTCGAACATTGAGTGCTTTAAATATATATGTCTATAATTTTTTCTCCTGACAGGTTTAATGTGGATTTTTTTGTTGAATATGTGATTTCTTTAATTCTGTTTGTTCTGATCAGGCTCTTAATGCAGCTGGAACTGAAATGGAGTGATCAAAATGTAGATATTTGTTTATTTTTTTCATTGTCCCATCCCTTAAGGCCCCGTCACACTAAGCGATGCTACAGCGATCCCGACAACGATACGACCTTTCAGGGATCGTTGCTGCGTCGCTATGTGGTCGCTGGTGACATGTCAAACAGTCAGATCTTCCCAACGACGCAGCAACAATGCGGCGACCCGTAGCGACCTGTATAACGATGCATGCCTATGTGTGTCTGAGTCGTCAACAAGGTCGTTGGTAAGGTGTCAAACACACCGATGCATGCTACCCAGCGGGACCTCAACGATCAAAAAAAGGTCCAGACCATTCCGACACGACTAGCGATCTCACAGCAGGGGCCTGGTCGCTGCTAAGTGTCAAACGTAGCGAGATCGCTACTGAGGTCGCTGTTGCGTCACAAAACTTGTGACTCAGCAGCGATCTCGCTAGCGATCTCGCTTAGTGTGACGGGGCCTTTATTGATAAGGGTAGGATTACACTGGTTGGAGGAAGGAAAGAGAGGGGTTTTTTTGGTTGGGTGGGGGCGTTTGGGCTATCTGATATGCAAACCTGCAAATCTGTGGTTGGCTTGGAAAGTTACAAGATCGGAGCCCAGGAATCTACTTCACTTAATGGGATACTGGACACGGTAGTGACTGCTAAAACTACTAAAGGCCTTATCTCTATTATGTATAATTCTTTGTTATTAAAGATCCTGGGAGACCTTCTGGCTACAATTAAACCTAAATGGGAGAGAGATGTGGGACTAATTACTCAAAAGGAGCGGGAAGATATTATGGAGTCAAAGATAAATACGACTCAAAGAAGAGCTCAATTATTTCTTATACATAGATTATACACAACCCCTAAAATATCATATAGGATGGGCCTTAGCACAGATGATAGTTGTCCACGTTGCGGTGAAGATGGGGCAGATTTGGTCCATATGTTTTGGTCCTGCACCCATTTGGCTGGGCTGTGGGAAGATGTGGGCAGACTGGTTTCAGAGGTCTTTAGCATTCATATTTCTCTAGATCCCAAGGTATGTGGGCATGATTAGAGGTTTTGCCCATTGAACATTGGCAATAGCAACAGTTTTGTATCAAAGCAGAAAGACTATAGCTAGGCATTGGCTGGCAAATACTGCACCTTTAATAGAAGAGGTGGTGAGCTGTTTGAATAACACTATTCTAATGGAAAAAAAGGGTTTATATCAAAAGAGGGTTTATATCAAAAGAGGGGCTACTGCTAAATTTGGGAAACAGGGGGGGGATTGAATTAAGCGCCCAATGGTGGTATCGGAAGAGCTGGCCAGAGACATTATTTTCAAATCACTTGTTCTTTAATAGTAATATACTATATGTCAGACAAAAGAAATATAACGGTTTCTCAGTGTTTCATATTTATGTGGTTCATGTACTATATTGGTAAGATTATTTTAAGAAAATTCAGATGGGCAAGGAAGGGGTGGTAGGAGTTGGGGTTAAAAAAAGGGGGAAAAAATTGAATCCTGTAATTGTTGGACTACGTACTTTGCTGTAAAACTAATCTATAAGAAATGTTTCTGTTTAATAAAAACGCTGTGATTTAAAACCAGACATTACTTTGCGACAATAGATTCTGTTCAGGAAATCTGTTTTGGCCATCTGGGTGCTTTACTATAGTACTAGATCAAGTATGGCAATATATCAAGCACAGCCCATGCTCAATATATCAGAACCAAAAGACTGCACTATGTCAGCTGAAACCTTAGAACCTTTCAGTAAATGATCATTTCGGAAAGGTAAAATCCAGCAAGGAAAGGCTACTTCTGGGAAGGCCTGAAACAAAGCGTTCTGGGGAAATGACTGCACTGAGGAAATAAAGCTTTTCGGTTATTTAATCTTTATTACATGGCAAGATGCTGCACGTGGGGCTGCCACCAGCAAGACAGCAGATACGTGGTCTAAGATTTCCCTCTACTGCAAATTCGTGTTAAGTAATGATTAAGTGTTTCTGCTGTGTACTATGCTAGACACCACATTGCCTGCTGAACACTCGGCTTCTCCATGTGTGGCTCCTGGGAATAAAGGCTCCTGACTGCAGAAAGATATAGTGTCATTTCCTGAGGTGAGAAATTCAACACCAAAGAATGTAAAGAATAGTCTCTTATAGCTGGGGTTTAGTCTTATTTTAGCACAGATAGCTTTATAGGTTATTGAGATTAAAACATTGCCCTTGAATACACGGAATAAATTAATAATAAAAAATATAATATATGATACACTGTAACAGAATTCACTCCGAGTAGAGTATGCATTTACTAGTAGCACGCTAAATGGGAATGGGAATTTAGGTGTGTTTGGCAGAGGGAAAGGTGTTAGGTTCTGGCTTGTTTTAATGTTTATTAGGTACCGTATATCACCAGAAAAAAAGTTAGTGATTCCAAGTCCAAGCACAACACAAGTAAGAGGGTCTCTATGGAACCTACAGCTACTCAATAAAGTGTGACCGCAGTTAGCCCCAATATCCCACTTCCCCATCACAGTTACATAAATTACAAAAGGGAGACCTGTAAAGATTTGTTTGGCAAGCTCCTTGCACTGCAGAGCCAATGTTCACCTTTATTCTTACTACCCCAAGACCATAACATGGACAATTTTAGTATCCATATTATTTATTTATTTTACTCACTTATATAGTGCCATTAATTCCACAGCGCTTTACAGATATCATCATCACTGTCCCCATTGGGGATCGCAATCTAAGTTCCCTATCAGCATGTCTTTGGAGTGTGGGAGGAAACCGGAGAACCCGGAGGAAACGCACGCAAACACGGGGAGAACATACAAACTCCTTGCAGATGTTTCCTTGGTGGGATTTGAACCCAGGACCCCAGCGTTGCAAGGCTGCAGTGCTAACCACTGACCCATATTAGGTCCATGGGCTTTATAACTCGAACTAACAGGGATTTGGGATTCTGTTAATTCAGATTAATAGACTCACAGGCAGGCTAGGATTTGCAGTTGTAATACAGATGCCAAAATGAGATACATTATGGCCATCTGAATATGATCTAACTTTTTAAAGTGACTGTCATGAGAAATCTTTAAAAAGAACATATATTGTAGTCTAAAACTAATGAAAGCACAGAGGAGTACCCATACTACACCCAAGCCAGTGTTCAGGTGATCTTAAAATCCTTTTCCCCATACACATTTGATAAAAGCCGGAAGAAACTGCCAATTTCGTCAGAATTGGATGTCCCTCTAATATGTATACAGGGCTCCCAACTCTCCCAGGATATATTATGTTGGAGGGAAAATGGATCTGGCAGCTGGAATTCAATTACCCAATCCTTTTAGTCTGTGCGCAGATAATCCATTGCTAGGTGGTTCTGGTTTATGCGGCTCTCCCAATAACGGCAAAAACGCAAGCTCCCTCCCCAATCACTTTAGAAAATAGTTGCTTGAACGACAGTTTGGTTCAGGGCCGGCTCCAGGTTTTCGTGGGTCCAGGGGGAGAGAGTCTTATTGGGCCTCTTTAACACATACCACGATTCATGATGCACAGATACGGCAGAGAAATCTAGATATAGTACAAGGCCAAAGATTTCACTTACGTCTTACATTACATGATATCTATTGTAAATTCTACAATAGCTCAGAAACTGGCGAATTCTCTCAACGCACAGTGCAGACCAGACAGTATAGTCCTCCGTACAGTATTATGGGCCCCATATATTGCTCCATACAGTATAATGAATTCCATATAGTGCTCCATACAGTATAATGGGGCCCGTGTATTGCTCAATACAGAATAATTGGCCCCATATAATGCTGCATACAGAATAATGGGCCCCATTTAGTGCTCCATGCAAAATAACGGGCCACATATAATGCTCCATAGATAATAATGGACCCCATATGATGCTGCATACAGAATAATGGGCCCCATATAACGCTCCCATACAGAATAAAGGCCTCATATAATGCTCCATACAAAATAATAGGCCCCACATAATGCGGCATACAGAATAATGGGCCCCATATAATGCTGCATACAGAATAATGGGCCCCATATAATGCTGCATACAGAATAATGGGCCCCATATAATGCTCAATACATAATAATGGCTCAGCTGTCCAAGCACTCCTGTGTTCTTTATGAAAGAGCCGCTGCCAGACATCTGTGGCGGCAGCTTATCTCTTAGAGAACAAAAGGATTGGCAGTCCAAAATCGAACATGCAGGGTCCTTCTTCGCACGGCATAGTAGTCTGTTGATAATTGGGAGGCTCCCCAATACACATTACACTGTCAGCCTAAATCTGTCGATATCATGGGTTCAGACCACAGTTAGACTAATGTTTTTATATGGTCACTTTGTTATCTTCTGATCGCTAATAAAGATTAATTGCATTTCACAATTTTTGACTTATCTGGGCTTTTATGGTCGGTTTTTCTCCACCCACGTTTTCACCGACTGTCTGGTTCCCTTCGCCATCACAGTCCTATAATATCATGTGTATTCTTACAGTGTACTGCATAGTTGCAGGTTTTTAGTATTTACACATTTTCCACATTTATTATTTTTTCCTTGTGCTCTTCACGCTGTTATACTAATGAGTCTCTTCGGTCGACGTGGGACTAATGTGCATTTTCGGACGACATGGGATTAATGGGCGTCTTAGGACAACGTGGAACTAATGTGCATGGGTGCCTTTAGATAGTTAATAGAGTATTCTGAGGAGATCCACATCAGTCAGTGACTTTTCTTGAATAAAAGAAAAATGACCACAGCCTTTCCTGTATGAGAATTTATTAAACAAACAATTCCCTTAAAACAACCTTTAAGACCCCTGTGCGTGTGATATGGTTAGTTTAAGTCTCTAAATAGGTATTAAGTGGATATAGGTTTTGTTATCTAAAAGTTAAACAGAAATAAATACCCCATTAACCTATTGGAGTTTCCAAGGGCTGCAGGATTTATCAAGGCAAGAATAGATTGAAATTTACTTGTAGTTAAATATCTTGGAAAGCCAAATAGAAACACTAAACGCAGGTGTGAACAGAGCCCAAACCATTTAAGCACCTAGCCGTAAAGCTAAAAATTCACCAGGAACACACCACTGTTGAAACAAACAGAAATCACTCTTCGTCTTTCAAGAATTTCTACCAGATGTTAAGGAATGTCATATAGTCAAGCATTATTGGATACAAAATGGCTTGTAATTTTTTATTAGGGAAAATAACAATATGAGAAGAAGTCCCCATCACATGAGCACATGTGAACTGTACTGCATGATGTGGATGGTGAAGTATACCTCCGATGTATGTCACAGTATAGTCATATAGTCGCCCATAGACTACCATGCTTTAAAAAAACAAAGAAACGAAATGTCCAGCAACACCTTGTACTGCTTCAGTCTCCTAGATCTTTCCCAGTGTATATAGCAAATTGGCAAAACTAATTTTAGCTTAAAAGCCTACAGGTATCAACTTAAAGAGGTTTTCTAACTTTTCCACCAAGACCCGTGGTCGTCAGGTATGGCAATGTAAACTCTTGGACATTCCACAATAACAGAGTAGAAGAAGGGGCACATGCTTTGCCATTGTCCTGAAATGGGAAAGCACTGGAGGTTCAGTACCACAGTCTACAGAGCCAAAGAAGAAGAGGAGCCAGTTGATTCTTCCAGGCCAGTACTGCTATGGAATGAAATCAGACTTCCATGTCCCGGAGAACTGCACCCTGGACATGTGCCCTTTTGTTAGTGTTTGTTGCTGAGCTCTGCGGAGCTATACTTAGCCCAGCATTTCCTCAGGATTTCCACAGTATAGTGCATTACACTTCATCAACCCAGTGCCTCATGGGATGAATAAAAAATAAAGGGCAATAAAGGTGATCTAGTAACAGAAAACAATTGAGTAACTGAGTGCAAGGGTTAACCTGCCTTCTATGGCATCCATATAGCTGTTTACCATATGACTAATCCCAAATGTGAATGGAGCCTTAGGCTTTCAGATCCGATGCTCATAAAGCATATTTTGCAGTTTGCATTTTAAGTAATCGTACAATGGACTTCTATGCAACGTGGATTTTTACAGAGGTAAATTCAAGTCCATTCTTAAAAAGGAAACTGGATATTAACCCTCTGGTCACACCTGTATGAACATGACTTCACCTAAAGGACACTACAGTTCCGTGGAATAACCCAAGCTTTGTAACCATCACCCTGCATACTGCTGAATTAGGCTTCAGGCAAGAGGTGAAAAGTACAGCCGAAACACAATATCTAGAATTACTTTTTTCTGATTCTACATTAGGTAATTTTAGGTTTGCGGAGCTTCTTATTCATTAATGACAATCTAACAGCTACGTTTTTAGTTGTTCTTCCAGTAGAAAACTTTCTCCGTCCTTGATATTTTCTGCTCCTGAATCTAAGCAGCACTTCAATCCCGATAACTCAGAGAAGATCAGAGTAAAGTGCAAGCTTGCCATGCCTCGTAGCTGCCTGCCTGAACCTGATCTCTACATGAAAGAGAAGACAATTACTGAAGTGTATAAAAGCCTCTATTATGCCTGCAGGAATGTTTTCCTGCTGTGTTGGCCACAAAGAGTTATACATAATCATGTTGAAAAAGGGAGCGGTCCCAGCTGCGATTATGACTAAACTTTCCTCCAAGAGTGGCGCAGATGTGAGACAAATTGCCTTCAAGACATGTAGTAATTCTTTTCCTCTTCCAGGAAATGCTGGTCAGAATAGAGAATGGCTATCATGAGGAAGAAGGGTGGAGGTTTTAGTGAAATAAGCAAGGAAATGGAAGACTTTCTGAGGACAAAAAGATGACTTACGGATACAAGATATCAAATCGTTAAATCTTTCCTTGGGAAAGAGTGGGTTTTCTAAGCCTCGGAAGTACAGCTTCAGGACACCAGCCACAGAGTTGATGTCATGATTATTTTGGTCGTCTGTCAAAGGGTCCTCTCCTGTAAAAATGCATATAATGACCAGGTTACCATTGCGCTTTTCTAAAGTAAAAGACAGGGAATATCCAAAATTATAGACTGATGCCACTATAAATAGCAAAAATACTTATTTTAAAGAGCAAACATACGATTAGGTTTAACAATAGCTTAGCAAATTTATAAATTACATAGTGAATCTAAAACGAGAAAGACCTCCATGGACGTAACTAGAGGTTCATCTGACCACATGGGCAAGTCTTTCTTCAGAAACCCACCTATGAGAACCACATGGAAAACATTGAGCTTTTAAAGCAGAGCATTTCAGGATTGCTACTCGAGAAAAGTTCAATATCCACCAACACATGTGTTTGTATGTATTATAGAGTAGCTCTCTGGTAGCCACAGCATAAGGTTTATTGTCCATCATAAACTTTATAGCTCCAGAACAAAAACAGCCTTCCTTCAGTTCAAATGCATAATATAAATAGTCCTTTCTTCAGGTACAATGAACAAAGTAAATGTAGCAGCCTCACAAATCTCAGTATTACAGGCAAAACTAACACGAGAAGTATTAAATGCGTTCACCAGACAAACACCTCTGTTCAGCTCCAGCACAACTTCACTCTGCTGAGCTAACCCAGCTGCTGTTATTAGGCCTGTAAACCCAGAGCTGGATTATGGGAACAACCTTTCCCACCCAGACTCTTTTGGTTGCTCCTAAATCCTGGACTCAAAATCCAATATAATTAAAAATTCTCTTAGTAACTTGGTGATACTAGTACAGACATTACACTACCGAGTCCAACCACCTCGGTGACATATCTTCCATCCAGGACCATAGCTCCTGCTTTCTTACAATGTACAGTGGGGAAAATAAGTATTTGATACACTGCCGATTTTGCAAGTTTTCCACCTACAAAGAAAGGAGGGGTCTGTAATTTTTATCATAGGTACACTTCAACTGTGAGAGACAGAATCTAAAAAGAAAAAAAAAAAACAGAAAATCAAATTGTATGATTTTTAAATAATTAAATTGCATTTTATTGCATGAAATAAGTATTTGATCACCTACCAACCAGCAATAATTCTGGCTCTCACAGACGTGTTAGTTTTTGTTCAAGAAGCCCTCCTTCTCTGCACTCATTAACTGTATTAATTGCAACTGTTTAAACTCGTTAACTGTATAAAAGACACCTGTCCACATACTCAATCACATTCCAACCTCTCCACCATGGCCAAGACCAAAGAGCTGCCTAAGGACACCAGAGACAAAATTGTAGACCTGCACAAGGCTGGGATTGGCTACAGGACAATAGGCAAGCAGCTTGGTGAGAAGGCAACAACTGTTGGCACAATTATTAGAAAATGGAAGAAACACAAGATGACTGTCAATCTTCCTCGGTCTGGGGCTCCATGCAAGATCTCGCCTTGTGGGGTAAGAATGATTCTGAGAAAGGTCATGAATCAGCCTAGAACTACACGGGAGGACCTGGTCAATGACCTGAAAAGAGCTGGGACCACAGTCTCAAACATTACCGATAGTAACACACTACACAGTCATGGATTAAAATCCTGCAGGGCACGCAAGGTGCCTCTGCTCACGCCAGCACATGTCCAGGCTCGTTTGAAGTTCTCTAATGACCATCTGGATGATCCAGAGGAGGCATGGGAGAAGGCCATGTGGTCAGATGAGACCAAAATAGAACTTTTTGGTATCAACTCCACTCGTCATGTTTGGAGGTAGAAGAAGGATGAGTATAACCCCAAGAATACTGTCCTAACAGTGAAGCATGGTGGAGGAAACATCATACTTTGGGGGTGCTTTTCCGCAACGGGGACAGGACAACGGCACCGTATTGAAGGGAGGATGGATGGGGTCATGTATCTCAAGATTTTGGCCAACAACCTCCTTTCCTCAGTTAGAGCATTGAAGATGGGTCATGGCTGGGTCTTCCAGCATGACAATGACCTGAAACATACAGCCAGGGCAACTAAGGAGTGACTCCTTAAGAAGCATTTCAAGGTCCTGGAGTGGCCTAGCCAGTCTACAGACCTGCACCCAATAGAAAATCTTTGGAAGGATCTGAAACTCAATGTTGCCCAGCAACAGCCCCAAAACCTGAAATACCTGGAGATCTATATGGAGGAGTGGGCCAAAATCCCTGCTGCAGTGTGTGCAAACTTGGTCAAGAGCTACAGGAAACGTTCTGTAATTGCAAACAAAGGTTTCTGTACCAAATATTAAGTTCTGCTTGTCTATTGTATCAAATACTTATTTCATGCACTAAAATGCAAATTATCTAAAAATCATAGAATGTGATTTTCTGGTTTATATTTTTAGATTCTGTCTCTCACAGGTGAAGTATACCTACAATAAAAATTACAGACCTCTCCATTCTTTGTAGGTGGGAAAACTTGCAAAATCAGCAGAGTGTATCAAATACTTACTTTCCCCACTGTATGTATACATAATATACACAGAATCAATCTATCTATCTATACATACACAGAATCTATACACATACATATACATTATATATATATACACATATACATATACACACAAACATACGTATTTTCATGACTATGAAAATTGTACTTTCACACTGAAGGCATCAAAACTATGAATTAACACATGTGGAATTATATACTTAACAAAAAAGTGTGAAACAACTGAAAATATGTATTATATTTTAGGTTCTTCAAAGAAGCCACCTTTTGCTTTGATGACTGATTTGCACAATCTTGGCATTCTCTTGATGAGCTTCAAGAGGTAGTCACTGGAAATGGTTTTCACTTCACAGGTGCGCCCTGTCAGGTTTAATAAGTGGGATTTCTTGCCTTATAAATGGGGTTGGGACCATCAGTTGTATTGTGCAGAAGTCTGGTGGATACACAGCTTATAGTCCTACTGAATAGACTGTTAGAATTTGTATTATGGCAAGAAAAAAGGAGCTAAGTAAAGAAAAACGAGTGGCCATCATTACTTTAAGAAATGAAGGTCAGTCAGTGCGAAAAATTGGGCAAACTTTGAAAGTGTCCCCAAGTGCAGTTGCAAAAACCATCAAGCGCTACAAAGAAACTGGCTCACATGAGGACAGCCCCAGGAAAGGAAGACCAAGAGTCACCTCTGCTTCTGAGGATAAGTTTATCCGAGTCACCAGTCTCAGAAATCGCAGGTTAACAGCAGCTCAGATTAGAGACCAGGTCAATGCCACACAGAGTTCTAGCAGCAGACACATCTCTTCAACAACTGTTAAGAGGAGACTTTGTGCAGCAGGCCTTCATGGTAAAATAGCAGCTAGGAAACCACTGATAAGGACAGGAAACAAGCAGAAGAGACTTGTTTGGGCTAAAGAACACAAGGAATGGACATTAGACCAGTGGAAATCTGTGCTTTGGTCTGATGAGTCCAAATTTGAGATCTTTGGTTCCAACCACCGTGTCTTTGTGCGATGCAGAAAAGGTGAACGGATGGACTCAACATGCCTGGTTCCCACCATGAAGCATGGAGGAGGAGGTGTGATGGTGTGGGGGTGCTTTGCTGGTGACACTGTTGGGGATTTATTCAAAATTGAAGGCATACTGAATCAGCATGGCTACCACAGCATCTTGCAGGGGCATGCTATTCCATCCGGTTTGCGTTTAGTTGGACCATCATTTATTTTTCAACAGGACAATGACCCCAAACACACCTCCAGGCTGTGTAAGGGCTATTTGACCAAGATGGAGAGTGATGGGGTGCTACGCCAGATGACCTGGCCTCCACATTTACCAGACCTGAACCCAATCGAGATGTTTTGGGGTGAGCTGGACCGCAGAGTGAAGGCAAAAGGGCCAACAAGTGCTAAGCATCTCTGGGAACTCCTTCAAGATTGTTGGAAGACAATTTCTGGTGACTACCTCTTGAAGCTCATCAAGAGAATGCCAAGAGTGTGCAAAGCAGTCATCAAAGCAAAAGGTGGCTACTTTGAAGAACCTAGAATATAAGACATATTTTCAGTTGTTTCACACTTTTTTGTTAAGTATATAATTCCACATGTGTTAATTCATAGTTTTGATGCCTTCAGTGTGAATGTACAATTTTCATAGTCATGAAAATACAGAAAAATCATTAAATGATGTGTGTCCAAACTTTTGGTCTGTACGGTATATACAGTCATATGAAAAAGTTTGGGCACCCCTATTAATCTTAAGCTTAATGTTCTATAAAAATTGGTGTTTTTGCAACAGCTATTTCAGTTTGATATATGTAATAACTGTTGGATACAGTAATGTTTCTGCCTTGAAATGAGGTTCATTGTACTAACAGAAAATGTGCAATCTGCATTCAAACAAAATTTGACAGGTGCATAAGTATGGGCACCTCACTAGAAAAGTGACATTAATAGTTAGTAGATCCTCCTTTTGCAAAAATAACAGCCTCTAGTCGCTTCCTGTAGCTTTTAATGAGTTCCTGGATCCTGGATGAAGGTATTTTTGACCATTCTTCTTTACAAAACAATTCCAGTTCAGTTAAGTTTGATGGTCGTCGAGCATGGACAGCCCTCTTCAAATGATCCCACAGATGTTCAATGATATTCAGGTCTGGGGACTGGGATGGCCATTCCAGAACATTGTAGTTGTTCCTCTGCATGAATGCCTGAGTAGATTTGGAGCGGTGTTTTGGATCATTGTCTTGCTGAAAGATCCATCCCCTGCGTAACTTCAACTTTATCACTGATTCTTGAACATTATTGTCAAGAATCTGCTGATACTGAGTGGAATCCATGCATCCCTCAACTTTAACAAGATTCCCGGTGCCGGCATTGACCACACAGCCCCAAAGCATGATGGAACCTCCACCAAATTGTACTGTGGGTAGCAAGTGTTTTTCTTGGAATGCTGTGTTTTTTTGCCACCATGCATAACGCCTTTTTGTATGACCAAATAACTCAATCTTGATTTCATCAGTCCACACGACCTTCTTCCAAAAAGAAATTGGCTTCTCCAAATGTGCTTTTGCATACCTCAGCCAACTCTGTTTGTGGCGTGCTTGCAGAAACGGCTTCTTTCGCATCACTCTCCCATACAGCTTCTCCTTGTGCAAAGTGCCTTGTATAGTTGACCGATGCACAGTGACACCATCTGCAGCAAGTTGATGCTGCAGCTCTCTGGAGGTGGTCTGAGGATTGTCCTTGACTGATCTCACCATTCTTCTTCTCTGCCTTTCTGATGTTTTTCTTGGCCTGCCACTTCTGGCCTTAACAAGAACTGTCCCTGTGTTCTTCCATTTCCTTACTATGTTCCTCACAGTGGAAACTGACAGGTTAAATCTCTGAGACAGCTTTTTGTATGCTTCCCCTGAACAACTATGTTGAATAATCTTTGTTTTCAGATCATTTGACAGTTGTTTTGAGGAGCACATGATGCCACTCTTCAGAGGAGATTCAAACAGGAGAACAACTTGCAATTGGCCACTTTAAGTAGCTTTTCTCATGATTGCATACACCTGGCTATAAAGTTCAAAGCTCCATGAGGTTACAAAACCAAAAAAAGTGCTTTAGTAAGTCAGTAAAAAGTAGGTAGGAGTATTTAAAACAAGAAAATGATAAGGGTGCCCATACTTATGCACCTTTCAAATTTTGTTTGAATGCAGACTGCACATTTTCTGTTAGTACAATAAACCTCATTTCAAGGCAGAAACATTACTGTGTCCAACAGTTATTACATATATCAAACTGAAATAGCTGTTGCAAAAACACCAATTTTTATAAAACATTAAGCTTAAGATTAATAGGGGTGCCCAAACTTTTTCATATGACTGTATATACATACACGAATATGTATACATCTATAAGCAAACTGCGGCCCACATAATAAATTGTGTGGATAGAGGGTCTAGAGAAGAGATTCGACGCTCATCTCCACACAAACGTGCCTACTCCAAACCATATATAGTGCCTACAAGTAGTATTCAACCCCCTGCAGATTTAGCTGGTTGACACATGCGGAATTAACTTGGCATTGTGACATTTGTACTGTAGATCAGCCTGGAAGTGGGAAATGCACTGCAGCAAATGTTTTTTTTTTTAAAACGTAAAAAGTTAATTCAGAGTGTCATTTATTATTCAACCCCTCAAACCACAAGAATTCTGTTTGGTCCCCCTAAAGTATTAAGTAGTAGTTCAGGCACCAAGAATAATGAACTTCACATGTGTGGATTAAAGATCTCTTTTGCCAGCCTTTTCTGACTATTTAAGACCCTCCCCAAACTTGTGAACAGCACTCAGACATGGTCAACATGGGAAAGACAAAGGAGCATTCCAAGGCCATCAGAGACGAGATCGTGGAGGGTCACAAGGCTGGCAAGGGGTACAAAACCCTTTCCAAGGAGTTGGGCCTACCTGTCTCCACTGTTCGGAGCATCATCCGTAAGTGGAAGGCTTATGGAACTACTGTTAGCCTTCCACGGCCAGGACAGCCTTTGAAAGTGTCCTCCCGTGCCGAGGCCAGGCTTGTCCGAAGAGTCAAGGCTAACCCAAGGACAACAAGGAAGGAGCTCCGGGAAGATCTCATGGCAGTGGGGACATTGGTTTCAGTCAATACCATAAGTAACGTACTCCACCGCAATGGTCTCCGTTCCAGACGAGCCCGTAAGGTACCTTTACTTTCAAAGCATCATGTCAAGGCTCGTCTACAGTTTGCTCATGATCACTTGGAGGACTCTGAGACAGACTGGTTCAAGGTTCTATGGTCTGATGAGACCAAGATCGAGATCTTTGGTGCCAACCACACACGTGACGTTTGGAGACTGGATGGCACTGCATACGACCCCAAGAATACCATCCCTACAGTCAAGCATGGTGGTGGCAGCATCATGCTGTGGGGCTGTTTCTCAGCCAAGGGGCCTGGCCATCTGGTCCGCATCCATGGGAAGATGGATAGCACGGCCTACCTGGAGATTTTGGCCAAGAACCTCCGCTCCTCCATCAAGGATCTTAAGATGGGTCGTAATTTCATCTTCCAACAAGACAACGACCCAAAGCACACAGCCAAGAAAACCAAGGCCTGGTTCAATAGGGAAAAAGTCAAGGTGTTGGAGTGGCCTAGTCAGTCTCCTGACCTTAACCCAATTGAAAACTTGTGGAAGGAGCTCAACAATAAAGTCCACATGAGACACCCAAAGAACCTAGATAACTTGGAGAAGATCTGCATGGAGGAGTGGGCCAAGATAACTCCACAGACATGTGCCGGCCTGATCAGGTCTTATAAAAGACGATTATTAGCTGTAATTGCAAACAAGGGTTATTCCACAAAATATTAAACATAGGGGTTATATAATAATTGACCCACACTTTTATGTTTAAAATTTAATAAAATTCAACTGAGCAACATAACTTTTTGGTTTGTAAGATTTATGCTTCTGTTCATAAAACCTACTCTCGTTTGCAGTTTGAAGGCTCTAACTTATTTGCATCTTATCAAACCAGCTAAATCTGCAGGGGGTTGAATACTACTTGTAGGCACTGTATATATATATAAATAGGAGGACTATTGAGTATAATGGCATAAGAAGCTTTATTTCATAAATAATTCATTTAAAATAGGTACATCACATCAGAAATATGAGATATTATAAAGACAGAGACATGCGGGCAGAAGTCCCATGTCTCTGGCATACTAGTGCAGGGATAGAGAGACAGGCATGCCTCTTGAGAAAGCCAAGGGTAATCACCGGCGAAACGCGCGTCGATGCTCTCTCTTGCCATTGTCCCGTCCCTGTGCTGTTCCTCTCAGACTTGGGTCCTCCTTTACTGGATGAGTGAGATGTAATTTAACTTTTGTGGTAGAGTGGGCTCTATGAATCTAGCATAATCGCATATAAGCCGTTTTGATCACTTACCTATCTCTCTATCCCTGCACTAGCATGCTCTATGACCCCCGTATGGACCCTCTGTAGAGGTTAGCAGCATAAATTGGGACTTCTGCCTGCATGTCTCTGTCTTTATAATATCTCATATTTCTGATGTGATGTACCAATTTTAAATGAATTATTTATGAAATAAAGCTTCTTATGCCATTATACTCAATAGTCCTCCTATTTATATATGTATATATCTATGCATACACAAATGAACAAAAACTATCATACCACAATTCTATCACTTTAGTAAATCAATATGCAATAAGCTTGTGTCTGTTACAGCTATAGCATATGACTAAGGCCAGACAATCAATGTGTTACTACTAGTGATGAGCGAGTATGTTCTGTTAACCCTTTCGCCGAGTATGCTTGGGCCGAGCTCCGAGTATTTACAGCTGCTCGGTGATATGGTTGAATCGCTCCCGTGTGCATGATTTGCGACTGTTTGATAACTTTATTACATGTGAGGAATGTGTAAGAAATAGACATTCCTCCCATATAATAAAGCTGTCAAACAGTCACAAATCATGCACACGGGAGCGATTCAACCATATCACCGAGCAGCTGTAAATACTCGGAGCTCGGCCCAAGCATACTCGGCGAAAGGGTTAACAGAACATACTCGCTCATCACTAGTTACTACTACAATGAATTTTGACATCAGATTCGTGATCTGTTGGTGAGCCACCTTCATTGCTTACTATATATAACAAATTTCAAATCATGAGCTAAAAATAATCAGTTCTCATCAGTGATAGGCTAGATAACTGTATTTTTTCCTAGTATTAAAGAAGAAAAGGCCAATATCTTACCTCTTTCAAATGCATTTTTTATATCATTCACCTCTACCTGGGAACCAGAAACTCGAAATATACCCTGGTGTTGAAGTGCTGAGGAAGATGCAGAGAAGAAACACATTACAAACATTAAAGTGACTGCAAGTCTCAACCAACACAGAGATTATATAACACTGTCATGGGTCAGTGAATATTTGAAAGACTCAAGAACAGAAAGGCTTCTTACCATACAAGTTAATGAATCTAATGCAGCTTTCCACGATCAGGGGGATTATTTGCCCAGATTCCTACAGTGATAAAATGGAAAAAAAAAATGAAAAAAAATTGAACTCTTTGTCAGACACCTAGCAGAAAAGGATTAACCATTTTGTTTCTCGGACTAAACATTTATGGATAGCTGGGCTCAGTGCAGTGTCTATCATCTGTACAACTGCAAAGTTTATAGTGTGCATAAAATACACCTTTATAATAAAATGATCCCAAATAATATATTTAGAGGCATTGATGCGTTAGAACAACCAGTACAATTAGTTTTGCAACCAGCATTTCATCAGGTTAAAGTCATGAAAGGTTACTGAACATGGTAATAAATAAATTATTGCAGAAATAGAGATGCTGGAAATTCTAACTCTACATTGAGTTGTACATATAATCTACATATAACCTTAAAGGGGTTCTCCAGCAATATAATACTGATGACCCATGCTTTGAATAGGTCCTCAATATCAGATTCCTGGGAGTCCAAAACCTGACACCTGAGTTGAATAGAAGCAGATTTGCATTAAACCAGCAGTGGCCGAAGCACATTGAATGGCATTGTAAACTCATGGAATGTAGCTGCAAGGCACATCGGGCTACCACCAGAGCTTGTAACAGCTGATTGGCGAGGGGTGCCGTATTCGGATAACCACTGATCTAATATTGATGACCAGTACTGTGGCTAGGTTGTCAATATTATATGACTGAAGAACCCATTTACGTACATGTTTTTAAAGGGGTTGCTTGGTCTTCTGCTTAAAGTCAGCTGTCACTATGTGTCACTCTATGACATCTGAACCCTTAAAGTACGTGCACCGCATGCTGTCAGGAGCAGGTGGTCACATGACCACAAGTATGTGATTTGCATACATATAGTCACATGCCGACTAGACATGCTCAGCATCACTCAATAATACAAGTGAACTCAGCAAGGCGGAGTATGTCTAGTCGGAATGTGGCTGGAAGAACGTGTGCTTTAAGGATTTAGAATTCTGCAGTCAAATAGAGTGACTACAGACTTTTAGCAGAGTAAAAAAAGAACAATCCTTCAATGTTATGGACTACTTCTACCACACTGACCTTGAGCCACATCATGTAATATAGCACATTCTCATCTACAGCTGCATTCACAAATGTGCTGTTGGCCAAAGCCTCATCTATAGTGAGAAGAAATGTAAAGGGAATATGTCAGCAGATTTTTGCTATTTAATCTGAGAGCAGCATAATGTAGGGGCAGAGAGCCTGACTCGATAGATATGTCACTTATTAGAATGTGTGCTGTAATTTCAATACAATCAGTGTTTTATCAGCAGGAGATTATCACTAGAGGACTGGGTCTCACATGCAGGCAAGTCAGGCTAATCTGTGTAACTCTGCCCCTACCACTGATTGGCAACTTTCTGAGAATGTAGTTTACACAGGAAGCTGCCAATCAGAGGTGAGGGTGGGGTTATACAAACTCAGCATTCTGACCACTACTGCATTTACATTAGAGAAAGTACTGACTATCAAAACTACACCAAGCAGCCCAGTAAGTGATACATCACTGGAATCCAGCTCTCTGCCCCTAGATCATGATGTTCTCAGATTAGATAGCAAAAACCTACTGACAGATTACCTTTAACATGCACAATCCCTTCTTTCTCACCACATCTGCTTTGGAGGGAGTCAGGTCACTTCCACACACATTAGATGGTTAGATGGTCCCAGCAAAATCAGTGTGTTCAGCCAACAGTACATGGGCACCTTAGGTTGTTAGGGATGTGACTAGTGTTGAGCGAGTATGTTCTATTAACCCTTTTGCCGAGTATGCTCGGGCCGAGCACCGAGTATTTATAGCTGCTCGGTGATATGCTTGAATCGCTCCCGTGTGCATGATTTGCGACTGTTTGACAGTTTTATTACATGGGAGGAATGTGTAAGAAATAGACATTCCTCACATGTAATAAAACTGTCATACACTCGCAAATCATGCACACGGGAGCGATTTAACCTTATCACCGAGCAGCTGTAAATACTCGGAGCTCGGCCCGAGCATACTCGGACAGAACATACTCGCTCAAACCTAGATGTGACACATTGATTTTTGGAGGAACCAGCATAATTCTGAATGGAGCCATAAACTATAGTCCCGAGATCAACACAGGACAATAAAGCACAGCATTTTAGAGTTAGTCAAGTTATAGATTTTATATAAACTGTAAAATGATGAATGAATATTAGCATAGAATGAAATGGGTTTTACACACTTCAAGGAAGTAGAATGGAAAATAAACATTAAAAAAGCCACGCTATAGTTAGAAAGATTCACATGCTGTGGATGGAAATCTCTGACCAGGGAATGTCTGCATACAACATGTACATCATAGTATACACACACACATCTCCATCGCAGTATAGCACTTTTAGGTTACTATTGAGGGCTTCAACATCGTTCTAGGTCAGACGTTCTCCACGCTGCGGGTAGATGGCAGAGATTGATGTATCCTAGTTCAACAACACCAAGTTCATTTTCTTTACCCCGTGTAAACAGTAAAGCCAGTACCAGGAAATAGCCTGTGCAATGATTTAGTAGATTTTCACTGAATTTATGGGTTTTATGCTTGCATGATAACAGGCTTTCAAATTGGATATTTTTTTTCACCGTGGCTATGAGAAAAACGCTGGGTGGGAGAGGGGTTTGTAAAAGTCACAACAGCTCATAAGCTGCAGTTGCGATGGAAAAAATGCTTATATTTTAACCTCCCCCCTAAAACATTATGTATAATACGATGTTGAGTGCAAATATTCCCTTGTTCAAAAGACGACTGCAAAGCAAGGTGCACATCATGAGGTTACCGTCACCAATAACAATACCTGGTGTCTTGTGTGTGAATTCCTTCTTCCCCGACTAGAAGCAATATTAGAAATACAGGACAGAAAAAGAAGCAGAGAATAAATCTAGTGAAGGTCCCAGATGGAATTTAGAAGTTTTTACTGATTTCATAGTATAGCGTTCCTGGGGGAACAGACGAGATGGCGTAACACCCTTCATCAGTGCACTGTAGCAAGGTGTTATTTTCACCGCAGTGAACTCTTCTGATAGATACTGATGTGGCGTTATTAAGAACGGCAGAAGGATCTCTCTATTTTCACGTGTCACACTGTCATTTGGCTCAATGAGGAGAGCATCACATTTCCACCCAAATTTTTCTGTTCTTGTATTATTTATCCAAAAATCCTGGTCTCATGAAGAGAGCCCATGTCTGTATGCTTTAATTAGGGAAAATGGACGTCAAAAAGGGAGTTACTTTGCTAGAAGGAACTGCTCTCCACTCTGGCCAAGAGATGAGAGTCTGGACCATAGAATGTCCTCCATTAGAGGGGTTATCCAACATTAAGAAATGGTTATAAATGGGACCTGTCACCAGGTCAAAAGAGGCCAGGTGTGCTCTTATTTTATTACCTGCTGTTTTCCTGAGTATGCAGTTTTTTTGTATTTTTTTAAATCTGCCATAAGGTTCCAGAGATATGGGACTTTTAATTTAACGCTGCTTATTATGGTCTTTATAAGGGGGTGCTGCTCACCTGGTAATATTGCAAAGCACCCTAAAGACATGCTCCCAGAGAATCCTGTGAGCCACACCCCATTGGTGAAGACCAGTAATAATAGTACTAAATAAAAAGGCCCAGATAGAAAGAAAGAAAAGGAAAAAAGAAGGAATGAAAGAAAAGGAAAAAAGAAGGAAAGAAAAAAAGAAAACAAAAAAAGAGAAAAAAGAGAAAAAAAAAAGAAAAGAGAAAGAAAGAAAAGAAAAAAAAGAAAGAAAAAAAGTGACACACTAAAGAACAGTGACTAAAATCTGAGAAAAAGCTGGCCACTCTTGACCTGGTGACAGGTTCTCTCTAAAAATGGATGTCAGTCTTGTGAAATAACAAAAGTACCCATATTTACTTAGTCTCTCCACCAGTGATGCAGCGCTAACCCTCCTGTTGTGCTGCTGATCTTGGTTTACATATGGCCAGCATGTGACCTCTGCAGTCAATCAATGGCCACAGTGATCAAGTGCCACACTTCTGGTCCGTAACCGGAGACATGATGCCAGTTGTATGGCACATGGGCACTGCAGCAACGGATAGGCTGTAATCGTTATGTGCTGTCCACATGCAAACAAAACTGGGATTACCACAGGAGGATTAGTGCCGGATCACTGGTGGGCAGAGTAAGAGAGTATGGTTTGGTATTTTAGAATACTGCCAGTTGCTGTTATTAATGCTGAATAACCCTTTCAATTCAGAATTCCCTAAGAAGCTATATAAAACAATTAATTAGGACTGTACCTTTAAGCATTAGCGTATGAGCTGTCTGGATTATCTGCGGTACATTACAGGCTACACAGTTGAAGTTCAATGAAATCAGAGTCACTGCTGGATTTTTCCCTATGGCTGAATAACAGGAAGGCTCTTGAGGAAATGTTTCCGGCACTACACATTTCACTGTAACAAAGTTCACTGTATAGATGTCACTGTCTGCAGCTGACAAGAAGAATGCATAGTTTCTGAGGAAGGGGCTATACTTCCATCTCTCTGTAGACTCAGGAAGGATATTGATCAGAAGGGAAAAAACAGCCCACCACAATGTAGAATGTAATGCCGTTCCTCAGCTGCAGCGAGGCCCCGGCCATTACATTGAAAGCAGAAGGTACAGGTTAGCCCTCAGCATTACAAGTGCCAGTACCTGGATGAAGGACTCCAGATCCCCGTTAAACAACTTAGTAATGTATTGAGAAACGGGTCTGGGTTTCCTTTGTTTCTGGGGTTTAGGGGGTACATTTGGAGGCCTGAGAAAAGGAACATTATCAAAAAGTGACATTTCTGAAAATAAAGTACTAAAACACATCACCCACTATCGTGATTTCTAAAATATGTTCACCTAAATGAAGCAGTAATTCTAAGGCTCTGTTCACACCTGCATTTTAAATTACGTTTCTGTTTTAGAAACAGAATTACAATCTTTATGGGAAAGCAGATCCAATACAGAACTGAAGCAGAAGGGCACCACTGACTATAATGGGGCCGGCCTTGTTTTAGCTTATTTTGAAAGTGACAAATATGACGGATCTCATTAGAGTCAATGGGGCCCTTCTGTTTTCATTTGATATATTCTGTGACGGATAAATTTCCCACATGAATTCAATTTCTTTGTTCCTAAACCAGAACAAAGAAACACAACTCAACATGCTCACAGAGTCTTACTGGTGTGCAATTATGCTTCACTGGTATTTTTTGCCAAACTATTTTTTATTTCATTTTCAATAATTTCTTATAGATAACATATGATCTTCAGTTGAATATAGGAATTTAAGATGGCAACTTTAAAGGGTTGTCTACAGTGTCCCACTCGAGCACCGGACTGTGGGCATGTGAGGTGGCATTGATAATGGACAGTGGAATGTAAACTAGTTTGACTCTGAATTATTTTAGATGCCGATATCATTGCATTGTGTACGCTGTCCACATTGACATTATATGTGGCCGTTATGTGGTCATCCCCATAAAAAATAGAAAATTACAGGTAAAAATCGCCCCATTTACAGGCTTGCAGATATAACTGGTTTAGTAAAAATGGTTTATAGCTCAGGGACTAACAATGTAACTTTAGCCCAAGAAAACAGCAACGTACCTTGTAGTCATGTATTCTGCCCTATAGCCTGGAAAAAAATAGATATATAGTTTAAGGAATATGCCATAGCAATAGAGATGATAATTTCATGTAAAGTGGGTGTCACAATGGCTGGGTTTCCTGACGGCTTTTTCTACAGTATGCAGTAACAAAGCTTGCCTCAGGTATGCTACAAAACAAGCGTGATCAGAACCTCCAGGATTCTAGGAAATATGAATATCTATCATGATCATGAGTGCATTTTATCATCAGCTTTTACACTTTTTTTTAGAAACACTGCCAATTTTTGCTTTCATCTCTAAAGATTCAACTAAAGACAACGCAAGAAATGTAAGTGAACCTGCGGAGGTCTCTGTATGCCCTAGCAGATGTAATTAAATGGTGGAATACATAGTGTGTGCCTTGATCATTCAGGACAAGTGTTAGCCTCTGCAGTAGGTTCAATAGAGAACTTCAAACTGTTCTTTGCAGATTAAATCCATAATCCTTACTGTGATACACTGGTGGGAATATGAACGTTATTCACACTGCTAATCTTACATGCTTACAATAGCAGCTGTACTATGTTTTAGTGTACTTTTAGATTATAGTTTGTTTTTATCTAGCTGAATTATTTATATAAAAAAATCCCACTACTTTATTTGCTGTTATTTTTTTGCAGTTTGGATAATTTTACAAATAAACAATTTACTATGTTACAAAACAATGGCAAATAATTATCCACCGGAACCAATACTGTGATATTACAGCTATAATACATAGTGGCTACCAATCTGGTTAATGACAGTAAATTATACCAACAGGTGGTAATGTCAGTCACACACATGAAACTGTTATCGGTCAAACTATCAACTTCATCAATTACATTCCATGAACAAGAGGGGCAAACACGTCTTGAAGTGGCCCTACTCCTAAAGGGATCAGGCATGTTGAAATTCAACATGCCTAATCCTTCTTCTGTTGTGCAGAATGGATACCATTTGTATACTGGGAGAGAATCTGAGGACAAAACACCGCTCGTCTCTTAGATGTTCTCTTAATCCATGGGTGATGCACCTCGCTAGGCCCTGTAATAGGTATAACATAGTATCAGTCCTGCCCTGTGTAATGGATTGTGTACAGAATTAATAGGCTATAGACATTGCACTGGTGACTACCTAGCAATCACTGCCTTACCTTTGCCTTCCCCGAGAGTCCTCTGAAGCAGGTCATGCTTAGCCTGTAGTTTCGTGATGAGATTGCAACCTTCTAGATGTTCCCTAAATTTCTACACAGAAAACATGTTGGGTATTTTTTTTAAGAAATTTTAGTGCAGATATTATTTAAATGTAAAATAAATAATTAAACTGAAGGATAAAGTATTTTTTGCTTTTACCATAAAGTAGAACTGCTCCGTCTCTTGTTGGTTCGCTCTTCGTTTTGCAATACTGGGTTTACTTAAGTAGGTCTCAGATACTGTGGATTTTACCGACTCAGTGGAGCGGCTGTGCTGAAAGCATTCTGAAACATCATAGTCTTCTATTGTGACCATATCTTGGATGGTCTGGAGGGTGGCTTCTGAGGTTTTCTTTATCTGTAAAGTAAAAATATTACTGCTTCTGTACAGTAAAGCTGTAGCAAGGCTACCAATGCAAAATAGGGATTTAGAAATTTGTCAAATATATTGTTAAACACTGAAATTACAACAAGTAGTAAAAGTTGTGGAATTATAGAAATCACAGGACAGATAGATAATGATATGCAAATAATGAAATAAAAATGTCAAAATATCTTGATTTATTCAGTATCGAGAATGAACACCATGTTCAGAAATAAAACACACACTTATACTCATTGGTATACTATCAATAAAGTTATTAATAGTTGACTGAGGAATGGTCTGTCACACTGAATGCACTTGAGCACACAAATCATCAAGATCCACTGCTGGCAGCTCCTTTACAATTGCCGACCAATGACGTCCCAGATGGGAGACAGGTCCGAAGATGCTGCAGGCCATGGTAGCACATTTAGGCCACTCAAGCTGCTCACAGTAGCACGAGCAACATGCAGTCTGGTGTTGTCGTGATGAAAAACGGCTCCTGGGACACTTTGTAGAAACAGCTGTACCACCAGAATCATTCTCAAATCAATGTAATGCCGAGATGCTAGTGTACCTGGCCAAACAGTGGCTGTAGTGGTCATTACTGGCATGGAGGCTCACATTACTTAGCAGTGATAGCAGTGACACCGCAAGTGGCCACTGATTGACCGCATGTAAACAAAGACCGGGAGCGCTGCTGGGGGCCAGAATAGCTGACTAGTTTCTGGTTTTAGTATGAATTGAATAAGGATTAAGGATAAGATTTTTACACATCAGAACTGCAGGGAGGGCTCGGATCAGTGTTAGGAGAGTATGTTAAGTGACATAATTATCCAATCAGCTGCTAAATCCTGTGCAAGAAGGGAAAAATGTATCAAAATTCTGCACATTTTGCGTCACAAGTGACTTATGATTCTCACCATATTTATTATGCATTATGGACACTTTCTGCTCTTTGTCTGACAAGGAGGTGTGACATGATCTTAATGGGTGTGGCTTACTCTGGAAAGGGGAATGGTCCAACATTTATCAAATAGCATGAACCACTGTGATCGAGTAGACAGTCTTAGGAGGTGCCAGATTTAAAAGGGTTGTCCACTATTCAGACAACCCCTTTTTAAATACTATATTCTCTCACCATATGTTCACTTCCCGTATCGGGTCTCCCGAGGCCACACAACACTGTTCTGCCACGTGAGCCATGCAGACAAACAGTGGCCGCTTTTGAGCTCCTGTACTCTCACTTCCTTTAAATGAATCTTGGGAGGTGTGAGCACTGCAGCCCATCAGCAGCCGCTGATTGGCAGCACAGTTCAAGAGGCATAATGTCATGCGAGCCTCAGGAGAACCCGCGCCAGTAAGAGAGGCTGGTATATGGTGTCTTATTTTACAAGGGTAAATATAGTATGTAAGAAGGGGTTGTCCAAAAAGTGGACAACCCTCTTAAGTTTGCACTGTCTAACAATTAGTGTTGGTACTTATGCGCCATTTTGTTTTGGCCAATACAAAATACCACACCTGCAAGCAGGACAACAAGAGACCAAAGGGTGCTGTACTAGAACGTATGACAACTGCTTATAACCAAATGCCATTTATCACAGATAACCCCTCTGGATCCAGAGGAAGAAACATTTAATCATATCAGATATTTAGATTACCGCCAAATTAAAAGGTAACTGTAGCCTGGTATATAATCTCCTTTTTAGTAATATTTGCCGTACTCTTAAGATCCAGATCATATTATAACATGGTATTACCTCTTCACTTTCAATTTTCAGCGTGGCCAGTCGAGACTGAAGCTGCTGGTACCGGAGTATAAGTTCACCCTGCAACGGCTGCTGAGCACTAACTTGGCAAACCTTCATTCACAGGAGGAAAAAAAACATTTTCAAGTCAACGATGGGCACAGAATAATCCCAAAACCATGAAGAAGAGGGCTTCACAGTACTAGTCTGTCTCATCTGTTATACATTTCTTCCTCAACATCTTGATACAGTTTCTTAATATTTAAAGTGAACCGGACAGCAGAATTGACACCTATGAACTAATACTGCATTTATCTATTACAGACAACCTCATTGTATGGGACAAGTTCACAGCATATAGGAAAGTCTCACCTTGTCAATCTTCTTTTGCCATATATCCTAATGAATAGGTGTACTTCACATGCATGGAACGGTCCTGCCCAGTCTGCTGACAGCAGGCCTAGTGAGGTGTGAGATCTCTGAGCCGCCTTTATACTATCTTCAATGACTTTCAAATCCTGTCCATGAACACACTGCCACTTCAGGCACCTAAGGGAGGCTCAGGGATTTAATCTCGCCTCAGTGGGCATGCTACCAGCAGACTGGGCAGGACTGGTCTGCACATAGTACACTGGACTAGTCCTATTCATTGGAATATGCAGAGAAAAAAAGTTTCATAAAGTGAGAATTCGCTATATACGGTGAACTTGACCCACACAATGGGGTTGCCTGTAATCAGATTGAAAGGACAAATGCAGCCATGTAATTTGTTTATATGCGTTGACCCTACTGTCAGGTTTGCTTTAATAATTTACCATGTTGTGTTTCTCTCATGTTTTACCAGCAACATCTATATAATATCCTGATATACATTACAAGCAGAAATTTTGTTAAAATACCTATAACCAGTGTTTAAAAAAAAAACAAAAACCAACTTTAACCACAATGTTACATGTATGCACATGCCCAAACCAATGTACACTATATTAAAAGTAATGTGACGCACCTCTTAATCATTTAATTCAGGTTTATCCTTCAGTTCCATAGCCAAATGTGTGTGAAATAAAGTCTCTAGACATGCAGTCTGTCTGTACAGACATTTGTGAAAGAATGGCCCATTCTCAACAGCTTGTTACATACAAACATGGTAGTGTAATAGGGTGCCACCATTGTTACCAGTTAATTATTGAAATTTATTCTCTCCTAAATATAGATTAATATTTAAATAAGGATTTAAATATAGATTAAATCTAGATATAATAAGATATTAGACCCATGGTATATTAAGGGAAAGGTTAACTTTGCCAGACAGCATTAATGAGCAATGGGAAATGTGGTTTGTTCTTTTGTTCTATGATATAATTTTCAATAAAACAAGTTTTAAAAAAATAGTAACAAAGCAGGGTCTCCAAGTGCGTAAAAGTCACCAACTCATTAGCATTAACAAAAGTAGAAAATGTGTGTGGCGGGAGCTTCATGGCATGGGTTTCCATTAGCAGCTGCAATGCAAGCCTTACATTACCAAGCACAATGCCAGGCGTCAGATTGAGAGGTGTTAAGCATGCTGCCACTGGACTCAGAAAAAGTGGAAACGCTTTCTGTGGACTGAAGAACCCTGCTTCTATATGTGGCAGTCTGATTGACGAGTCTGGGTTTGGTTAATGCCAGGAGAATGTTACCTTCCTGACTTATTTGTGACAACCGTAAAGTTTGACGGAGGGGAGATAATGCTATTTGGATGTATTTCAGGGGTTGACCTGCTTCAGCATGCCAAACATTTTGAACAATTGTATGCTTCTAACTTTGTGGGAACAGTTTTATAGAAGGCCCTTTTCTGTTCCAGAATGACTGTGACCCTGTGCACAAAGCAAGTGCATAACAGCATAGTTGGGTAAGTTTGGGGTGGAAGAGCTTGGCTGATCTCACAGAGCCCTGACCTAAACCCCATCAAAGACCTTTGGGATGAATTAGAATGGGGATTGCTATCCAGGTCCTCTTGTCAAACACCGATGGATTTAGAATAGAATAAAGTTGCTGTTGGTGGAATGTGTAGGCGTCGCATTACTTTTGTCCATATAGTGTGTGTGCCCAAATGAACTTATATGAGCCAAAACCATGAAACTTAAGGTCTTATCTTACCTCATCGCCCAGATGAGGCTGAAACTCAAATTTCATTGGTGGACAGAATGCAGTTGGGTACATCTCCATAAATCTTTGCTTGTCATTCCTGGGTTCCAAGTTATCCACCGCATTCTCTATGATGTCCAAACCTTCATGCCTTGAAGTCTCCAAGTTGTATTCAGCAGATAGATAGGTTCTCATCGCCCTGTTTAAATTTGCATGGTACCCCAGATCACAGCACTTAAAAAAAAAAGAAAGAAAGACATCTTGATATCTATAGGACTACGAGCCAATACTGTACCTATTAGACACATCAAACTTGCAAGGGACGGATCTTAGAAATCTTTTCATCGCATAATATCTTTTACAAACGTCAGCCATAATCCTTCAGAGCAATGCCAGTCACACAGTGAAAAGTAAATCATGTGGAGAACTATAGTATAGTATCAAAACAATTTATTGGAAAAAAAGGTTTCACACAGGGGAGGCAGGCGACAAATCTTGGCACCTTGTCTCAATTTTCATTTCACACATGGTACAGTGTTATTTCTCATTCTCAAGAATGCCAGCTGTTAGAAACATTTCATTTACCTCTGCCAAATTGGCTGATGAGCAGTCAGCACATTTAGAAGTGTAGAATTTCCAAAAATAAGTGAACCTATTCAGCAGGAAAATGGCATTTACAAAAAGCAGAACTTCCAAATGAAAACTACATAACAATACACCTTGATTGTGCAATAACTACGAGTATATGGCACCTTACTGATGTCATACAGAAGTTTACTTTCATGGATTCCATGCAGATTTGTCTCAAAAAATTGGTGGCATGCTTAGTCAGACTGTCCATTACTTACAGGGAGAAGATCTCCATACGCATATCACTTGTATAGCCCGGCCACTTGCATAAGAAAAACAAAAATGAATCAAAAAGGCCCCAATTGATCAAGATTGGCAACGTTCACATCGGTCTTGATGAGGGGAAGGAGGGCTATCGATTAAGAAAGACATTCCTTTTAATAAATCAGGAGTGTCTGATAAGTGGCCTCGCCAAAAGCCTTACTCCAGTTAGAGGGTAAGATTTCAGGCGTAAAGTTGCCCCAGCTCATCTTGAATTACAGAGCTCTGGCATCACGTACCCTTCACGCCAAAGCTCTGCCCATGAAACTTAAGACCGAGTTGTGCGAAAATTTAGCGACTTTTCAAAGCAATTTACACCAGAATTCTGTTGCAATTGCTTTGATGGATCGGGGCCAAAGAGCACATATGGTTTTATTATTTAATATCTTATCCCTCCCTAACAAGTGCAACAGATCAGGTCCTAAGGTCCAGGTCCTGAAATCCCCACAGATCACTCAAAATAATGTTTTGCAGTGTGCTGCTTAGCAAGCAAAATGACTGCGCTCCTGCCTAAATGCCCTCACAGAGCAGTGCAGGGGCTAAATACAAAGTCTATGAGCTCATAATTCACTCTGTGCAGTATCAGGCATATAGTAAATAGGACTGAGCTCTCTATAAAAACAGTCTTAGCTGCTACCTTTTGGCAGAGTTTGGCTTTTGGCAGAGTTTGGATGTAAACAAGAATGTTTCCATTAAAGGCTATGTGCCCACGATGCAGAAATGCTCCGGATTTTTCCTGAGCGTTTCTGCATCTCCCTGGCAGAAAAAAAAGCATGTGGATTGTACATGTGGATTGTACATGCGGATTGTACATGCGGATTGTACATGCGGATTGTACATGCGTTTTTCCTGCCAGGGACAAGCGGAGGTGAAGCGTTCTTCACATGCATTTCCGCATGAACTTTCCAAGCGATTTTAGCATCACTTGGAAAAGTGCTTGACAACTTGGTCACACTATATGACGTCAGCGCAGGTCCTTCAGTCCACCGCGATCTGCTGGCAAGCGAAGACAAGGACACCGGGGGCAATCAAAAGGTAAGTATAATGTATATATATTTTTTTATTCTTTTTTTTACAGGTTCTATGGTACCCAGGTCCGGAGGAGAGTCTCCTGTCCTCCACACCCGGGTACTAGCCGCACATTGAAACGCATGGAACGCGCATCTACACATGCAGTGATGCGTAATCCATGCGTTTCAATGCAAGTCAATGGCGGCGAAAACGCAGCGCTTCCGCAAAATAATTGGTAGTGCTGCGGATTTTTCCGCAATGATAATCCGCAGCGGAAATTTCCGCAGCATGTGCACAGCACATGCGGATTATCATTGGGGAACATGGCAGGCCTTCTACCAAGCGTTTTTTTAAGAGTTTCTGCAGCGGAATTGCCGCTGCGGAAACGCTTAAAAAATGCATAGTGGGCACACAGCCAAAGAGTAACTACACTTTTTATCAGCTTTTAGTTATGAATGTAATGTACTCCATTACTTTAGTTTACTTCTATTGTTAAAATAATGCTGAAAGTGCTGGCTTATCTGCCTAGTCTATGCTATTTTAGCAGCTGATTTGAACTTCAGGTCTAACAAAAATTTGCACTCCTGTGTGAGCTTCACTGCTCCACTCCCCCATGATCAGACACAACTGACAAACACTCTTCCTTGCTGAAAATGGGGGAGGGAAGCCAAGAAACTCACTATGAGTAAGGATCTTTGCTAGACGTACAGTTTAAATAAGCTACCAAAGTGCCCCATACACAATAACGATGGTTTGGCTGGCATCTCTCTCCTAACTCCTCCATATACACGAGTGCTCGGTCTGACAGTTTTCTCTATGAGAGAGCTGATGCCAAACTCCCCTAATGATGGCTTATCTCTCCAAGAACAAAAGGATTGGCGGTCCGAAATCATCTGTTGCGGGGAGAGTTGGGAGGACCCCATACACATTAGACTTTCAATCAAGTCTGCCAATATCGGCAGGTTCAGATGCTGTTAATGTGCAAGGACACCATAAACTAGGCAAATAAGCCAACACTTTCAACATGATGTTAAAGACAGACTGAAGCAAAATAAGGTAATGAAGTATATTAGAAAAAGTCATAACTTTACAAAGGCTGATCAATAATTACATAAAAAAATAAGTTTAGTTACTCTTTAACTGATCTTGAAAATGGCGGTTTGAAACGCAAAGTATATTAGAACTTTTCACTAAGCCCTTACCGGTTACTGACTTTAAACAAAACTGAGATATATATTTGGCGAGGTTCAGTGGGTGGGTTCCTTACCACAAGGTTTGCACAATAGTGAATTTTGTCATATTATTACAGTCTAGCCTATACAAAGGAAACAATTATTGTGGTGAGAGAATGTAGGGAAAGAAGTGGTTAACCACATATTACATATAGAGAAAAAGAACACAGAATATTTCTCTGTATAACAAATCAAAAAAATTCTAATAAACAAAGCTTGGTGTTGTATGGACATTCCCTTAAACTCGGCCAAGAACGTGTAATAGCATCCTCACACGGAGATAATGGCTGCGTATTGCCCTGTCTTTACATTGGAATAAATACTTACACTTGGCTATCAGATTTCACATATTGGGAAACCTAAGAAAAATACCAGTTAGATAAACATCTATTTGGGTAACCGCTTTTCGATTCATGACAGCCGTTTCGCGCCTGGTACAAAGCTTCTACAGGAAATGTTGTACCAGATGCAAAACGGGCGTAGTTTATTGATTTACCCGCACCATGCCACCTGCATGTCCCGTGTATCGCAATAAAGGACTGATTTCAGGAAATGGTAAGTGCTACTTTTCTTTTTCTTGGATGACTTTACATTGAGTTGTCACTTCAGGATCACCCAGCAAAACACTGGAGCGATCGGGCAGGACACAACCTGCTGGAGACTGACTGGAATGAAGCCAATAAAAGATGAAGACAGCAGCTGGTAAGTATAAGACTAAGTGAAGGGAACTTAGATTAGTAGCCCCATTCCAGCGCTACAATAAAAAAACAAACACTGGAGTGGTGCTATAAGGTGAATCTACATTTTATTTATAAAGTGTATGTCCTTAAACATCCTGTACATTGGAAGGGGTCCGGGTCCTGAGACCCCACCAATCGCTCAAAACACTGTTGCAAAACGCTGATTTCAAGAGGCAGAAGCACTCTGCTCCTGCATGAAAGTGTGCACATAGCAGTTTATAGACTTTATATTAAGCCCCTTCACCACTCTGCACACTGATTCATTCAAAAGATGAGGGCTTTTGCCTCCTCAAGGGAGCCCTTCGAAATAGTACTTCAACCGATTGCTGGGGGTCTCAGAACCCAGAATACCACGGATCTGCAGGACTTTTAAGGACATACACTACATTAGAAAATTTTCAACGTGTAGGTACACTTCAATGTACTGTTATAAAGATACACAGATGTATTAAGAATAGCTAGCATTCTTTAACTATGATCTCATTAAAGGGGTTTTCCCACGACAAAAGTACATATTAATCAATAGATCTTGGAATAATAATAATGTCAACAATCAGATGTGTTAAAAAATGTTCCTATAAGCATCTTATATATATGCCCCTGCTATGTACTGTGCAATGGCTGTGTCCAACTGGGCAAGAACATGGTCTGATCATACCACAGCAACTGGGGAGGACATTTCCCTGCCCATTTCAAAACATGATTTACCTAACAGAAAGCATCAGCTGTGATCCTGTGCTGTCCTGCCTGTATACTCTTTCGCTTCCTCTCCTGCCCAGGAGCTATGGTATGGACCAAACCATGTCCAAGCACAGTAGGACAAAGCCATTACACAGTACATAGCAGGGGCACATTTATTGGTCAGCACATATCACAATAGCTGGCCAGAGGAAGAAGAATAAATGATTATACAGACGACATAGCAGGGGTTCACAGTTGCTGCTTTTCGTAAGGTAAAATATTTCCTTGCCTGTTTTATCACAGGAGCGAGTGTTTCTGCTACATCTCCAGTCCCCTGAGTTGATAATAAATCAAGTAAATTATGTAGGAGCTCCGGCTACTGAGCTTGTATATGTCACTGACTTGATATATGATGAGCTCAGGGGGCTTTAGGCGAGGCAGAAACACTCGCTTATGTTCTAAAACAGGCAGGGAAATGTTTTACCTCACAGGAAAAAAAAAAAAAATCAGCTGAGATCCCATGCTGTCCTGTCTCTATATACGCTTATGATTCCTCCCCTGCCCAGGAGATATAGTATGATCAGACCATGTTCCAGCACAGTTAGACACAGCCATTACACAGTACATAAGATTATATCAGCACAGTAGCATTTTTTTTTAACACATCCAATTGTGAAACTTATTACTTAAAATCTATTAAATAAAATATGCTTTGTTTGTGGGAAAATCCCTTTAAAGTGCCAGTATCCAATGTGGCCAATGGGTTGTGGTGAGTGTAAGGGAGAAACCATATGGAAAAACCACACTTAGAGTGACTGCAAAGTTGTAGTTTTAGCTATGTAACTGCAGACTTGTGAAACCGCATACTGCATTGCACTGCACGCTGTGAGGATTTTTCGATGGCAGTCATGTGGCCACAAGTATGCGATATGCATATTCCCAGCCACATGCCAACTAGATGGGTGTGGTCTTACTCAATGCGAGACCGGAAACAGTCTAGTCGATATATGGCCAGTGGTATGCGTATCTCATACTTGCAGTCACATGATCGCCGCCAGCCCTTGAGAATCCTCTCAGCACACAGTGCGCACAATGTGAGGATTCACAAGTCTGCAGTCACAGAGTGGCTGCAGACTTGTAGTTTTAGACCGGACAACCCCTTTAATGAGCCAGTACAGCTCGTGAAAAGCATGAAAGATCTAAGATGTGTAGAATACCTTTTCAGCATTATCCTTCATTTTTATCCATGCCACAAGAAAGTCCAACTAAACCAATTATCCAAGCCATAACAAGAAACAACTTGCTCGTGATGAAATACATGTACATGGAATAAATAAATCAGTTACTTACATCAATTAAATCTGAAAGGTCGTGGATGTAATATTTAAATACAGAAGCATTGGTTGCCTCTAGTGTTAATAAATATTCGTTCCGTGCCTTTATGGATTTCAGCTTGTTCTCAGAATATTTGGCTTGGCGCTATGGATAGAAATAGCGGTTATTAACAAGATATACACAACCTGAGCGGATATGATGGATTCGCTAATGAACAAGAATTGTTCAGGTCACGAGCCTTCCAAGGGTGCTTGGCCACAATGATCGCACTTACTTTCTCTTTCATTTTCTCAATTTTTTTCACCGAGCTCCGTCTTTGGTGCTTATCTTCCAGGCGTAAATGAAATACAGGGTCAGACCTTCCAATTTGTTTCTCTTCTTGTTTTTCAGCTTCTTTTAGCTTACATTCTGCATTGATGCTCTCTGCGTGATACATGTGGTAAGTCTTCATCACCTGCAGGAAAAATGTTAACATTCATTTTCACTAACCCTATAATTGGTTTTCACTTTGTAATTGTACATTAATTGATACTTTATGCAAATATGGGCTGATCACCAATTATGTTATGTCTTTTTTCCAATACATGTCTTTAAAATTTGAAGTATAAATATCCCGTATTTACAGAAAAAACGACAAAAAGTTATTCAGTTTTGTACAAAATAGAATTTCTTTTTCCCCAGTCATAGTAGAACATATAAATTAGGTGTTAGTATAAATTAGCCTAAACTAGCAGCAGTCTGGAAGGGTTCAGCGACCAGTTATTTGGACATTCCTCCTGCAGATAGTAAGTGCTGCCTTGTGTGTGTACACAATTACCAGATGTATAGTTTTCAGGCGCCAAAGAAATTTAGAGAAAAAGACTAGGGCCCCGGATTTATCATTGCAGTTTCTCCAGTTGCTCTTACTTTGTGGCTTTCGTATTTGCACCTTATTCTCTATAAGTTTTGTGCTATTTTTTAAGTTGTCTTTCTCTTTTTTTTTTTTTTAATGTTTGTATTTGTTTATCCAAATTTTTTAGACAAGATTCATGATATGCCATTTTTTTCAAATATTGCATTTCTTTGCCGCATCTCATTTAGGTCCCTATCTGGAGTAAGGTTTATTTATTTTTTTTATGTTGGCACAGCTGAAGACTTTTGTGCAACGTTTTAATGGTTTGTGCAACTTTTTGAGTCAAAAAGTTGCATTGTAAAACCGTTAAAGTAAAAAAAATATAGAGCGTTGTTGCTTTTAAAACAAATTCATGAACCACGTGTGCTATTTTCATGAATTTGGAGCAAAAAATATCAGCAAATACCGTGAGACAAAAAAACAAAAAAATCACAAATGATGAATGGGGCACTAAATATCTGTATGTGCCATAAGTTTACTTAAAAACCAAATAGTATATAGTGGCTGACTTTGAAAGGAGGAATATTGTAGCTTCATCCAGTCAGCCACCGAGTAAGACCTGATCCACATCCGCCATCCTCTGAAAAGCACGACTGGAAACCTTACAGACCGAATTGTAAGTCAGTGGGATAGAGGTGGTCATTGAGGCACCATTAATAACAGAAGTCCTGATGTGGTATAAAGAGTCTGCATATGGAGCAGAAAACATAGGACACTGTTGGATTAATAGATTTTTAATAAAAATAACAAAAAAAATTAACTGATTCTTGATCACAAGGAGCATAATACACGAGCAGAGGTGTAAAGTGGGCATAGGCACAAATATGATGAAAGGCGAGTATGACATGTCATGAAATAAATCTTTGAAGTGAAACTGTACAGGACAAAACAAGATAAAGTATTGCAGTAAGATGATATGATAAGCACTCCTAAGGCTGTGTGACAACCTCAGTGTGTGATATTGGCTGCAACTCATACCGGACTAACAGTAAAAGGCCAGTCCCTTCCGAAATCACTGACATTTCCTTCTCACTGCAAGACTGTATTGATGAGAACTTTGAATGGTGTTAATATCGAGCAGTTTTTGATCCGATTACAAAGCTTACTTTCTAAAACCTATAGACCTTAAACCCATAAGGGCACATTCAGACATCAGTGATTTGTTTTTTGTGAGCAAAAAAAAAAAAAAAAAAGGTCCGAGTTTCATCAGTGTTATTGATCAGAATTTGGCAAGGGTCACAAGACTGTATTTTCTCTCATCCCAGAGAATAGGCCTATTATGATGATCAAAGTGTGATCGGATTTTCTTAGAAAAGGAGAACATGGAAAACCAAGAAGTTTCCATCGTCTTCATTCTGTCAGTCTGTGAAAATCAGATGTCATCAGAGTGTGGCCCTATTTTTTTTTTTCCATAGACTAACTTACATGACTGAATGCAATCCGAATATCGGATGCAAATCGTGCACGCTGCATTTTTTCCCTTGGACAGACTCTGTACAAGGAAAGAATCGGACACGTGCACAGCCTCCATAGAATAACATTGGTCTGAGTGCGAACCAATTTTTTTGTCGATTCGGACTCAAACTGAAAATATGGTCGTCTGCATGAGCGCATTCAGAGTTTGTTCAGTTTGTCGCTGATGGCAAAAAAAAAAATGATGGCGGTTTCTCAAGCTTCTCCTATTACACAGTCCGTAAAAAACGGACAGCACACAGGTGACATCTGAGAACTGTCCATTTTTTTCACAGACACAGACTTGCATTGGCAAGTTTGATCTGACACTCTGATAAAAATTGGACATGTCTCTGTGACTTTGGGTGGGCCACGCTGTCAGCAAAAATACTTGGACATTTGAACAGCCCCACAGGCTGAAACTGATACAAGTTCTATCAGTGAAAAAAACACTGAAAACTTGTACCAGAAAAACTGAAGTCTGAATGAGGCCTTAGGTGTTTGTGGGGCAGTGTTAAAAGCTTTCACAAAGTCCAAAAACATTATTTCCACAGTCTCCCTTCTGTCCATGTTTCTACACACCTCTGCATAAAAGTAAATTGCCGTAGCTTAGCTTGCTTACTCCTGTCCTTATTAAACTGTGCTGCCTGTCACTTATATTATTTTCTACCACATACTTCTGTATATAGTCCTTTACAAGCCCCTTAAATATTTTTCCCACAACATATGTTAAACTTAAGTTAGTTTTACATAAAGAAAAATATTTTTACAGTTGGTATTGGGCATATAATTCTTAATATGACAGAGCACAAGCTGTAAGAATATAAGGGTTCATGGAGTTGATAAGTATATTACGGCTGAATGTCTGATCTCAGATTATGTCACCGTAATAAACTTGTGCTCCAAAATCACAATAATTACAAATGAAACAACAAAAACAATCAACTTCTATTCCTCGGAGAAATCCTGCAGAGTGGAGAATGTATCAGCTAATAATCTAGAGGTTTACTACATGGCTGTCAATATGATTAATGATGAAGCCTCCATCGCTAATCTTCTTTATCGGTGTTGACCCACAGCTGGTCTACGAGCAGAGAGCCCCGGCAGGTTATTAAGTCATCGAAATAGTTGTAAAAGGTAACCCAATTTCTGTTAAGATCTATCCTTACTCCGAGACTTCAATAACAATGATATAATTCAGAAGCAACAAGGGAAATCTTTAGGCTCTGGTGAAACAAAGGGCATCATTTTCTTCCTACAGGACCGACATAAGAAGCACTAGACTAGTGGAAGGTAATAGTAATAAGTAATAAATCATCCACATTCAATCATAAATGTCAGTTTCTTTACTAAATGTACAGCACTTAAGGGACATTGATAAAGTTCAGCCTATACCTCTAAGATTCTGAAGTTTTTTTTTTATTTTTTAACTCCTTTATTTTGCATCAGGTAGTCCACTATTTGGACAACCCCTTACAAGTCCCTTTGTTTCCCCCCAGTAAAATAATAACACACTCACCTCCTGTGTCGGCGCCATTCAAGCGGTGTCGGCATTGGCTCTCCCTGGACTCCCATGACATTATGTCATGCAATCCCTGTGGCCAATCAGAGCCGGCTTCACTTTTCTCTCCTACAGATGTAACTGACATTCGGAGGAAGTGAGAAGGCAACTGCAGCACTCACTTCCTGCAGATGCCTTTATTTGTCCGTAGGAGGGAAGAGTGAAGCAGCCGCTGACTGGCTGTAGGAATCATGTGATATAATGTTATGGGAGCGTAGGGAGAGTCCGTGCCAACACCGCTGGAACGGCGTCAGCATTTGAGGTGAGTATAGGTATTATTTTCATGGGGGAAAAACAGATTGAAAAGGGGTTGTCTCAGTAGTGGAAAATCCCTTTTAATGTTAATCTAAGGCCATGTGCCCACGTAGCGTTTTTGTAGCGTTTTTACGGCCGGGAAAAAGCTTGTAAAACAGTCTGCCATGCAAAGCAATGTGAATTGGGATGTGCTTTGCACATGATGCGCTAATTAGCGCGCCGAATTCGCATTGTGTTTCAAAACGCAGCATGACCATTTCTACCGCGATTACGCTGAAAACTCGCAGCCATTGAGGAACATTGAAACGCAGCAAACCCGCAGGTATATGTGGATTTGCTGCGTTTCAAGTAAATTCAATGGCCGTGAATTTGCGGTGTAATCGCGGTGCGTGTGGTACCCGGGATGAAGAGGAGACTACAACTCCTCTTCACCGGCTACCACGCAGTGAAAAAAATAAATAAAAAAGTTAAAAATAAAAAAAAAACTGTATATTCTCCTCTCCGGTCTGCTCCCGGCGGCGTCCTCTCTCCTCGGCATCCCGCGGTGTACTTGCAGGACCTGCGGTGACGTCATTTAGTCAGCTGATGGTCATGCGACCGCTGACGTCAGCAGTCAGGTGATGGTCGCGTGACCATCAGCTGACTAAATGACGTCACCGCAGGTCCTGCCAGTACACTGTGGGACTTGCATGGATTTATATTGTGTGACCAACTTGTCAAGCACTTTTCCAAGTGATGCTCAAAATCGCTTGGAAAAGTGCTTGAAAAAAAGCATGTAAAAACGCCTCTCTGGCAGAAAAAACATATGTAAATCTGCATGCGTTTTTTTCTCTGCCAGAGAGAAGCAAAAACGCTCTGCATCAAATCTGCACATAGCCTAATACTAAAGTAATATCAATGATCAACTAAATAAGGAGAGTAATGTTAGAATTTTCTCTGAACAGACTATAATAAAGATTATTTAGTTTTGGTACTAATCTACGACCAGTTACATGAAAATAATATTTGTGTAGGTCACAAATGCTCTAGCTTATTTGACCATGTTCACACAGTCATGATTTTGTAGGGTTTAGAAGTAGATCACCTAATGCAAGGAAATAGTTTATTTTACATCCCATTAACATGGAACGAAAAAAAACAATAAAACACAATGGAAAAAAATCTACATCACGTTAATCATATCTGCATTTTAGCCACATTGAAGATAATGGTTCCAATGTATGTGCAAATTCACTGGCACACCCGAGGGAGAAATCAGTGTTTCAGCCTTTGAGTTTCACAGTGGGTTACATTACATGAGCTAAGCGGTCTTTAAATCTTAAAAGGGCTTGCCCAAGAAAAATACATTTTTGCTCAGGGGAAGTGATATGTAAAAAATAAATAATCTCAGCCACACTCACCTACCGGTACTCGCATGGGTCCACCAGTGCAGGCCGCTCTGCAGTCTGCACAGAGACAGGAAGCGGTGATATCACCGTTCCACCATCCACCAGACCACTGTGGCTTGCGAGTGGCTGCAGCAGTCAGGTTACTTAAGTGGCACATCATCAGATGTTGTATGAGGATTGTCTGCTCAGTCACAGGCTGTAGGACTGCAGCATCAGCTGGTGGCTTCCTGCCTCTGCGCAGACACATGTGGGTGCTGGAAGGTAAGTATGGCTGAATTTGTTATTATTTACATATGCTGACGTCTGGACAAAGTTTTATTTTGCTTGGACAATCGATTTGTGTAATAATTTATAGAATATAAATCTATAGAATATAATCTATATAAATGTATCTATACACATACATGAGAATACAGCAGCACTCTAAGCGTTCAGATATAAACAAAACATAGAATATATGAGATCTGGACTGCATTATTATTACACAGAATATATTTGATGTAAATACTTTTATGCCCAAAAATGACAAAAGTATTCTCGGAGTGATACCTTTTATTGGCTTCCCAGTTTCTGGTTAGCCAATAAAGGTATCACTCAGAGAATACTTTTGTCATTTTTGGGCATAAAAGTATTTACATCAATTTTTCTGGCTAACACAGTATCACAATATAACTTTGGATTGTACAACAGAATATATTTAGATATTAAGGTATTTAGTGCACAAAATTAACCAATTCATGTGAGCCCGTCAGCCATGACAAGTCCATCTTTCTCTTGTGAGACCCTAAACCTGATATTTATCAAACATGCCTCTCCCAAGCTAAAAACCTACAAATGTAAAGGGCAGGCAGAATCCAGCACTAATAAAAAACAACCTTAGGCTGATGGGAGGAGTGCTCAGCTAAATATAAAGGCAGTCACAACCACCACAAAAAAACTAACCAGCACCACTTATCTTCTTACCAGAATAAAGCAAGTGTGAACAAGTGCAAGCTACATGTGTTTGTGCGCATGAGTGTGAATAATAATAAAATTATTGCTATTATACATTATAAAAAAAGAAAAGGTAGTAATCAGTAGTTAGACAATGGTTTACAATTACATCAACTGGCAAGAGAATAGCAATTCACAGCAATGATGCAATTCTGTTAATGATCATGGAGTCAACATTATTCATCCTTAACATTGGAGATTCCTACATGTTATATGAAAACACAAGCAGATACCACCCAATGCACGCTGTCCCAAGGTCAGTCCATGGCACAGACTTTCTGCACTGGAGAAAATCTTTCCATTTCACTGCCACATGATTGATTTTAAGATGCAGGAGAAAGCATGCTCTAAAGTAAGGTCACCATGAGATCAATACAGTGATTCTGAAAAGGCGACCACGGCTGCAAGGTACACTACATGCACACATAGCACTCAATAGGGGGGAAAAATACTGAGTCCAACAGTTCAGGACTTACTATCCTTACAGGGCAATATTTGGTATAAAGTTAGTCACATCCTTTAACATCTCAATAGGATGTAACATAAGAAAACAGGGACTAACATCCCAGAAGCCATGTATAGAGTCAGGGTGTGAGCACATCCAACACTCTCCTATTATAGGCAGCTTTATATATTCCACAGCTGAGCAGTGTGCACACATAGGTAACAAGTCACGGCTTCTACGGATACAATTATTACTACTATAATGCCCCCCATTAAGATAACATGCAGGACTAAAAGCAGCAGCTCATCTCCCAGAACGTCATGCTTAGCCGTGACCATTATCCAATGTAGCTTGCTGTAAAAATACAGTACTCGGGAGGAGACTTATACACATACATTGCTATTTCTTAGTGACTAATGTTGAAAACGTCCACGTCACCAGTTTGCGCCAAATTACTGTTATTATCAATTTAAAGGGGTTGTCCATTAGTTCAAATCAACAAAAAAGAAGCAAATGTCTTAAAGTGAAAAAACAACAACAAAATCATGTCACTTCAAACCCTTCTCCAATCCAGCACAGATGCTGTGGCTTACATCTTTATCCTGCTTTATTTGCAGGATGCCAGGGACAACAAAGCCGTACTGGCTGCAGCCAACCATAGACCTCAATGGTGACTTCTTCTACTTGCCATCATTACTGCCCAACTGGTACGGCATGTCATTGATGGAAATCAATAGGCATATAAAGACCCACAGGCGACCACTAGTGCATTAAAGGGGAATTGAATAGGCGAGGTGTTTTTTTCACTACCAGACTAGGCCACGCAGTAAAAGATAGCCATGTTGTGCTACTAAAATTGCAACTAAGGATAGTGACTGCGGACGTGCAGCAATTGGAATTTTGACGACTGTCGTGTTGGTAACGTGCAGGTTTATTACGGTAGTTGTGATGTAACAATCACATTACAGTCTTACATCGCGCGGTCACAAGTCGCCTTAGACACAAGACTGCTATTTGTATCTGGCAATTACGATGACAAGACAGTGGCATCCGTGTAATAAGCAGATGATAATACTGCGGAATAACATAACATTTATATGCATGTGATGGGAATTTACTTTGATCACTTCTCTGCATAAAACAAAAGTGGAAATTACTTTTCTGGAATGCCACCAAATGCCATTTTATATGACGAGCAGTCTGCGGGCAGCACAAGGATTGAAGAGGAATGTGATTTACAAATGCAGAGGCACCAGCTGCTGCAATGTCAGAAATAGCTACACAAATACACGGATTAAAAATATTAGCATGGCTTTATATACTAGTGGTCAGGGCATAAAGATTTTTAGCTGCAATTCTAACACTGGGCCTATTAAATGATAAATAAAATAATGAAGAGTTACATCGCATCTAGTCATAAGCTTCAAAGAAACAGCATTATGTATGGGATTACGGTAGATATCTGAAATAAAAATATAGCCAGATTCAATAGATAACAATTAACCAAGTCTGCCATTATTTCTAGGTGCTACCTAATGAAGGGGACAGGATGTCCCCAAATCCTGTAGTTTTTACACCTGTAATAAAATATTATCCCCTTAAGATTCCTTCACTTGGCAAGGTGCCGACCACCAATCCTTTACACTGTATTTACTACCAAATCCATGGACACGAGAGGTCAGGCAGCCATTCTTTTATCTGTATGCCTTTTCAGAAGTTATGCTCCCAGCATATCCTTGTCATGTGAGAGTCCTTGATCTTTATCTTTCTACCCAGTGCCAGACTGGGATGCGAACGGCCCACCAGTAACATGGAGTCTGGTGGCCCACTATTCAGCTACATGCAAATATCTCATTACCCTATATTTCTACGTAATAATAAACGGGATAGTTTGTAAAATTAATGTTGAGATGATGTCCTTGTCTGTACTTAGTGAAAAATGTATAGTGCCAACTACTTATCATATTGGTGGCGTGGAGAGCCTATTCCTGCATGGGAGCCCACCTGAGGATCCTCCTGTACTTCTGTGGGCCAGTCCGAGCCTGCTTATACCCTTTTGGTTCCATATAGTGGTGCCCTATGAAGCCTGTTCTGGCTCTTATTTTTCTTCATACCTATATATCATTAATTCTTTGACATATCTATGTAATATCTCAAATAAACTAATGTTTAAACTCCATTCATGCAATCCACCACATCACATGACAAAACATAGGTGGCCACAAATTAAGGATTTGTGTGAAAAATGTATTTATAGAGAACCTCATGTGTAGATGCACTTTACCAACAAATAAACCGCATGAACAGCAATTCCCTAATAAGCCGGGATTAAATAAAGTGGTTCTGTGTTTAGTATAGCCATAGAAATGTCATAACCCTACATCAACACAAACTCGACAGCTTTAATAAAACTACCACATTACTCTTCAGAAACGTTCACCATTTCTAATGGCACATGAGGGGTGCCCACTATCACCCCTTTTATTCGCCCTTTTCAGTAAGCCCCTAGTGGCCAGGATTAGATCCCACCCTTACATAAAAAGGGTTGTAAGTGCATGATTGAGAATTTAAAATTTCCCAGATACCAGACTCTAAATCAGGGATGTCAAACTCAAACACACAGAGGGTCAAAATGAGAAACTTGGACAAAGTCGCGGGCCAACTAGTATACAGTATAATGGGCCCCACATAGTCCTCCATACAGAATAATGGGCCCCACATAGTCCTCCATACAGAATAATGGGCCCCACATAGTCCTCCATACAGAATAATGGGCCCCACATAGTCCTCCATACAGAATAATGGGCCCCACAGTCCTCCATACAGATTTATGGGCCAGACATAGCCTTCCATACTGAATAATGGCCCCATATAGTCCTCCATACAGAATAATGGCCCCACATAGGGGGGGCGGTTCTGGTGTCACAGGCCAAATATAATCACCCTGTGGGCCAGTTTGGACAGAGTTTGACGTATGCTCTAAACACTTGCCCACTTGCTAACCTGCACACCACACCTCTCAATTTGCATGTGAAACTGTGGGAGTATGGTTGAATTTCAGGCTACAAAATAAATACCGCTAAGACTCTAAACACCCCCTTACCTGTTGTAAATATTCTCCTAAGTAACATCAAATATCAATGGAGGGATGCCTCGCTAAAATACCTAGATGTTTATCTTACATCGCCCTACTTCAGATTATATAGTCATAATTTCCCTCCACTTCCCGTGAACTATGTTACCTACAGACTATGTGGAAACCACTCCACATATCCCTCTTGGGTCATATTACCAAGGTCAGTGATATTCATGGTCCTGGATTTGCAAAAATGCTATTGGGCCAACCACCTTAGATAAATCCCTTCTTGGACGGCCCAGTTTGCTTACTCTATATTGGTTGAAATTGAGAAATTGTGGCTAGCTCCAATACATCTGAACATCCTCTTTTGGCATCGCACTATCCCTAGCGCCCACTTTGACCTTATAGGTCTCATGTCTTTCATAAGAAACATACGGAACTCTTGTCAAACAGGCTTCCTGATAGCCTAAAACTGATCCCCTATGATTGATCTACTTTACAATCTAGAGGTCCTTGGCCAGAATGTTCAAACCCTGGAAATTTTAGAATAGCAGACATAGTTGAGTCCCTCAGCGGATTGGTTGGATCCGGCAAATTACTACCCCCCCAAGGAATATTTCCACTGCCAACAAGTCCTAAATTATGTCCCAAACAGTTCTCCTGTCTCCCAACTTCCTCAAGAGGCTATGCCGGTAGGGTTTCTTATCACCATGTATCACTCACAAAGAAACCCAGTTCAAACTACTCATGGATTGGTACCATACGTTGGGCTCTGCATTAATGCTCAAATCCATCAATTCTGGAGGTGCTTAGAGCATACTGGCTCCCTCATTCATATCCTGTAGTCTTATTACTCATTTTAGCCTTCCCCCGGGTCCCCTAAAAATCTTACTGAATGTCCCCCCTGCACCCAGTGGACTGAGGATGAAGTCAACCAGGCTGTTCCTGTACATTTACACAGCCGCTAAAATCTGATAGCAAGAGTCTGGAAACAAACAGACCCCCATCTTGTCTAGATCTATCTGGGCGACTGAAGGAACTCTGCTCACTGAACCGCCTTATAGCCTCTATTAACACCCTGGACAAATTTGTTAGAAAAAAGGCCCTTGGGAGGTCTGAGATACTACAACCAACTTTTCTAGCAGCCTGATTGAGTCATGACCATAATACCTCTCTTTGATTCATGATGTCCTAACCCTCCCTTTGTTTCTTAAGACCTTAGTGACGGAGCTAATTTTGACTTTAATGACTAGGCCAAATTTTACAATTCTGACCACTGTCACCTTATGAGTTAATAACTCTGGAACCCTTCAACAGATCCCACTGATTCTGAGACTGTTTTTTCTTGACATATTGTACTTCATGATAGTGGTAAATTTTGGTTGAAATGATTTGCTTGTATTCATGAATATATCAAAAATTTGACAAAACATTTGAAAATTTCACAATTTTCAAACCTTAAATTGTTATGCCTTTAAATCAGGTAGCTAGCTATACCACACAAAATAATTAATATATAACATTTCCCATATGTCTACTTTACATCTGCATCATTTTTTAAACAATTTTTTGGGTTAGGATGTTAGAGGGTTTAAAACTTTAGCAGCAATTTCTCATTTTTTCCACAAATGCACACAATCCAGACAGGCAGCTCTTTGGACGCAGAATACTTTAAGCTGCGTCCAAAGCGCTGCGTTATATGAACGCAGGTGAATCCGCATGTGTTTACTGAACCATGCAGAGTCTCCGCATTCAATATATTGTAGTGATCTCATTTCTCTTGCAGAGACTAGCGACTCCGCAACAGAAATTGATATGCTGCAGTTTGGAAAGACGCTCCGCATATCCATGTCCGCGGGTGATCCGCAGGTGCACAGAGACGCATAGTGGGCATCGGATTTCTACAAATCCCATCCACTATGCTGGAACATCTGGCCACTGCGGGTTTGACGCTGAATAATAACGCAGCTTCAAAATGGCAGTGGCTCCGCATCATGTGTACATACCCTAAAGGGACCTTTTCAGACTTAAATGGACTTTGAGGGTATGTGCACACGGTCAGGAGCCGCTGCGGGTTTGACGCTGTGTGTCTATGCAGCGTCAAACCCGCGCAGCGGCCAGATGTTACAGCATAGTGGATGGGATTTGTAGAAATATCATGTCCACTATGCGTCTGCGCACACCCGCGGACACGGACATGCGGAGCTTTTTTTCAGATCGTAGCATGTCAATTTCTCTTGCGGGTCCGCATGTGGACTTTCTCCATAGACCTAACTTCTATGAGGAAAGTCCGCATGTGAAAAAAAAAAGTCGCAGCTCATTTGCATAATGAGCGGAAGCCATACATCTACTCCGCAGTGTCGGGGCAGCAGGCGGCTCCTGACCGTATGCACATACCTTACGGGGGTCTAAATATTGAAGACTCCCTAAAAGTGGTACCATTTTAAAAACCGCACCCCTCAAACACTTCAAAACTGTTGTTGGGAAATATTTTACCCCTTCAGTTGTTTCACAGGAATTAATGCAAAGTGAAATGAAAAAAAAAATTAAACTTTTACCTCAAAAATCTTGATTTCTCACTTTTGGAAGAGGTAACACCAAAAAGTGGACCCAACAGCTTTGTTACCCACGTGGAGGGGGGCTTGTGGACATCATTCTCTTTCCTCTGACATGTATATCATGTCAGAAGTGAGAGAAATGATTTTAATAGCGGACACACTTTTTTTTTCACTTGATTACCGTTATTCATAGAATAACGGCGATCACGTGATCGGGGACCGGAAAATCCAGCCCTGATAGTGTTCTCCAGGGTCTCAGCTACCCCAAGTAGCTGAAACCCCGGAGATTTTCGGACTCTGGGGGCGCTGTACGCTTATTCCCAATCACCGTTTTAAAACAGTGATGAGGGAATAAGCCACTTAGCGGCCGCCATTTTAATGTGTATCGGTGGTCGTTAAGGGGTTAAACCCTTGTCTTGTACATATCTTCCTCCACCCTTTTCAGCTATTTTCATTTTCTAATTAAACATTGAACTGTATATATTTATTGAGACTTCAGAACTAGTGTTGAGCGAGTATGTTTTGTTAACCCTTTCGGCGAGTATGCTCGGGCCGAGCTCCGAGTATTTACAGCTGCTCGGTGATATGTTTGAATTGCTCCCGTGTGCATGATTTGCAACTTTTTGACAGCTTTGATACATGTGAGGAATGTCTATTTCTTACACATTCCTCACATGTATTAAAGCTGTCAAACAGTCGCAAATCATGCATTCAAACATATCACCGAGCACGCTATAAATACTCGGTGCTCGCCCAAGCATACTCGCCGAAAGGGTTAACAAAACATACTCGCTCATCACTATTCAGAACATGAGACATTAACCTGAATTTTGTATTTAAGTTTGTATTATTTTTGTAAAATAAAAAAAATACAAGACCATGAATTAATATTCCTATAATATCAGATTAAAGTCAGCTGAACCTGTCGACCATCTAAGGTGTATGAGGACCACTCAACTTTCCACCGGCAGGTGATATTTGTGGAGAGAAGAATCGGGCAGCTTGAATTCAAACACTAGTTCCTTTTATTTTCAGGAGAGATGCACCACTGACTTGACATTTAATACATTGCATACACTGACGTAGCAAACTTTTACCATGTTTTTCTCAATGGCATGTGATGTAAATGTCAAGTTATAGTTTGCTACATAACGTTATGTGTGTAAAGTTTAGATTGACTCCAGCTGTATAAATGTGGTAAAGGGAGACAGATCAAAGACCTCTGAAATGAGGACAGGAGATTCACTGTATCCATTATTAAATAGATCTCTTAGACCTGGTGATGTTGGTGTATGTCCTATGGATTAAACAGCCACTCGGACATGGATTTTCAGATATGAAGAGGAGTATTTTATAAGGTACAGTTGAAGAATGGGAAAACTGATGAATCCAAGTGTACTGCCCACCCTGAATGACAGCTGCAGCTTATACTGAGTAGTGTGAGATCTCTGTAGCTGGAGGGACACTGTGGAGCAGTCAATCATGTTAGGCGGACTGAAATGGAGTTACACTTTCATAGAGGAATATACAGACATTCTGATATGGATTTTCAAAGTAAGTACACAAGCTTCAGAAATCTATTCTGTAACATGCAGTTTGTATTGTGAAATCTGGTGATGGACCCACATTATGCACATACAAAGCAGATATACATGGTTTAGTCTCACAAGATATCTCACAAGCAGTGGTAATGAGGCAGCAGAAATAACATCAGTGTTCATTTGGTGCTTACCGTGTACAGTTCATTAAGGACTTTCATTAGATCTTCATGAAGCTGGAATGCAATTTCTTTGCTCTATAATGCAATACAAGACAGTATAGTAAATTCCCATGGTGCTAGACAGGTTATGAAACCGTATAAAAGGAAAAACACACAAGTTTAGGTTTTTCAGTCCCTGAGAGAATACAAAGTTTAGCTTCATTAGCATGTAAAAGAAATTTGCAAACGTTAGCCTGTGTTCACATGCAGCAGTCTTGCAGGAAACAGTTGTTTCATCTGCAAGACCATTCAAGCAATCATAATGGCCCCACAGCTATTTACCTGCAAGATTAAAGGGGTATTCATAATTTTGAAAGTTATGCCCTATTCATAATTTCCTGATCGCTGCAACCCCAACAACACCAGAGAGACGGTGTGTGTGTTCATCATGCACACTGACACTCCATTCATTCTCAAAGAAGCACTCCCATCAAAGTTTTTATCCTCTTACATATACTGCAGTCATCATATTATATAGCACTGTGCACTTACAATTGCTCATTTTGCCCTTTTACCCAGTTAATTCTTCTCTATTCCTTTAGGTCTATGACATCACCTGATTAAAAGCTGACTAGCTGACTCCTTCTAAGCTCTATGTAGAAACAGGAGGTCAATTTTCTCTGCACAAGTCATGAGTCGGTGCAAAAGTCTATGGCAGGGGGAGGAGCGGAGCTACAGAGTCAGGAGTTTCTACATATAGCAGAGAAAAGAGAATTAATTGGGTAAAAGGGAAAAATGAGCAATTGTAATTACACAGTGAAAGGAGCAGCAGTGAACATGATCAGCCTTCGCTACATTCAGAGCCCCACTTCTCAGGATTGGTGGGGGTCTCAGTGGTCGGACCTGTAGCTATCAGGAAGTTATCAGATATTCCACAAATAGTGGATAATTTTCAAAATTAAGTGAATGCACAAGGAACACTGAAAAAATCAGAGCTTTACACAAGGTTGCTGTGGTTTAAAGCCATAATATTGACCTTTGCATGTGAACGTAGCCTTATGCTAACCATCCAAAGGAACTTCAGATGTCTGTTTTTTGACTTGACTTGTCATTCATACCTGGTCTGCGAAGGCAGTAGTTTAGATCTGTATACTGGTGTTTATTTCAATTGTTGAGATGCAAATCAACTGTTCTGCTCCAATAACTTTTAACCTACATCTCTCAACAGTGGCCAAAAAATTAATCTATCAAACATCTCAGTTACAGTACAGAACAAGCGCTGCATACAACACTTCTGTGTATCACGGTTCATGATTCACAGACATTGACGCGAGTATCCCGAGCCAAACTCAACAGCATCAGGCATATATAATACGGTCAAGTTTGGGTTAGGAAACCTGTGGCAGTCCATGCATCACAATCTGTGCTGGGAACTCAAGACACGAATGTGTGAATCCACCTAAGGTGAAAATCTAATTATACTTTATTAAATATCTGGTCCCATGTGACTCATTTATCTCTAAAAATCGGTACTAAAGGTCTTCATCGGTCAGATTGTAAATACTATAATTTTGGACCGTTTCAAAAGTTACAATGAAAGATCTCAGAAATTTTAGCAGAGATTTGTGTTTTAGAAAGTAGAATATAGCATGAATGTCTAATACGGCACCTCTCAACAATCAAAATAATCCAACATCCTTTTTGGTACATTATAATTTTTTAATGGTACATTGCAATATACTTTTTGATAATTTGGGTCAACGGAATATATACAAAAGTGTGTAGGCATATAAACATAAGTCTTTTCAGTGGCCCTTTAACTGTGTATTCTAGATGTGATGTTCTAAAAAGTGAATGAAATGTACAAAAATAAATCTGAAATACTGACTGAATCAGCAAAAGGTACTAGATCCATAATGAAAAGAAATAAGTCAATTATTGGTCATTCTAAGTAAATGCAATAGTAATAATTATGACTATGCATTTTCAGGATTTGGGAAAGGAAGTAAAAGTTTTGCTAGAGTGATAGCTGTGCTAAGCCAAAAACCTGCACAATTTTCTGCATCTTGTCAACACTGTGCGGGTTGTTTTTCCATTTGTGCATAAGATCGCAACCTCCATCATTATTTGCATGGATTTATATAGTGTGACCAAGTTGACAAGCACTTTCCAAGTGATGCTAAAATCGCTTGGAAAGCGCTTGACAACCCGCATGCGGAAATGCATGTGAAGAACTCTTCACATCCGCTTGTCCCTGGCAGGAAAAACACATGTACAATCCGCATGTACAATCCGCATGCGTTTTTTTCTGCCAGGGAGATGCAGAAACGCTCAGGAAAAAATCCGGAGCATTTCTGCATCGTGGGCACATAGCCTAATGGGGCAGTGATTTTCCCCCCATATACTGTTTATATCCAGAGCTGGTACAGCTGATCAGTGGGGGTGGTGGGTGTTGGACCCCCAACAATATGATATTGATGAGCTGTCATAAGGGTAGTTTATCAGTATCATAGTAAAGGAAACCCCTCCCCTCCTCTTCCCATAAGCAGAAACATGCTAACGGGGGATAGAACGTTTGTTAATAAAATAGTTTTTCCCCATACAGCCCGCATATATTCGGCTTTAGGATTTAGAGGCCCACATAAACAATGCTTTTTTGGTATTTCTTTTGTGTTTCTATATAAATTAAGACTTCTTTGAATTGGTTTGATTTTATCTGTAATCCATTAATGAAATGGCCATCTCTCATTTCTGTGTATTGCTAGAATGAAAACCAAATAAAAGAGATGTCCGAGCAGAACTAGAAGGCACACTTTTTGAGAGAGTTTATAGTCTAGTGTCCAAGTTCACTATAATGTAAACGACCTCTACTTTAACCCCCTGATCTGATAGAATGCAAATTTACCCAATCAATGGGCATTAAGAAATAAGTAAATGTTCTTAAGCATCAAACAAGTTACAACAGTAATGATGAAGTAATAAGGTTTCCAGAGAGTACACAATTGTCATTACATAAACACTGTACAGAAGCAGAGTCCGTATTGTGCAAGTATACTCATGTATACACACACTGCTTGTGTGTCTATCTCACATATCTACCAGGATGCCCATCCATAAAGCCAGATAGCAGCCAATGGAAGAAGTGACAGAATTCTTAAGAACGAGGGACGCATCTAACCTAGTGCCAGACACTTTGCACAAACATGTCTATTCTTTACTCACTTATATAGCCCCATTATATTCCGCAGCGCTTTACAGACATCATCGCTGTCCCTATTGGGGATCACAATCTAATTTCCCTATCAGCATGTCTATGGAGTTATTCTTTACAAGCTTAAAGGTATTCATTTTATAAAAATGTAATATAGGGGATGTCTCCTGCATTTTATGCTATTTTGTCTGATCAGTGGGAACCCCACACTCACTAGAAGTTAGGTCTCAAGTGCCCATTCCTCCTCACTAGTGTACTTCAGTAATGCCGCTCTATTTAAAGGGAATCTGTCACCCCCTGGGCGATATCAGATCTCTACTATGACCATACAGGTTATAGAAAAGAAAATCTATACATACCTGTATGGCCCATAGTAGAGGCCTGATTGCAGAGAAAAGCACTTTAATCAATTCTTTTTTCGACAGGCTTGGCGTCAGGGGGACGCCAAGCAATCTAAACCTATGTGCTTATTATTCCCCTAAATCCCTGCCTCTCTGCATAATTATCATATCCCCCCCTGCCCTGAAAGTCACAGGGCCCTGTGATGTGCACTGTGCTCCCTGACTTCCGGGCATGCGCAAAGCACCGCTCTCATCCCGGCCCCGTCTACCTGTGCACTGCACTGCAGGATTCTATTGTGCAGGTGCCGGAAAGTGACAGTGAACCTTACGGCGCAGTGCACAGGCAGACAGGGCCGGGATGAGAGCGGTGCTTTGCGCATGCCCGGAAGTCAGGGAGCACAGTGCACATCACAGGGTCTGTCACAGGGCCCTGTGACGTGCAGGGGAGGGGGGATATGATAATTAAGCATATATAGGCGGGGATTTGGGTGAATAATAAGCACATAGGCGGGGATTGCTTGGCGTCCCCCGGACGCCAAGCCTGTGGAAAAAATAATTGATTAAAGTGCTTTTCTTAGCAATCAGACCTCTACTATGGACCATACAGGTAAGTATAGATTTACTTTTCTATACCCTGTATGGTCATAGTAGAGATCTGATATCGCCCAGGGGGGTGACAGATTTCCTTTAAAGCCTACAGGATTTCCACTCTGATGGAAAAGAGGAGGCTGATGCCAATCAGCAAATGCTGGTTGGCTGTAGCAGTCATGAGATATAACCATGCAAGTTTTTTGGAACTTTATTTTATGCATAAGAACAGAGTTATTAAAGGGAATCTGTCACCGGGTTTTTGCTACCTCATCTGCAAGAAGCATAATGTAGGAAGAGAGACCCCGATTCCAATGACATATCACTTAGTTTACTGGGTTCAGCATTTGTAACACAGAGGTTTTAGATGTAGAATGTAGCAGAGCTCAAAAGCTAACCCCACCCACCAACAGTTCTATGTACACTGTATATTGACAGTGAGCTGCTTATCAAAGGAACGGACCAGTTGGCACAAGAGAGCTTGTCTGGGCAGTGATAATCTCCTGGTGATAAAACATTCATTTTATGGAAACAGCAGCCTAATTGAAACATCGCTGAAGTCTGTGTATCAGCCCCTACATCATGCTGCCCTCAGTTTACGTAGCAAAAACCTGCTGACCGAACCCCTTTAAGAAGGGAATGTCATGGACAATCTCTCTAAATCTGAAAAAGAGAAATAGGAAGCCCCTGGGAGACAGCAATTTCCGAAAACTTCAGCATTGTTTGTATACACATAGCAGTATGCAGTGTGTGCTTTATGGAAGCTTAAATTGAGACTAGGGAAATTCATATAGAGCCATACGTATGTATAGTTTTACAATCGTACTTGATCCACAATGTAATATTTATAAGAAAAAAAAATTTAATTATATAATTTTCTGACATATTTCTTTTTGAAGTGAGATAAGAAAAAAAAAAGGGCTTCAGGCTACCAATGCAGTGTGCACACGGACCTTAGGTCTAAGACCATCTAGTTTATCATTTACTACTAAAAATCATATTTACATCATGTAGACCTTCATAAAAAGCAACTGTAGGAGAACCATTTCTTATATGAGGATTAAAGCACTTTGCGTCATAAATTTTACTAGATAACTAGTAGTCTTATAACATATTTTTGACATTCTGAAACCATTAAATATTTTTATTACTATTTTCACAGTGGATTTATTTTAGACTTACACGCAAGGTTATAGCAAGTCATCCACAAGCCTGACATGCAGCAAACTGGAAAAAATTCCCGAATTATTTAGAGAAAATTTATCATGAATAATTAAGGTTCAGGATAAAATGTTACAAAGGGTGAGTGGTCAATCTTTACAGGAGGTCTGCTCTCAGCCTATTAAGTTTGCTGGAATATGCACTACTGCAAGATTCTGCATGATGAGGCTACACATATAACAGATCTGGAAATTAGGACTGCCTAAAAAACATACAACATTTCTAATACATACAAGACAAACATCACTAGGTTTGTCTAGAATTACAATCAATAACCATGTCTATCTTCTAAAGCGTCTATTAGTTTAGTCACCCCGGTGGACCTGCAGTGTGGCTTTGTAAATGTCTATGGTTTTATATGTCAAGAATAAACACAGCTGGTGCTGGGAGATGAAAGAGACAGGATCATGATGAAAGAGCATGAAGTTATGACACCGAGGCACACATATGTGATGCATAAAGTTTCCACTTATAAACACTTTACTCAGCCTCACAGTATAATGAAGTCGTATCCTGTTTAGATCTATGCCTTGGTCAAGCTACTAAACCCAAGAACTCTCTTTTCACGTTTCAGTTTTTAATACTAAAACCACTATGTTAAAAATGAATGTTAGTAATTTCTGCACATTTCTAGGTAGACTATGCAAGTGACGACAACATTCAAGTGTGATAATCAGTGCAAAGCCGTATAGTAAGCACACAAAGGCTCAGATTCATCAGTTGTGTTTTGTTAACATCATCTTTCTGTTTTGTCTACTTTTCATCAAAAGGACACAAGATGTTTGATAAATTTAAAGACTTTTTAACCTGTTTATACCAAAACATCAGATGATCCCTTCAATAAACAGTATAATGCCACATGTAAGTCTTCAATTGGCCAAAAGAAAATGCGTGTGATTGTGTACTCCTTAAGGTACTGGAGTACAACTGCAGATACATTTTGCAACCATTCTAAATCAATGGCTCCTGTGTATGAGACAGTCGGCTGAGATGGCTTTTGTCTGAATGATCAGCCAAAGCATTGTTCGGCCGACAGCCATCTACATGTGTATGGCCAGCTTTACTCCACCCCACCCAATCTGGAATCCAGTCTAAAGTGTCATCCACTGATATGGTCAGTCTAAATTGCCAAACTAATGAGTTTGATATATGAACTATCGTATGTAAGGCACATTTCTTGGTAGTTTGTATATTGGAACTGCTTTTGTTAGTATTTATTTTGTGTTTCTATATAAATTAAGACTTCTTTGAATTGGTTTGATTTTATCTGTAATCCATTAATGAAATGGCCATCTCTCATTTCTGTGTATTGCTAGAGGGAAAACCAAATAAAAGAGATGTCCGAGCAGAACTAGAAGGCACACTTTTTGAGAGAGTTTATAGTCTAGTGTCCAAGTTCACCATAATGTAACCGACCTCTACTTTAACCCCCTGATCTGATAGAATGCAAATTTCCAGTAAATAGTCAGATTTTCAGTAGAAGAGACTTTGGGATTTTAAACGTTATTGAGTATGAACAGAGGCATAATGATTACAGTCGCAGAGGGTGCAGCAGCGACCGGGCCCATGCGAGAGGGAGGGCAGTCGACGCCAGCAGCTATTATATCTGGATGTGCATCAGAGGAATGAAATGTATTGTGGCACAGAGAGCCGCAGGGTACACGCTGTCGGCCAGAGGACGGCAGCTGAAGGCGCACAAGTCACTGGAGACACACGGCAGTGATGTCATGGCTGCCCGAAACTTGCATGCTTAACCCCTTTCCTACGAAGGAAAGCTCATTTTAATCAATAGATCTTGGAAGAATAATAATTTCCACAATTGGATGTGTTTAAATAAAATGTTCCTGTGCTGAGATAATCTTACGAGAAATGTTCCCCTGTGTACTTCGTAATGGCTGTGTCTGACCGAGCTGGAATACGGTCTGATCACACCACATCTCCTGGACAGTGGGGAGGAGTATACAGACATTACAGGAGGGGATCACAGAGGATTCATTTTGTGAGGTAAAACATTTAACTGCCTGTTTAGGGAGCAAAGCTGCAAAGTTTAAAAAGTAAAATAAAATGATATATATTATATATACACACATACACACACATGCTGGGTTGTTGCTCTCCTATAGCCCCCTCCACGTCTCTTGGTGTACTGGCCTGTCTCCTGGTAGAGCCTCCAGCCTCTGGACACTACGCTGACAGACAAAGCAAACCTTCTTGCCACATCTCGCATTGATGTGCCATCCTGGATGAGCTGCACTACCTGAGCAACTTCTGTGGGTTGTAGAGTCCGTCTCATGCTACCACGAGTGTGAAAGCACAACCAACATTCAAAAGTGACCAAAACATCAGCCAGAAAGCATTGGTACTGAGATGTGGTCTGTGGTCCCCACCTGCAGAACCAAGAGAATGCCAAGAGTGTGCAAAGCAGTCATCAAAGCAAAAAGTGGCTACTTTGAAGAACCTAGAATATAAGACATATTTTCAGTTGTTTCACACTTTTTTGTTAAGTATATAATTCCACATGTGTTAATTCATAGTTTTGATGCCTTCAGTGTGAATGTACAATTTTCAGAGTCATGGAAATACAGAAAAATCTTTAAAAGAGGCGTGTCCAAACTTTTGGTCTGTACTGTACATATATATACACATAATGTATGTGAGTAACAGACGGGCAAATGTACCTTACATGGTCTTATAGGCACTTTGTGATCATGTTGGATGTTTTGGCGCCTTCTTTTTCTTGTAGCAAAACTACAGCTTTGCTAAAAATTAATGTAAATGGCTGAGATATCTGAATAGACTGAAACTGAGCTGCAGCTGTCTATAGTAAAACTAATGTTAAAGAAAAAATTTCTAAACCCTCTATTATAGCTGAAAAGTAGTCTGGCTGTAAAGAGGTTAACAATAATCATTGTGCCTTCACTAAAAATATTTAATCATATAAACTTTGACGTTAAAATGGAAAGAAGTAATGAAACTAATAAAAAGTTTGCTTGTTACTGGTAGACAAAGACGCAGTAAAAGGGAAAAAGAAGCCTAAGTAGGAATGATTGGTACAATTAAGAGCAGAGCCCAGCCTGGCTATAGTGAATCCTAGATTCGGGGGCACATTCCTTGTGATTTCTGGCACTCCACGCAACGCTGGGCACAAAAACCGAGCCATTCAGAATGCAAACTGGCTGCAGTGGCTCTATTGGAAGTAAGTAGAGCAGAGTGTTCCAATGAACACAGCCTTTCACATCCCCGATCCGGAGTGATGACAGATGCTAACAAGATGCTGGAAGCAGAAGGAAGAATTCCGAGGAAGCCAGAGACTTGGAAACCCCAGAACTTGGGCCTGGAGGGTGCATGCAGTGCTCATCTGAATGCATGTCTTAGCATGTGTGATAATGAAAGGAATCAAGCTAATCTGCTTGAAAGGAGTTCACTTCAGCATTTCAATTAGAAACCACTAATGAAGTTTTAGAAAATAAACAGGAATGCTTAGGATCCAAAGAAAGGGCTCTATTCCTCTTACTTTACCCTCTTCAGGTAACGACAGTAGTGTATATCGGCTTGTATTGCTATTATTGTAGCTATTCTTATGATGTATGCCTTACTTGGTAAAAACTACAATATAAAATACTGACTAAATACTGAACATGTGAACCTGGCCTTAAACAAGAAAAAGCAGCAAACCCTATATTTTAGACGTGTTTTAGGGCCATACGTTTCTAACGATGGGTTACTGTGTGCACAGACATGCATGTATACATGCACTCCCACAAACATAGTCAGACCATAAATTCATGGACAGTCTGGAAAAAAATGTTACATTTTTTCCAATGTTTAAGAAAAAAAAAATACTGGTCACAGTCTTCTACTGTTTCCGGCGACACTCTGGTCCCTTAGTGTCAATTTGCAACTCAGAACTGATAACGGTCTTGATTTTACAGGTGCTGAAGTGGTGTGAGGTTTGATAATGGACCCAGTGGAATACACAGCAGTCATGAAGTTCCTTTACTTGAAAGGCCGCACACCAAAGGAGACGTTCGATGAGATGAAAGAGGTTTATGGTGATGATTCCCCATCATATGATGTAGTCAAGAACTGGCATCGTCAATTGAAATGTGGTCAGACTTAGGTGCAAACAGCTCCAATTCCTGGGCAACCCAACTCTGCTATTGATGAACACACCATCCAGCAAGTGGAGGTCGCCATTTTGGAAAATCGCTGCGTAACCATTCGCCACCTAGCCCAAAATGTCAAGATTAGTGTGGGGTCCGTGGAAAAAATCATCCAAGACTATCTTCACATGCATAAGGTATCCACGGCTGTTCACACCTTTCCACAAGCAGGAGCGAGTCCAATGCTCTCAGGCACTATTGACGATGTGCCATGGAAACAAAGAGGACTTTTTCAACAGACTGATCACACAGGATGAAAGCTGGGTCCATCACTATGATCATGAGACTAAAGTCCAGTCAATGCAATGGAAGCATCATGACTCACCGTCTCCAAAGAAGGCACGTGCCCAACCCTCGGCAGGCAAGGTCATGCTCACAGTATTTTGGGACCAGCACAGAGTAGTACTGATGGATTTCCTAGCAAAGGTTACCATGATAACTGGCGCATACTATGCTTCACTTCTGCGGAAATTGCAGGACGCCATCAAAACCAAGAGACGTGGCATGCTCACCAAAGGTGTCTGCCAGTTCACAACTCACATGTTGCCCAAATGGAAGCATGCTCCTGTGGCTTTGAAATTCTACCGCATCCCCCTTATTCACCCGAGCTCGCACCATCGGACTTCCACCTCTTTCCAACAAATGAAGTTATTTTTGAAGGGAAAGCATTTTCCAGATAATGAGACTCTGATTTCCGAAGTCACAACGTGGCTTTTGGAGCAACCTGTAGACTTCTACAAGCGAGGTGTTTAAAGTTGCTTAAAGAGATGGGAGAAGTGTGTGACCCTAGATGGCACCTATGTAGAGAAGGACTAATAACTGTGCCAAGTTTCATTGCACTCAGTCCACAGGAAGTGGGTAAGGGGAAATCTTTAATGAACGCCCCTCATATGACAACATATAAAATATTTTCACCCCAAATCTATAGCGCAGGCCAATAATAAAAATGGATCAATAGAAGTGAGTGGGATAATTAATGCACAGGGATAAAGTAGGAAAGTTCGCATTTTTTCAGTAAGAATTACTCACATCATCCTATCTCCCTTGATGGAGTCTTAATGGTTAGCACACTACAACAATGGTGATAATGGTGACTGTCAGACTACCATCAAGCAGAATATCCATTTACAGACAATTATCACTATAACCTGTTATTTGCTGGGTATAAAAAACCCTGCAGTGTGTAAATGTAACCCTTGTACGCTGGTGATAAGAGGATCTAATCCCATGTGGTCCAGTGAATCCCACAAAGTGACTGTCAGAAAACAAACAAATCTTATAGATTAAGGCTTTTTGGTCCTTTCTTCTATGTTGTGTTCATTATTTCAAGGATACAATGCCAACTCAAAAGCATCAGTCATCATAATACTGTTTCCAGATAATTTGATACAAAATCATTTCATAAAAATTACGGTACATTTCAAGAAAGGTAAAATGTTAAATCACGTTTTTTAAAAAAAAAAACCAACGTCCCATATGTTATCCGCGTTATTTTTATGGACAAAAGGTTGAATACTATGACGTAACACGACACCATCACTGGTATCTGGCAGTGTCAGTCATAGAATGGATCCAGGATTGCATCATGGTTTCCATTTATAACAGAACAAATGAGAACAGAGCCTAACAGACATTAATCAGCTCGTTATATCATATAGAAACATGCATGGATGCTGGAAGAAACAATACCTTTTTGAACATCCTTGTGGAGTCCTCACTAATCTGCATGAACCGCATTATAACGTTGTTTAGGTAAATATCACTCAGCGTTGCGTGATCTTTGCTTTCTCGTCTCACTTGGTTCAAAAGTAAATACCAGCAATTCACCGGGGACAGCAAATTCTGGTCTTTCCTATGAAGAACAATTACACAAAATTATCAAATGAGGTTATGCGCATGAAAGTTAATAACTGGATTAAAATCTGTGAACACAACATACTCTTAATGTCGATACTGAAACATCAAGAAGGAAAAGTCATGGCATTATGGAAATCACAGAATGGATAGACATGTTAATGATATGCAAATGCTGGAAAAAATTAATGTATTTTTTTCAAAGCATCTCAATCTATTCAGTATGAGAGCTACGCACAAATAAATACGCACTTATACACCTTGGCTGGCATCAATGAGGTTATTAAAGGTTGTATGGAGTGGTGGCAGCATCAGGTCAATGTAACACCTATAACTGGATGTTTAGCTCATAGCCCAATTTTGTGCAAACGCCTTCTGATGGCTTGGGTAGACTCTGGTGCCAAAGTTGCCACGTGACGTCCAATTTTACATTCTACACCAGGCCACATGTTGCTTGTGCTACTATGAGCTGCCTGATTGACCTAAACCATGGCCTGCACCATCTCTGGGCTTGTACATCTGGGATGTTATTGGTGGGCAACTGCAAAGGGAGCTGTCAGCAGAGGATCTTGATGATTTGTGTGCCTAAGTGCATTTAGGGAAGTATAACAATCCTCAGACAGCCATTAATAACCTCATTGACAACATGTTAAGGTGTGCAAGTGAGTATTTCTGTACATGGTGTTCAAACTGGAGATTGAATAAATTGAGATGTTTTGAAAAATTATCATTTGCATATCATTAGTATGTCTATTAATCCTGTGATTTCCATAATTCCACAACACTTCCTTCTTGGTGTTGCAACTGCAATGTTGAGGAAAGCATGTTCTAAAGAATATAAAAAAAACAACTAGAAATTGTATACAAGTCATAATTGTGCCTGCAACTAATATTCCCTACAATTTAAATGATTACTTTAGTGAAGAGACTGGATTTTGGAGCACACAGTTTGCCAGATCACTAGAAGTTGCTTGAAATGGCTATGCACAATTGTTATGTTGTTCCAACGCATCTAAAATAAAATGTTAGAAAAATTTACAATAAGAAATATTAAATAATTTTGTTTCTACAGTTTTAATGTAGATCTATGGTAACAGATAAACAAACCCTGTGTAGTCTAATCCTGCAGTAATACTATCTTTCATCATTTCATTGATTTTCCTTACGCAATCAAATATACAGTAACATAAATTGACAAAAGATGATACAGGGTATAACTACAGTATCAGGCTTTACAGGGTTAGCTTGTTTGTGGTCTGTTACTAAGGCGATGCATAGGTCTGCAGAAGAGCTGTAGAAACAAAATGAGAACCTGTTATAAAATAATACATGAAGCAACATTCCAAGTATGGACACAATAGATTCAAATTAAATGGGAAAGTGGATATATGCTTTAAATAACATTCCCCGTTCTGTCAACTATTAAACTTGACAGGTATTTCTTGGATAGGAGTTTTTTCATGTTAAATTATCATGCTCTGATCTGGCCAAAGGTCACTGTGCAGAAAGTGGGACGTGGTGAACTGTGACATAACCTGTTGTGAATGGCGGACTCTGATTTTTCCCTGTATATAGAGGTGTAACCTTTCATTGCAATCCTTTCTGCAATGATAAGACTGCTTAGTAGTCTTCTTAATGAAAGGACTAGAGGCCAGCGTGGAAAGAGCAAGACTCCGAGTTTTTTTATATACACATAAAATATTATATATGCACACACACAGTTTTCTGGAAAATTAAAGTAACTTGATTTAGACAAAAGGTCAGTTTCTGATGACACATTCCCTTTAGAAGTTTGTGTTGAAATCTATAACAGGTGAATTATGGAGACTTCGAGAAGTAGAACATTAGTATGAAATGTAAATTACTTTTTTTCGGGAAGAAATGTTTTAATCCACTTAAGTTATTGGCTTTATAATTAAGATAGTGAAAAAAATACAGTCATCTAAAATTATTATAAAGCATTTAGTTAAGAAAATCAGTATAGACTAGACCTGGGCAAAGTGCAGACTGCAAGGAACGTCTAGCTCTTTGGCTGTTCCAGTATGGCCTGTGGAACAGAACCGCACTACATGGTTGCCCCCTCGCCCGTTGACTCAAATTCATGAGCATAAGCTGCGCCTCATTCCTCACGCTACACAGACCGGAAAAGTCCATAGCAGGCAAAGGGGTTAAGTGAGTAGTTTTATTTTTTATTTCATTTAAAGGTCCGCAACTTCATATAAATTTTATGTCAACATTGATGTATATTTCTAAATCTAGTCATGTATGTTAGAATCCTGCACTCTATTAGATGCAAAGATCGTGGGGTCTATTAGACAACCCAAAGTGTATAAAGTTGTAAAGCTTCAGTCTAATACCATAGATCTTAATCAGACATATGGGTTTTAGAACAAGGGAGAATAGAGTAATAAGCGACATGAAGATATAATGGTGACAGCTGTCAATGTAGGGAAAAGCACCTCTCAGGTTCTGTCGGCGATAGCTGTCACTATACACTTCATGCTTTCATATTGTTTATTACACCTTTCTCCCTTATTCCTTGTACAATCCATATGTCTGATGAAGGTCTATGGTGTTAGATGGAAACGTTACAACATTATACATATTTGATTGCCTAATAAACACCAATAGATTCTCATCTAATAGAGTGCCGGATTCTTCCATACATTTAACTGTACCAAGTTGGACCCTATCCGAGCACCTGAATTACAGAAGTGCCGTACCACCATATTTATAGAATTAAAAATATTCCTAGTTTTAATATTGTTTGTCAATAGGGAAATATAGTTTCCTAGCAAGGTAGTTATCGAAATTAAAATGGGAAATCACTTGGAAAAAAACTCATTCATGACTGACATTACGAGATGAAGTATGCAAGATCGGTCAATAATCCCCTATTCTGAGAGCATGGAAAGAAAAATCAAAGGACTTGAAAATGAAATCCAGTCAAAACATTCTTCAAATATGTCATAGATGCACATAAAATCATATTTACCGTATATTCCGGCGTATAAGACGACTTTTGAAGACTGAAAAATCTTCTGTCTAGTCTGGGGTCGTCTTATACGCCGGTAATGCTTTTGAACTTTCAGAAATTGACATGCGGGGATACTCTGGGGGTGTTAATAAGCTGCCGTGGCCGTATCCCTGCCATGTCGGAGTTAATATAAGGTGGAGGGAGTTAAAATACGGCGGCGGTAGGTCCAGACAGTCAGCGCTTCTGTGCTGAAACTGACACATCGCTGCGTATTCCCAGCTCCGGACACAGCGCAGGACTTCTGTGCCGACAGCTTTCACTTGTCACAGAAGCGGTGCGCTGTGTCCGGAGCAGGGAAGTTCGCATCGCTTCTGTGACAATATATGAAAAGCCGGCAATTCAGCAGCGGCATAAGCCGGCACCCGACAATTTAGAATAGAAAGAATAGAGCATCACACATAGATTAGATAGATAGAAACATGTCAGTCACATATATATGAAGTACAGTGACAGTATTGCTTACTGTACTTGTCATTTAGTGTAAAGGATTTATTAAAACAAATATTAGTGTTTTCATGCACCGTCTCTTTAAAAAAGCCGGCCGGCAATTCAGCATCTGTACCCGACAATTTATAACAGAAAGATAGAGCATCACACATAGATTAGATAGATAGAAACATGTCAGTCACATATATAAGAAGTACAGTGACAGTGCTGGTTACTGTACTTGTCATCTAGTGTTAAAATAACGGATTTATTTAAAAAAAAATTGGCGTGGGGTTCCCCGTAATTTTAGTCTCTAGCGGAGGTTAAGCAGACAGCTGGGGCAGATGTTTGAAGCCTGGGAAGGGGGTAATACCCACGGAGCTTCCCAGGCTACTAAGATCAGCCCCCAGCTGAATACCTAGCCTTTACTAGCTATTAAAATGGGGGACCCCCCCAAAAAAATGACGTGGGGTCCCCCCTAATTTAATAGCTAGCAAAGGCTAGGCAGACAGCTGGGGGCTGATATTAATAGCCCAGGAAGGGAGCCATGAATATTGGCCCCCTCCCAGGCTAGAAACACCAGCCGTCAGCCGCCCCAGAAATGGCGCATCCATAGGATGCGCCAATTCTGGCACTTAGCCTCGCTCTTCCACGCTGCCCTGGTGCGGTGGCAGGGGGTAATAGGGCTGGGGTTGATGTCAGCTTATAATGCCAGCTGACATCAAGCCCAGGTTAGTAATGGAGAGGCGTCTATAAGACACCCCCATTACTAACCCCATAGTAAAAGTTAAAAAAAACACAAACACCCAGAATAAAGTCCTTTAATTGAAATAAACACACAATTCTTTATTGTTCTAAATTAAACCATACTTACCATCACGCCCATTCCAGCTGAAGCCAACAATCTCCTGCAATAAAAGTAAAATAATAAAGCAACCTCATCCTTACCTCTCCATGGTTCCCAGGACCGATCCAGCTCTGCTACATTCACATGACAGGCTGGACCGCAGCAGAATGCTGCCATCCAGCCTGTCATCCCGCAGACACTGAGAAGCGCAGGCATGCTTGCGCTCTGCAGTGTCTGGCTGTGACGGCATCCAGATGAGCCGACAATGAACTCAGCTCACCTCCTGGACGTCCGTCACTGACAGCGTGGGAAACTTCTACTGCGCATGCGGGGAGCAGGAGAATTTTCCCACGCTGTCAGTGACGTGCATGAGGTGAGCCGAGTTCATTGGACATGATCTCGGCTCATCTGGATGCCGTCACAGTCAGACACTGAGGAGCACAAGCATGCCTGCGCTTCTCAGTGTCTGCCGCATGGCAAGCTGAACGGCAGCGTTCTGCTGCGGTCCAGCCTGTCATGTGAATGTAGCAGAGCTGGACCGGTCCTGGGAACCATGGAGAGGTAAGGATGAGGTTGCTTTATTATTTTACTTTTATTGCAGGAGATCGTTGGCTTCAGCTGGAATGGGCGTGATGGTAAGTATGGTTTAATTTAGAACATTAAAAAATTGTGTCTTTATTTCAATTAAAGGACTTTATTCTGGGTGTTTGTGTTTTTTTTTAATTACTTTACTAGAAATTCATGGCGGTCATGTCTAATATTGGCGTGACCCCATGAATTTCGGGCTTAGGGCCAGCTGATAATGCCAAGCTGGCCTTAACCCCTTTATTACCCAGTGAGCCACCGCACCAGGGCCCTGGATGAGTTGGGTACAGCGCCAGAAGATGGCGCTTCTATGAACGCGCCATTTTCCGGGGTGGCTGCGGACTGCAATTTGCAGCGGGGGGGGGCCAGAAAGCTTGGGCCTCCCTGCGCTGCAGATTCCAGCCCCCAGCTGCCTAGTTGTACCTGGCTGGACACAAAAATAGGGCGAAGCCCCACGTCTTTTTTTTTTTTTAATTATTTCATGAAATAATTAAAAAAAAAAGGGCTTCCCTATATTGTTGTGTCCGGCCAGGTACAAATAGGCAGCTGGTGGTTGGGGGCAGCCCGTTCCTGCCTGCTGTACCTGGCTGGACACAAAAATATGGCGAAGCCCACGTCAACATTTTTGGGAAAAATTAATTACAAAAATAATAATAATTTAGGGACTGCATCTTTATTAACCCCTCAATTGTCATTTAGTGTTAAAATAAAGGATTTTTTAAAAAGAAAATTGGCGTGGGATCCACCATCATTATAGTCTCTAGCGGATGTTAAGCAGACGGCTGGGGCAGATGTTTGAAGCCTGGGAAGGGGGTAATACCCACGGAGCTTCCCAGGCTACTAATATCAGCCCCCAGCTGAATACCTAGCCTTTACTAGCTATTAGAATGGGGGACCCCCCCAAAAAATGACGTGGGGTCCCCCCTATTTTAATATGTTTATGAGTGACAGTTTTCCTGCTATATACCTGCATGTCATAAGAATTTAAATTAAAAAAAGGACCATGTTAAATTCAAATCTGTTTTTTTTTAATTTTTACCGGTGTTTGGTATGCGTTGGAAAAGGGGTAGTCATATACGGTGAATATATCCTAAACTCTATATTTTAACAGGAAAGTAGGGGGGTCGTCTTATACACCAGGTCGTCTTATACGCCGGAATATACGGTATGTAGTCTGATCATACAGCTCCTCTAATGTCCAAAACAAGAGAGGTCTATAAAAATAAAAACCTGATGAAACATTCTAGGCTCGGTCTTTTTTATATACGGTATGTTACAATATTTTAATGCAGATGTTGCAAAGATTAAACACAGTAACAACAGTAAAAGGTGCTTCGAGAGTTCCTTGCAGAATTAGGAATGAATTAGAACACAACCCAAGAGCCAGGCCTCATTTCACACAATGCATAAGTGCACCGATACTCCTGGGGCTCGATGGAATTAAAGCACATTAACGATCGGTAAATTACAAAATCTGAAAATGTTCCCAATATAATTGAGGTTGCTGGAACAGTACAGGTTATATCAGACACTATCCTGTAGTTTTCAAATGAGATGTTGAAGAAGCACAGAGGGGATGTTCGCATTTGCATATATTTTTACTTGGCCCCCTAAAGCTAGCACAGAGCCTGTAGCTGCAGCACAGGCATATGGTTTATTAAGCGCTGTTCATCCAAACAGATCATGTATTGAGACCTAAGGAAAAAATAGAAAACCTAGGGGAGACATAAGCAGCACCTAAAGTCACTTTAGCAAACAATGTTCAGGTAATATCATCAGGGACGGTGCCTGCACTGGAGGTGTACTCACACCTTTTGTAGTAGGTGCTAGCTGTGTAATACAGCGTTCTCTCTGATCCAGACCATCTGAGAGTGGACTAAGTGGTTAACCAGATGGAGGCTGCTATCACAGGATGCTAATTGGCTGTCTAAGTGACGCACCGGGGTTATAATGTGTTTGCCTATCAAGCCATGCAGAAGGCAGGGTCTAATAGCTGGTAATTCAGAAACTCAACAAGCAGTCTATCAAATGTCCAGTGAGCCCTGGGTGGCCATAAGTTCATCAGTTGTCCTTCCATGGACCACTTTTGGCATTTCAAGCTCAGTCTTATATCTGTGACCAATTTTGCTCTGCATAATAGCAACATCCAAGACAACATTCATTTGTGTAGATATCCTGACCTAGTCATCATAATGTGGCCCCTATGAAATTCCCTTAATATAAAGGCTCACTCTATAGGGCTGTGGAGTCGGTGCCCATTTTGGTGGAGTCAGAGTCGGTATAAAATGGACCGACTACAACTCCTAAAATATATAATAAATTGGGTACAGTAGTTCAATGCAGTTTGTGGGGAATAGTTTTTCATAAGAATTTGGGAAAGTTATGAAATGTCCTATAAATGCCTGTCCTATTCCTGATCTAAGGGTCTAGACTTTTAGCTGAGATGAATCTGTGCTACAGTAAATTTATCACTTAAACATTAACCATGTATGAGGGAGTCGGTGTCATGGAAATTGAGGAGTCGGAGGTTTGGCTTACCGACTCCACAGCCCTGACTGTATATACCCCAAATAATGTCACGAAAAACACAATCCATATATTGCTATATTGACAGAAAAATTCAAAAGTTACAGCTCTCGGAACCCAGTGCTGTCTTTACCGGATTAAGATATATTTTATAGGAAAAACTTCTATAAACATTGTTTAGTCCGATATCTTGCCCTACTTGCAATGCAAATAAATATTTTAAAACAAACGCCTATAACTGAATATTCTATTGCCATTAGTTACAATTTTCACAGGACTCCTCTAAGCTGGACGGGAACAGGAGTGAGGTGTAGAATTCTAGGAGTATGCGGTCAGCATCGGAGGAAAATTAATTCAAAGTCGATGATGAGTCCAGACGCAGCACTTTATTGATGCAGATGCACAAATCAGTTTTCAGCTCCGAACCGGAGCCTTTGTCAGGTGTATATGTGAGGTTACACGCTGCAAGCGGTTTAAAGCCCCAATTTGGTGGTAAAAATGAAAATGTTTTGGTGGTGGATCCCCATGTGGTAGCGTGGAAATATAGAACACCTTCAAGGAACAGACATTCGTTGCAACAAAAATGAAGCAAATAAAAAATCAGAACCTAGTTAATCAAACTTTGGCCAACCTCATATTACGAGGTATTAGCAATTTTTGTTATCCAACCACACTACCACATGGGGATTTACGCAGGGCTGTGGAGTCAGCAAGCCAAACCTCCGACTCAGACTCCACAGCCCTGCCTCACTACTGAGCATGTGCAGCACAGATTCATCTCAACTAAGCACAGATTCATCTCAACTAAAAGACCAGATCTTTAGCTCAGGAACAGAACAGACATTTATGGGACATTTCATAACTTTCCCAAATTCTTATGAAAACATTTACAGCACATCCTGTACTGTACCCAATTTATTATATATTTTAGGAGTCGGTCCATTTTATACCGACTCCACCAAAATGGACACCAACTCTGACTCCACAGCCTTGGATTCACGGTCAAAATGTTTGAATTTTTACCACCAAATTGAGGCTTTAAACCGCTTGCCGTGTGCAACCCCGCATACTTAAAGAAGTTGTCCACTACTTTTACATTGATGCCCTATCCGTAGGATAGGGCATTAATGTATGATCGGCCGGGGTCCCGCAAGCGGCATCCCCGCCAATCATCTGTTATCGGAGCAGGCGGGGGCCGGCTGATAGTGCTCACCTGCAGGGCTCCGCCGTTAAGTGGAAGCCACGGTGTACTGCACATGTGCCTCCTATTCAATTGAATGGGAGACATATCTGCAGTACACCACGGTGGCCACTACCACTTGACGGCGGAGCCCCGCAGGTGAGCACTTCCGGCCGGCGGCCGCCACCACCGATAACAGCTGCTCAGCGGAGGTGCCGCGTGCGGGACCCGGCCGATCATAATTGATGCCCTATCCGTAGGATAGGGTATCAATGTAAAAGTAGTGGACAACTCCTTTAACTAACAGACTCTGGTCCGCAGCTGAAACCTGGTTTGTGCCCCTGCATCCATTAAGTACAGGATCTGGACACATCATCGACTTTGAATTAGCCCTACACCTTAATTCTTCTATAATCGCTACTGGATTACTCCTATGCTTTATACACTCCTGTTATACACAGACTTAATCCATCTAAGCACCACTCCAGATTTTTTTTTTTTTTCAGAGCAGGAGTGGTGCTTTAAATTTAACCCCCCAGCTCCCAGTCATATACTCACCTTTCGGCATCTTCACCGTTTAGCACTACTCCGGTCCTGCCACGCCATCTTGTGACAGTAGCTTCTGACTGGCTGGGTGTAACGCCATTGCTGGTGCCCTTGCACAGTTCCCCTTCCTACTACCCCTATAAGCAGGAATGCCGGCATACTCACCACCCCGGCTGAGCAGCGTGCTCCCTGTCTCCAGCTGTAGTGCGCACTCCCCTGCTCTTAAAGGGGCAGCGCGTGCACATAGTTAAATGCCACCAGCCAATGGCTGGAAGGCATTTAGTAAGAGTACACCTGCAAGATGGCTCCCAGTCAAAACCTCCTCTATAAGGAGGTGCCAAGCAACACAGTTAATCATTAGTGAGTGAGGTGGTCTCCTAGTGAGTTCTGAGGCCCCCTGGCCCTGGGTGACCAGTGACCTGAACCCGTAGTCCCTGGTCCTTGTGTGGCCACTCATGAACCCGAAGTCCCTGGCCTTTGTGTGGCTAGTCCTGAACCCGAAGTCCCTAGTCCTTGTGTGGCCAGTCCTGAACCTCGTCCCCCGGTCCGTGTACGGAAAGTCCCTCAATCAGTATCCGAAACCTGGGTGTCTGAACATGTGCCTATCTGAGTACCCCGTATATCCGTACTGCTACAACCAGTCTCCGAATCAGCCCTGTCCAAGTCTCCGTGTCCGTAACCGTTCTGCAGTGGATCCAGAACCTATTAGTCTGAACGGAGCTCTAGTCCTTTCCGTATCTGCGTACCTGACCCCTGGAGTGAGCAGCTGAAGTACCGGGGACTGCCTAGGAGTGGTACCTGGTGGCTACCTGCAGCCAAGCCTGAATTCATCATCAGGAGCTCCAGTGAACACCTGGTAGCCGCTTAGCTACGCCCCTCCTAGGTAAGCTCGGCCCCGTGGCACAGTGGGTCTGCAAAACCATGTGGCCACCTGCGTGCGCAACACCGAATGTCAGAAGCTACGTGTGACAAAACAGCTTATTATCTTAATCAGCCAGACGTCTAGATTTGTTAAGCCAAGAGAAATAAACTATTGTGTTGACTTGTGAATGTATGTGTATTTCTGTGGCTGGTCAAGAAGGACATATTATGTGTATAAACCTATATGTTGATTTCTCTTCGTCTGGAAAGAATAATGTTTGTTAATATGCTAATTACATATTATACTAAAGCCAGCTAGATATTGATTTACAAGAGCCCCCTGCTATATCAACTATGTAAATTGATTAAATTCTCAAACAATGAGACCAGAGCCCTGTGGAATGACCTGTTCCACAGGGAATGAAACCTGTACCCTCCCTAATCCTTGACCCGTGGATGTGTACTTGGAAGGACAATTGTAATTGTTTACAAGACATGTGCCTCTGTAGCAGTGAGAAATGAAACAGAATCAAAGATCAGTCAGACTCTTCAGGACATCAGCTTGGTAGCATAGCTTCATCCAGAGACATAGATTTGGATTCTGCATGATTCCGGCCTAAGGGTACACGGCCCTGACTGGAAGGATACAGATCTGCTCCATTGACCATCAGAGAACCCATGGATACATTTGGGTAGACAAGGTTGGTACGATGAAGTCACCTGGCCCCATGGATATGTTGTTTAGGGTTGCCAGGTGGGACCCTCCGGTCGCCTGGGACCCATGGAGACGTTCGGAGAAGCCAGGTTGGGACTAGCCAGTCATCTGGCCCCATGGAAACTCCGGGAGAGGCCAGGGTGGGACTCCTGGCCTTGTACCTCAATGCACTGTCAGCTTCCTAAGCTTGCCGCTACCTCCTCTCTGTGGGGGCCCTCCAAAAGCAGGGGGGGGGGCACTGGTTAAGGTAGCTGGCCCTGGAAGTCCCAAAGTCACAGTTATTCTATTCCCAGGCGGGCCAGCAGAAGGGTGAGACTGTGTGATGTTGTACTATCGTCAGTATTAGCTGGAACTGTTCTATATGTTTATTGTCCGTTTGGTGGTTCAATAAAGTATTGCCACACAGTTTTACCCTCACACTGTTGTCTGAGTAGAATTACGCCCACGGAAGACCCTGGGTCTTCACACTACGTCACAAGCTCCAATAAAAGTCTATGAGAGCCAGAACGAGGCTCTCAGATTTCTATTGAAAAGTGACCTCCGCACAGCACTATGAAACACTGAAGCAGCCGGCAGGCCACTTTTCGCTGGAGACAGACGGGAGCGGCAACGATATCAAATGAAAACGCCGAAAACGCCAGTGGGCAGGGGACTTACATGTAAAGCGCCACTCCAGAGGTGCAATAACAAAAACAAACGCTGCAGTGGTGCTTTAAAATGCCAGCATGTTTCGATGCAAAGCACCACTCCAGCGTTTTCTCTTATTTCAGCGCTGGAGTGGTGTCACTTCCCAGCCACTAGTAATATACTTACCAGCCTCTGTCTTCTGGTGTTATCGGCGCTGCTCCTGTCGTCTTCTGCAGTTTGTGACCTGTTGGATCGCTAGTGTTTGCTGGGCGAGCTGGAAGTAACCACTATTTAAGTCTATGAGAGCCAGAAAGAAGGCCCTCTGATTTACACAGAGTTTGTGACCGTTACCTGTCACTTAAAAGTTGTGGAGGCTGGTAAGTGTAATACTAGGGTTAGGGAACTTACATTAGTGGCACCACTTCAGCGCTGAAGTAACAAAAATGCTGCGGTGGTGCTTTAAATGTTACTAAGTGTGTATAAATTGAGGAAAAGAAATAAACCCAAATTTGATATTTGATATTAGAACCAATATTGGATACCAACATCAGACTGAGCATAAGAAATACAATGGCCATGGCAGTAACCATATTGCTCCATGTTTTATATGTTACATTATTCCCAAACTGGAAGTACCGAGCCCTGAGCGTATTTTCATAAATATCACTTTCTTGGACAGAGAAAATGAAACAGATTTTCTTAACAGACACTTATGTCACTGTAATAACTGTGAAGTCTGAGAATGTGCCATATGTCCTAAACCATTATAACAGACACAACATGTAGCGGAAATGAAAAGTGTTATGCCAGGCTGTGTGCCAACTCTATCACACCAGAAAAACACTAGTAAGATATCATGTGAAGATCTACATTCAGGAAAAAGCAGAAAATGAACAGATATCAAAACACAAAAAAAAGTGGAACTACCTTTTGTATAAAACAGCAGTGCACCGGTGTTGTGTGTTGAGCACCACTACCAGTGAGTACTTATAGAGTAAAACACCTTCACAGATCTCGTGTTCTGCCTGGCATAATACATAAAATTAGTCTTCTAAAAAATACAACAGGAAACAGCGTTCTCGATCCTGCTGCCCTCGTCAAGAGGACAACCTTCCAGTTACTGGTCAGACAAGACACCACAAAAATGACTTCACCCTTATTTACTTGACTCCTTGTGGTCATGCAGAACAAATCAGCAGGAACTTAGGTCATGTTCTTCAGCCCATGTTTGGATAGCTGCTTAGATCTGTTTTAATAATGTAAAACTGCTTAAGATGAATAGTTATTGAGGGTATGAGGGGAATTTCTGCAGGTTTAACATAGTTGAAAAACAGTTGTGGGTAGGATTTATTCACTATTTCAGCAAATTGGGCAATTCAAAATAGACCTAGCTTTCTGTGGCACCAGATTACTTTTCTAAAAGGCCTCCAGGTTGCCAAACTATTAATAATGCAGATATTTAACATGTAATTCTACACAGAATATTTAATAAACTATGTTTGTCTACTATCAGTGTCTAAGTTTGTAAGAACATTATTTGGTATTTAGTGCAATGGTTCAGATGACTAAGGCTATGTACCCCCGATCCGGACTAGCTGCGTCCAAAACGCTACGTTCTATTGAACGCAGGTAAATCCGCATGTGTTCCCTGAACCATGCAGATTTACCGCATTCAATACATTCTAGTGGTAAAATTTCTTTTGCGGAGATGCACGCAGCCTCAGATGCACGAATAGTGGACATGGGATTTTTACAAATCCCATCCACTATGCTGTAACATCGGGCCGCTACGGGTTTGACGCTGCATAAATACACAGAGTCAAACCCGCAGCATTTCCTGATTGTGGGCACATAAACTTAGGCAGGAATTACGTTAAATTTTAGTCACAAGTCACTGGCTCAGATTTGGTGTTCATATTAGTCGCTGAAAAACAAAGTTCAGATATATCCGTCATTGATGTCAATGAAGAAGACGGAGTCACTCCGTGCTCTGTCTGAATTCATATTTGGCAGAATCTGCCTTTTTGAAGTGGAAGTAAAAGTGTGTTGAACTGCGCTCTTGTGCCAGCCTCAAAACGGCGGACACTGCCCAAAATAAGATCAAAAGGAGCACAAAGTGACTTTGTCTGTTTCACTAAAATCAATGGCTCTTATGACAAACGCTTGAATCCAGTTTTTCAGGGCTAGATAGAAATCCCAATGGAGCCACTGAAGTGTGGCTAAAACGTGTACATAATGTGGCCAACTGCAGAACTGTCAAATTAGCAAATCATGACAGCGACTCACTGTACTAGTGAAATTAACAAATTTTTCAAATTCTAAAACTGAACTTTTAAAAGGCAGAAATGTTGAGGTCACACCAACTGCGACACCATCATGTCATACTCTCCCAAGCACTGGCTATCCTGCTGCTTGTCACACTTCCTCCCGTTATACATAAATCACCGTCACTGACATACAGTCACTCTCCCACACTGTCATCACTCACTGTCACTCAGGCAATAAATAAATACATAAATGACAAGCAGACAATAGCAAATAAAAGTGATGTGAAGTGTTTATTAGGCACAAAACAGCTCCAGCTTTAGAAAAGCAAAATCTGAGGTGGAAACAATTATTGAGCTTTTCTCTTCCCTCCACACTCCTAGAACTGTCAGACAGCCGGCTAATGTGGCCGTCAAGAGAAAGTAACTGTCATTAAATAATCATGGGATCTTCTCAATGTCTTAGTAATTTGGAAGGAGGCTAGCTCCCAAAGGCTTGTTCTCACAAACAAGATATAAATGTGATAACTGCTCCCAGTTAACAAAAGATTAAGCAGCTAATGTCTAGTTAAAATTCCACTAATCCAGCCCCAAAGGCCCAGACGCATTATCAGTCATTCAAATACAACTCCACCTAAAATCTAGCCAAACCCCCAAGTCTGTAATGTAGGTGCAGCAATGCTGTTTGTATCCTAAAGGAACATAGGATATTTTCAGTAACTGGACAAGCTGAATAGTGAGCATTTTTTTCTAATTTTCATATTTAGATCAGTTGTCACTTCCCTTCCTCCATGCAGGCATCAACCTGCAGATGTACATAGAGATGCAGCAAACACTACAGAAAAATAAAGGGGCTTGTTCACTTTCTATTGAATCGGCCATACTACACAGTTTGCGTACAAAGGCTCGGTACACCAAAGTTAGATTCTCTTTAAAGGGGATCTGTCACCCCCGGGGACTTTTCAGACCTCTAATATGGGCATTCAGGCGATAGCCTTACATTTCTATGTGCCCACGATGCAGATTTGAAGCAGAAATTTCCTGAGCATTTCTGCATCTCCTTGGCAGAAAAAACACATGCGGATTTTACATGCGTTTTTTTCAAGCGCTTTTCCAAATGATTTTGATCATCACTTGGAAAAGGGCTTGAGACAAGGTGGTCACACAATATAAATCCATGCAACTGGCATGGATTTATATTGTGTGACCAACTTAGAGGAAATTTCTAAATGCTGCACCTAAAGAAAAAAAAAAAAATTAAAAAGTAAAAAGAAATAAAAAACCTTATATTTCTCTCTCCGGCGGCCCCCAGTCTCCTCCCGGCAGCGTCCTCTCTCCTCGGCGTCCCGCGGTGTACTGGAAGGACCTGCGGTGACGTCATTTAGTCAGCTGATGGTCACGCGACCATCACCTGACCGCTGACGTCAGGGACATAGAGGTATGTATAGATTTACATTTCTATCACCTGAATGCCCATATTAGAGGTCTGAAAAGTCCCAGGGGGTGACAGCTTCCCTTTAATAAACTAATTGGCAGGTTTTTGCTATGTATTCTGAGTGCTGCATGATGTAGTTGCAGAGTGCCTGATTCCAGGGATGTGTCACTTATTCGGCTGTGTGTTGCAGTTTCAATAAAATCAGTGTTTTATCAGCAGAAGATTATCACTACAGGACTAGGTGTCGCCTTCCTCCTAGTCACCTGCTCTGTGTAACCCCGCCCCCACCACTGATTGGCAGCTTTCTGTCAATGTACAGTGTACATAGAAAGCTGCAAATCAGTAACGTGGGCGGGGTTATATGTGGCTCAGAATTCTGAACACTACAAGATCTGCAGCAGAGAGAAAAAGTGATTGTATCAAAATTACAGCATGAAGACCAGCAAGTGACATCCCTAGAATCAGGGTCTGCCTCTACATCATGCGGCACTCTGATTACATAGCAAAACCTGCTGACAGATTCCTCTTATTTGCTGTATTTGAAATTAAAAGAGGTTGTCCCATCAAAGACAAATATCAGAATATGATCATCACTGCGATCAGCTGATTTGGGTTCTGCTCCCGTCACCTCCAGCAAACATCTGACTTTACCGGAGGTCACAACCAAGCAAGAATTTTGTAATATGGGCCATTGTCTTCATGGGACACCTATAGCATAGGGTGATAAACAAGATCTAAATTGATATTCTGATATGTTATATGCTGTTCAACGTGTACCTCAGGTCGTTTTTTTTTTTTTTTTTTTTTTAAATTTGTGCTTACTCCGTTACAAGTTCTTCAGATCGGTGGGTTTCTGGGTCCTGAGACTCATCGATCCAGCAAAAAACTGCTTTGAAGTGGGGTGTTCAGCAGAAGTGCTCTGCTCATGTACAAGCAAGCACAGAGAACAGCGTACAAGCTCAGGCAATCTATTGAGCACGCAGGTCTTCTGCATATTTTGGCTGCATAAAAATCACAGCATCTTATAGTTCCATCACAGTGGATGGATTTTATAGAAATATCATGGCCACTGCGCTTTTTTTTTGAGCAGCATAAACAGACCTGTGGTGCAGTTTTGAAATCAGCAACATGTCAATTTCTTTTGTGCGTACGCGGAGTATTTTGTGCAGATTTTCCACAAAGAATTGCATTAGATGGTAATAAAAGCATATGTGTTTTTAGTGCGTTTCCAGATAGTATAAAAAACAAAGCAGCTTAAAGCGCACCTGGTCAGCAGGATTGTGCTCATTAATCTACATACACTGTCAGGTGGGCGACATTACACTGATTAATATGATACCTTGGTTGATGAAATCCATCCTGTGGTTCTTGTGTAATCTTTACTTTCAGTTTGGAGATAATGATATGCTCGTGCTCCGGGGCGGCCTGCTGGGGGGCGCTCTATCTATATGCTCTTATGACAGGTCACTGATTGTTCACTGACCAGCCTCCTATTTTACATAATGCATCTAGTAGTGCGGGGCTAGGTAAAATAGGAGGCAGGTCAGTGAAGGCACAGTGAGCTGTCATGAGAGCATACAGATGAATATGTAAGCAGAGCACCAGAAAGAGCGCCCCCCACAAGCCACCCTGGAGCATGGGCATTATCATTATCTCCAAACTGAAAGTAAAGATTACACAAGAACCACAGGACGGATTTCATCAACCAAGGTATCATTTTAATCAGTGTAATGTCCTGACAGTGTATGTAGTTTACTGAGCACAATCCTGCTGACAGGTGTGCTATAATTTAAAAATATGACATACCAAAACCATAAAGAGACAAAAAACGCAGCATCTAAAATGCACTAAAAAGGCACTGAAAAAAAAGTAAGTAATCTAATTTACCTAATTGTTGTAGAAATTCTGCAAAATCAAAAACTCACCAAATACTCATCTTGAAAACATAGCATTAAATGTTTTTGTTTACATACCATTTTTTTATCATGTTATATATAATAAGACTACAAATTTATCCTAGTAAAGTACACGGTACCTGTTTTTCGCAGTATAATTTGGGAATCGGCAAGTATTTTAATACATGCACTGAGCACATAGCTAAGGTGGTAAATCCCAGACAATTTACAAAGGAGGCACTATATATATTTCAATTGAATAAAAGTTAAACCCTGTAACCATCATATTACAGTGGTGACCTCAATGTGAAGTTATGTCATAACAGGAGCTGTATTTTAACAAAACAAACTTATATCACCTTCTAAGTCTTTCACAAAGAGCTTTGTAAGGACATAGAAGTCAGTCAAGGGTCAGAGGAATGCAGCTAAGCAATGGTAAGGTGGCACAGAGACACACATTCAGCCAGGTATTAGCTAAGAATTAGAACAATTCATACATGGCACTTTTCATTCAGCTGTTGTTTCTTCTAGGATGTCTAGTATTTACAAATGCAAGTCATAGTTTGGCCAACAGCTGGCCGCTGACAATCTGATGACAAGTGCAACGCGCCTCAAATAGCTTCAGCGGAGTTCTCATTATCCGTGCACCCTGGAGTTGTACAGCACAACACGCTACTTCTCTCAGGCGATCCATTGGAAACCTCTCCATGTCAAAACAGCTGCAGGGCTGTGTAACGGGTCTGGGAGGCGGAACCTCTGAGCAACTATACAAGGGGGCGGTCCTTGTAAGGAAGCGGGTGGCTACCAGGGAAGACGGGCAGGTAATCACGGCAAGTGACAGGGACAGTCTCTGGGTAGAAGGGCAGGTAGTCACGGCAAGTGACAGGGACAGTCTCTGGGTAGAAGGGCAGGTAGTCACGGCAAGTGACAGGGACAGTCTCTGGGTAGAAGGGCAGGTAGTCACGGCAAGTGACAGGGACAGTCTCTGGGTAGAAGGACGGGTACTCACGGCAAGTGACAGGGACAGTCTCTGGACAGGCAGGTGGTCACGGCTAGTGACGGCAGAGCCTCCAGGTAGGCTAGCAGGCAGGTAGCAGGTGAGAGCTCCTAGGTGAGCAGGCGAGAGTCTCTGGACAGGCAGGTGGTCACGGCAAGTGACGGCGGAGCCTCCAGGTAGGCTAGCAGGCAGGTAGCAGATGAGCGCTCCCAGGTGAGCAGACAAGAGTCTCTGGACTGGCAGGTGGTCACGGCAAGTGACGGCGGAGCCTCCAGGTAGGCTAGCAGGCAGGTAGCAGATGAGCGCTCCCAGGTGAGCAGACAACAGTCTCTGGACAGGCAGGTGGTCACAGCAAGTGACGGCGGAGCCTCCAGGTAGACTAGCAGGCAGGTAGCAGACGAGCGCTCCCAGGTGAGCGGGCAGGTTGGTCCATAGACAGACTGACAGGTGTCAGAAGGCAGACCGTCGGACCGCAGGCTTGCAAGCAGGTAAACGGAAATCTGGCAGGTGACTGGCAGGTAACAGGCAGGAATCTGGCAGGTGACTGGCAGGTAACTGGAAACGGGACCTGAGGGCTGAAGCAGAGTGAAGGCTTTGCAACAACATTGCTCGGGCACCTCCATTTTGGAGGAGGTGCCTTATATATGGTGAAGTCCTCCGGACATTGGCCGGGGACTCCTTAGGACGGCGCGCGCGGCCCCTTTAAGAGAGGGGGAGCGCGCGCGCCCTAAGCACCTTGGACGGGAAGCAGCGAGCGCTGCCAGCAGAGCGGGAGGAAGACGCCGGGCTCAGAGCGGAGAGGTGAGGGGAACAGTGTCCCTGCCTAGCAGGAGGCAGGGACGCCGACGCTACAGTACCCCCCCCTTTAGACCCCTCCTTTTTTAGGCCAGAGAGAAATTTATCAAGGATGAGAGGGGCATGGATGTTCTCCCGGGGCTCCCACGTTCTCTCCTCAGGACCAAACCCCTTCCAATCTACCAGAAAAAAGGTTTTTCCTCTTACCCTTTTGGTGGCCAGAATGTTCTCTACCTCAAACTCGTTCTCAGCTGAAACCGGAGCAGGAGGCGTACCTGTAGACTTGGAAAAAGAGTTAAGTACCACGGGTTTGAGGAGAGATACATGGAAGGAGTTAGGGATCCGTAAGTTGGCCGGGAGTTTTAATTTATAGGCCACCGGTTTGATCTGTTTGATAACTTCCAGTGGGCCGATGAACCGAGGCCCTAACTTGTAGGGGGGAATCTTGAGCCGGACATATTTGGACGAGAGCCAGACTATCTCCAGGATGGAATTGTGGAGGATCCAGGCGTTTCTTGTCAGCGTGTTTTTTCATCCGTTCGGACGACTGAAGGAGTGCGGATCGGGTACTCTCCCAAATGGAGGAGAATTCGCGAAAGAGAGATTCCGCAGCCGGATTGTCCACCGAGGTGGAGACGGGAAATGGGATCCGAGGATGCTGACCGAAGACTACAAAAAAAGGGGATTTGGAGGAAGATTCGCTCTCGTGATTATTGTAAGAGAACTCGGCCCATGGTAGGAGATAATGCCCACCATTCGGACTGGGTGTAACGAAGTGCCGGAGGTAACTGGTCAGGTTCTGATTGATCCGCTCCACTTGACCATTGGACTGTGGATGGTAAGCGGAGGAGAAGTCCAGGGTGACGTCAAGCAACTTACATGTGGCTCTCCAGAAGCGTGAGGTGAACTGAACCCCATGATCTGACACGATGTGGAGGGGCAGGCCATGGAGACGGAAGATGTGGCGGATAAAGTCTTTAGCCAGTTCGGGTGCAGACGGGAGACCCGGCAGGGGAATGAAGTGCGCCATCTTGGAGAAGCGATCAGCGACCACCCAAATGACCGTACAACCGGCAGAGACAGGAAGATCCGTTATAAAGTCCATAGCAATATGCTGCCACGGGGCAGCAGGTACTGGAAGAGGAAGAAGGCGACCGGCTGGCAGGTGTCTCGGAACTTTGTTGCGGGCGCAGGACACACAGGCAGAAACAAAGTCTATTACATTCTTGTGCAGGGTAGGCCACCAGTAATGCCGGGTAATGAGCTGGAGGGTCTTTTTCTGATCGGCGTGGCCAGCTAGCTTAGACGAATGACCCCAGTGTAGGACCTTCTTCCGATCAGGTACAGTTACAAACGTCTTACCGGGAGGGAGACGATTTAGATTCACAGGAGCCACTTGCATTACTCTGGCGGGATCAATGATGTGCTTAGGTTCTTCCTCTAGATCAGACACCAGGAAGGATGGGGACAAGGCGTCAGCTTTGATGTTTTTGTCTGCCGGGCGAAAATGAAGAACAAAATCAAAGCGGGCAAAAAACAAGGACCACCGGGCTTGGCGCGGGTTAAGTCTCTGGGCGCTCTGAAGGTAAGCCAAGTTCTTGTGGTCCGTGTAAATTATTACCGGGTGAAGAGCCCCCTCGAGCAGGTAACGCCACTCCTCCAGTGCCAGCTTAATGGCTAACAATTCACGGTCTCCAATAGAATAGTTGCGCTCACAAGAGGAGAAGAGTTTGGAGAAAAAAACGCAGGTTACCATTCTTCCGGAAGATGACTTTTGGGTAAGTACCGCCCCGGCTCCGGAGGAGGAAGCGTCAACTTCTAGGAAGAATTGTTTGTTGCTGTCCGGACGATGCAGCACCGGGGCGGAGGAGAAGGCCTGTTTTAAGGAAAGAAAGGCCTCCTCAGCTTCGGGCGGCCATCTTCTGGGATTAGTACCCTTACGGGTGAGCGCAGAGATAGGGGCAGTCCGGGAAGAGAAGTGCGGTATGAAGAGGCGGTAATAGTTGGCGAAGCCCAGGAACCGCTGAATAGCCTTCAACCCCTCTGGTCGGGGCCACTTCTGGATGGCAGACAGTTTCTCAGGATCCATTTGTAGGCCGGTCTGAGAGATTATGTAGCCCAGAAATGGAAGAGAGGTCTGCTCAAAGATGCACTTCTCATATTTAGCGTAGAGGTGGTTCTGCCTGAGCCTGAGCAGGACCTGACGAACATCCCTCCGGTGAGTAGGAAGGTCCGGAGAGAAGACCAAGATGTCGTCCAGGTACACCACCACGCAGGAGTAGAGAAGGTCACGGAAGATGTCATTGACCAACTCTTGAAAGACGGCAGGAGCGTTACAGAGACCGAAGGGCATTACAAGGTACTCATAGTGGCCGTCCCGGATGTTGAATGCAGTCTTCCACTCATCCCCCTGACGGATACGGACCAGGTTATACGCCCCACGGAGATCCAGTTTGGTGAAGATTCTAGCCCCCCTCAGGCGGTCAAATAATTCAGGAATGAGCGGGAGGGGGTATTTATTCTTCACTGTAATCTGGTTAAGGCCTCTATAATCTATACATGGAAGGAGTGAGCCGTCCTTCTTTTTGACGAAGAAGAAGCCTGCTCCCGCCGGGGAGGTAGATTTCCGGATAAATCCCCGGGCCAGATTCTCCTCAATATATTTTGACATGGACCGGGTCTCCGCTGCGGACAAAGGGTAGATACGCCCACGGGGAGGAGTAGAGCCGGGTATCAGGTCGATTGGACAATCGTATGGTCTATGAGGGGGTAATGTCTCTGCTTCTTTTTTATTGAAGACATCCGCATAAGACCAATAGGGAACCGGTAGACTGACTGGGGTAGGAGAAGGACGAGCAGGATGAACGGGAACTAGACAAGTCCTATGGCAGTCCTGTCCCCAGCGAAGGACTTCTCCGGTCTGCCAGTCAAGCACGGGTGCATGTTTCTGGAGCCAAGGAAGGCCTAACAAGAGTGCGTGAGAGAGTCCAGGCAGAACATGAAAGGAGATGCTCTCAGAATGCAGCATTCCCACCTGCAGAGTTATGGATTCGGTGATTAGTTGGATGGGATGTGGTAAGAGGCCCCCATCCATGGCGGCGACAGATAAAGGTACGGCCAGAGGTTTGGTGGGAATGCGGTATTTCTCCACCAGAGACTGAGAAATGAGATTTCCAGCAGCTCCTGAGTCAAGTTGAGCCAGTTCGAAATAGTGGTTCTCTCCGCAGGTGATAGAGACTGACAGCATCAGAGATGGAGAGGGTTTACTTTTGTCTAGGGCGACCTCTCTGAGCGATCCTAGACACAGGCGTTTCCCGACCTCTCTGGGCAGGAACGGATCCGGTGCTCCTTACTGCCACAGTAGAAGCAGCTCCCCTCGGCACGGCGTAAGTCTTGACGGGTTTTGACCATCTTGGTCTGGTCGACCTGCATAGGCTCAGGTGAGTGTACCTGGGGAGTAACGGATTTCTGGAAGGTGGGGGCTAGACGTGGAAACCTCCTCTCACGGGTGACCTCTTTGGCGCGCTCCTGGAATCGGATGTCAATCCGGGTGGCAAGTGTTATTAAGTCGTCGAGAGTGGTAGGAATGTCCCGACCGGCGAGTTCATCTTTAATACGGCCGGACAGACCCTCCCAGAAGACAGACACCAGAGCGTCGTTATCCCAGGCCAGCTCCGAAGCAAGAACCGTATGGCATATTGGCCCACGGTGAGATCTCCTTGACGGAGGCGTAGCACAGACGATGCGGATGAGGTCTTCCGTCCGGGTTCGTCGAAGACTTTCCGGAAAGCCGTGAGAAAGGCTGGCAGGTCGGACACCAGGGGATCTCCTCTCTCCCACAGAGGATTTAGCCAAGCCAGAGCCTCCCCCGTGAGGTGGGACATGATAAAGGCTACTTTGGACTGGTCGGAGATAAACTGGTGGGACAAGAGTTCAAAGTGCAGGGTGCACTGGTTTATGAAGCCCCGAGCTTGAGCGGAGTCACCTCCGAAACGAGGAGGTGCAGAAAACCGGGGTCCGGGACAGGATACCATGGTATTGGTGGGCAGCGGCGCTGCCGGGTTGCGAGTCATGACACTAGCGGTGGTTGCAGGTGGAGCAGACAGAGTGTCCAGGCGAGAGTTGACACTCCGCAGGTGACTCAGGATGGACTCCTGTTGGGACCTCTGACGGGACAGTTCATGACATAGGTCCGAGAGCGAGGGAGCTTGGGTGCCACCGGATTCCATGGCCCGAGCAAACTGTAACGGGTCTGGGAGGCGGAACCTCTGAGCAACTATACAAGGGGGCGGTCCTTGTAAGGAAGCGGGTGGCTCCCAGGGAAGACGGGCAGGTAATCACGGCAAGTGACAGGGACAGTCTCTGGGTAGAAGGGCAGGTAGTCACGGCAAGTGACAGGGACAGTCTCTGGGTAGAAGGGCAGGTAGTCACGGCAAGTGACAGGGACAGTCTCTGGGTAGAAGGACGGGTACTCACGGCAAGTGACAGGGACAGTCTCTGGACAGGCAGGTGGTCACGGCTAGTGACGGCAGAGCCTCCAGGTAGGCTAGCAGGCAGGTAGCAGGTGAGAGTCTCTGGACAGGCAGGTGGTCACGGCAAGTGACGGCGGAGCCTCCAGGTAGGCTAGCAGGCAGGTAGCAGATGAGCGCTCCCAGGTGAGCAGACAAGAGTCTCTGGACTGGCAGGTGGTCTCGGCAAGTGACGGCGGAGCCCCCAGGTAGGCTAGCAGGCAGGTAGCAGATGAGCGCTCCCAGGTGAGCAGACAAGAATCTCTGGACAGGCAGGTGGTCACAGCAAGTGACGGCGGAGCCCCCAGGTAGACTAGCAGGCAGGTAGCAGACGAGCGCTCCCAGGTGAGCGGGCAGGTTGGTCCATAGACAGACTGACAGGTGTCGGAAGGCAGACCGTCGGACCGCAGGCTTGCAAGCAGGTAAACGGAAATCTGGCAGGTATCAAGCGGGAATCTGGCAGGTGACTGGCAGGTAACAGGCAGGAATCTGGCAGGTGACTGGCAGGTAACAGGCAGGAATCTGGCAGGTGACTGGCAGGTAACAGGCAGGAATCTGGCAGGTGACTGGCAGGTAACTGGAAACGGGACCTGAGGGCTGAAGCAGAGTGAAGGCTTTGCAACAACATTGCTCGGGCACCTCCATTTTGGAGGAGGTGCCTTATATATGGTGAAGTCCTCCGGACATTGGCCGGGGACTCCTTAGGACGGCGCGCGCGGCCCTTTTAAGAGAGGGGGAGTGCGCGCGCCCTAAGCACCGTGGCCGGGAAGCAGCGCGCGCTGCCAGCAGAGCGGGAGGAAGACGCCGGGCTCAGAGCGGAGAGGTGAGGGGAACAGCGTCCCTGCCTAGCAGGAGGCAGGGACGCCGACGCTACAGGCTGGACTTGTGTATGAATCTATGACCCCATGAGTAACAATTAGAATGGAGGCCCAAATATAAATACATCTCCCATGTGGTTCATTTATCTGCAAAGCAGAAGACTCAAAACACACAAAAATCTGACCATAAAGCAGACATCTCTAGACAGCCATATTCAGAATCACTTGTCCCCATTGGATGGTCTTTGAAAGTTAAGAGTTTTGGACCACGCCAAGATAAAACAACAAATCTCCCATTGTTCTCTGCCAAGATTTCGGCCTCGTTTGGACTTCAACTTTTCAACAAAAGCATCCAAGAGAAAAAAACAACATGGCAGATCCATGATTATCTGTCTTCACTTGTCATTTGTCATACTCTTGTTTCACAAAAATGCAGTGAACTTTAGCAGGAAATTGTCTAAGTTGTCCTTTTTTGGCCAAACCCTACAGCCAACTTCTACTGACGGCTAGTAAATGGGAAATAAACTGCAGTAATTGTCAGCAGCCAATAAAAAAAAATGTACAAAACTGCTGTGTTCCACTCCATATATTACTTACACGAGACATACGCTGGAGCAAAAAAAAAAAAAATAACAGTGGACTGGTGGGGTGCTGTGTGCTGAACTCCCACCGATGGCATAATGATGACCCAACCAATTGATAGATCGACAATACAAGAGTGTTTCTGCCACATATCCAGACCTCTGAGCTCATCATAAATCAAGTCAGTGACATATAAGCTGAGCAGCTGCTGGAGCTCATGCATCACAGACTTGATTTATGAAGAGCTTAGAGAGCTAGAGACAAACAGAAACACTCACTCCTGTGATAAAACAGGCAGGGAAGAAGGTCACCTCAGAAAGTAGTAGCTACGAGCTCCTGCTGTTTAGTCTGTATACTCACTTATTATAAGTGACTCATGCTTTCTCCCCTGGCCATGTGCTTTGGAATGTGCCAACCATGAAATGGAGCAGCTCTGCATGGTTGGACACAGCAAATAACAGTACATAGCCTAGGAACATTTTTTTAACACATCCAATTGTGGAACTTATTATTCCAAGGTCTATGAAGTAAAATGTACTTTGGTCATGAGAAAAACCCTTTAATTTACAATGTAAAAGACTATTATTCCATAATATTTGCCAAGTGATGAAGGTAAATAAATCACAAGACACAAAACTAAATGAGCAACTTCTGCAAGCAACATCTATAGTAAATGAGGAAAAAAAATAGGTAAAATTACTTGTATTGTTGGTGATCTTTTGTGCTTCTGGTCTTGGCCATAAATCTTTCTGCAAGCTTTTCCAGATTCCGGGAATACTCCATTTCAATTTCTGCTTTCTTGCGGAAGAAGTCCTGAAGGTCCTGAAGGAGCTGAACTCTCATTTCAGTTTGTTGCTCCAAGCATTTTTGTTGTTCAACCAGCTGAGCTCTTATCTCTACAAAATAAAGCAAATAAATATGAATCCTTGGATAATATATGAAGTTCATTACAATCTGGACATTACACAAGTCAAAAACAATGTATAAACACAAGGGATTGGATCATTTGTTAACCGGTAGCTTTTGAAGGAAAAAAAAGGGGAGGACTGATACCAGCTGATGTAAATTAAGAGACGTTAAACTAGAGATAAGAGTTGTTGCTTACCAATTAAATCATTATTTTCCAAGAATTTAGGCAGCAGCTACATCTTTTCTTTTCTCGTGACCATAAAAGTCTGACAATACAAGTAATCAGCTTTTCCTCCCCCCACATCCATCACACAAACAGTGCTATTTATTTTGCCAATGACCTAAGAGCAACATCCTTCATAAGCCTATCCTCCTACTCCTATTTCCAAGACTTTTTTTCAAGCTGCACCTTTTCACTGGATTGCGCTATCCCAGAGAAATTGATTTCCAGTATAGACAATTTTAAGTGTGTCCTAAAAAAACACATCATTTTAGGTTAGCTTTCTACTTTCCCTATCTTTTTAACTCCCCTAATTCTTCAGAAGCAGATCAATTCATCTTACAGTAAAAGCCATATACCCTGCATCCCAATGCACTTCATTTCTGAGCTTACACAAGTACTGGCTGGATGACTGGCTTTATGAGATCTACATTAATTGTAAAAGATGTCGAACCTTTTACAAAACAAGCATTTTTATTTTTGTTACTTCTTGTGTCACCCATTTCTTCCTTGAATGTAAGCTCCTGTGAGCAGGGCCCTCACGCTTTTGCTTGAATTGTTGATTAGTTTGTTGCCCTCTTGGTCCATTTAATTTGTACATGTATCCCCTGAATGATAAAGTCCTGCACTATGTAAATTAAAGGAAGCCTGTTATGTGATTAATGCTGCCCAAAACATGGGTAGCATGAATCAGAGTCCGGCTGCATGATTGGTGTAGTGTTTAGGAGAAAATACAGTTAGAAGATATAGCCGAGGACCACAGGTATAGATGTGACTAGTCCATTGACACCCTAGCTGGCTTTTCCCAGAGCTGCTGCAGGTGTTTGATAAGTCTCTCCCTATGTGTACTTGGACCCGGTGTGGCGCAAGAAGTCAACCAGGATTAGCATCGGAGTAGTCTCCTCTCTGGCTATGGTTCCTGACCAGATCTGATCTTCCAGCATAGCATCGGAGTAGTCTCCTCTCTGGCTATGGTTCCTGACCAGATCTGATCTTCCAGCATAGCATCGGAGTAGTCTCCTCTCTGGCTATGGTTCCTGACCAGATCTGATCTTCCAGCATTTCAGAAAAAAATACATACGCCTGGTTGCAATTGTGCAGCCAGGTTCTTATTCATGCTGCCCGAGGTTTGGGCATGAATCGCATGACAGGTTCCTTTTAAGATTATTATTATATTTATAGTAAGAGCATTGCATTATACTGCTTAGGAACAACCAAATGTCTGTAAATGAGCATTCCAAGTATTAATGCACCAAGGTACACAACATTAACTGCAGCATAGAAAATGACATAAAAAGTGGGTGGCCCCTTTATAAAGCGATGCCAGCTACACAAACCACATAAGACCTTGAGTGTTTTACATTACATCGAAAGCCTAAACAAACAGAAATCATCTACACAAAAGCACACACCTAATATACCGAAATATAGTAAATGCATTCCTCACCAGTGCAAGAAGGAGCAAGTCTCATCTCTTGTCACTGCAAGTGTTTTGAGGAGATCACAACTGTTAATACTTCTAAAGTCAATCGCAGTTCAGAAAAAAAAAGATCATATTTCCCTTTTGTAATATGCCAACTGGCACCGACCGCTTAGCATTTGGGATCTTTCATGTAGTGGTTGTATTTCTAAAATAAGCAGTTCAGCAGCAATAAGGATGCCTGGTCTACTTTCCAAAACAAATTAATTCTATTAACTCTCCAAGAGCAGAGAATTCATGTCTTAAAACCATGTGCTGCAGTATCTTGGCTGGTCATTGTTCAAACAGATTTGGAAATCGCTAAACTCAACTCTTAGTATATACATGCACAAAAATTACAGAAGGAAAATCACAGATAGAAGGATTACGAATTCATCAATAAAAAATAAACAAAAGTGTCAGTGACTAAACAAATTACAGTAGCTTCTGGTCTATAATTGTTGTTCTCAACCCTTAGCCAATAAACATGCTCACTTGGTTGGTGTAAGCTTCGGCATGTGCTCTCATGGGTGAGAGGGGAGTAGACAGTACTGGTGCGACTCGTACACCACACACATTAGATGGATGGCTGGTCCTACCAAAACTAGCAGGTACTGTCCGAAAGCCCCTCCTGCCATTCGGAGTATGGCTTACATTAATCATAGTATAATCTGACTTGACAAATGTTACCACTACCATTTACAGATATTTATGCTTACCAAAACAACATCAGAGAGTGGGAGGAAAACAAAAAGCTTTTATAGTCCCCAAAACCTATAGGTTATGTCTGAAAAAAAACAAAAACATAACAGAAGTCGATGGTTAGATATTGGCTAATTAATAGTCAAGATCATCCATCTTGGCTGATATTTTTCCTAAATCTATGACCAGTGAAAATGTAGCTTAGGAAAGACAATGAATACTTACCTTTTTGGTTCCTGATTTTCACTACAGTGCTGGCAAAAAAAATCTTTACAAGTTCAACAAAACTACAAAATGTTAACATTCAAGTGTTTTATTGCGGCTATTTCGTTACAATTAGTATTTCGGCATGTTACACTTACACTTTATCACCATCTGTAGTGGTTTAGGAATGGATTCAGCAAGGTAGCTTTTAATTATCTCCACCCATTGTGTGCACTTTTAAGAAGTGAAATCATGATACGGATTTTACATGTAAGGCTGTGTGCCCACTATGCGTTTTTTAAACGTTTCCACAGCGCCAATTGCGTGGCAGAAACGCTTAAAAAACGCTTGGTAGAAGGTCTACCATGTTCCCCAATGATAATCCACATGTGCTGTGCACATGCTGCGGAAATTTCCGCTGCGGATTTTTCTGCAATTATTTTGCAGAAGCGCGGCGTTTTCGCCGCCATTGACTTGCATTGGACCGCAAGTCATCCACATCACTGCATCTGCCAGCGTTTCAATGTGCGGATGGTACCGGGGTTTGGAGAAGTGGAGACTCTCCTCCGGACCCGGGTACCATAGTACCTGTAAAAAAAAGAATAAAATAAAAAATAAATGTTATACTTACCTTCTGATGGCCCCGGTGTCCTTGTCTTGGCTTGCCGGCAGCTCGCGGTAGACTAAAGGACCTGTGGTGACATCATTTAGTCATGTGACCGGTCACGCGACCGCTGACGTCGGCAGGTCTTTTAGTCTACTGCGAGCTGCCGGCAAGCCAAGACAAGGACACCGGGGCCATCAGAAGGTAAGTATAATATTTATTTTTTACCATTCTTTCAGTCACACTATATAAATAAGTGCCGTTTGCATGGATTTATATAGTGTGACAAAGTTGACAAGCACTTTCCAAGTGATGCTAAAATCCCTTGGAAAGCGCTTGACAACCCGCATGCGGAAATGCATGTGAAGAACGCTTCACATCCGCTTGTCCCTGGCAGGAAAACGCATGTACAATCCGCATGTACAATCCACATGCGTTTTTTTTTTCTGCCAGGGAGATGCAGAAACGCTCAGGAAAAATCCGGAGCATTTCTGCATCGTGAGCACATAGCCTAAAAAAAAATTTGACGCACAAATGTAAAGATTGTTTTTGCCAGTACTGTACATACTTATGATTTTGCTATTATACAGTGTGCTATTACCGAGGATATATTACTGAGCTGACCATACATTAAAACTTCACCCCCCAAAACCAAATAAGAGTCATGACATTTGTTTGACCCAGTGTTCCTTTACAGCTAGACAACCTCTTTAAAAAAGGGGTATTTTCCAGTTAAACTGTTTTAATTAGGCAGCATAAGCAGAATAAGAAAATAAACAAGTTTGAAACTGACTTGCTTTTTAACCTGTTGTGTTCTCCTGCAACGAGAGCTTTTATCTTTTATAACCTAGTGTAAATTGTCTCTTCAGAGAAGAAGAGGACCAGAACTCTAGTGCCACCTACATATAAAAGGATATAAGCCAGAACCAGAAACTAAATTTGCAGACACCGTGTTTCGGGGTACTGTCCCTCGTCAGTGCAAAGTGTGAGTTCTGGTTTGGCTGGGTATGTGATAAAGCTCATTAACAGGGTCACTATTGACTTTTAGGATTGCTATTTCCTGTAGGTGGCACTACAGTTCTGGTCCTGTTCCTTTCTGAAGAGACAATTTGCATATTTCCCAGAGGAGCATTGCGGCTTTAAAAGTCTCCTCACTGTGACATGCTTAACATGTCGCTTTCCGCAAGGAGAAATTATAACCTAGTGTACAAATTGTTTCCATTGAGCTCAGCCACTAGTGTCTGCCAAAACACTGGCAGAATATGTGCAGCAGTTATAGTCCAGGAGAGGAGTTAACTCCCAACATACCAGCCACCTCTCTCCAGTCCTTTGATTTCTATACAGTAACAGTAGTTAGTTGCCCACCCTCTTAGCTCCTGACAAGCTCTGTCAGAAGGATCTAACAATACTACAGCTCTGTTAGTAACAGGAATGGTCTCTCAAAAAGGAGTGCCAGCCCTCCCAGAAACCAGGAAGGAGACAACTTGAGATTAACCCATTATGGCTCGATTCACATCTGTGAATTGTGCTACTATGGACAATAAAATAACAGACCGATGCCTTGAACGAAACTTGACAAACCCTATAATAGTCAATTGGGTCTGTTGGGTGCCGTCACTGTCCACCATGTGAAAGATTTAGTATACAGTTATTTCTATAGCTTTACTCATATAATGGACTAAAACAATGAAAATGATAAAGCTTACCAAAAAAAATCCCACTGAAAATAGATTGAAAAATATATTACATTCATCATTAAGTACTGTAAACTACAGTACATACACTGGAATGATAATCTTCTTATCTCAAGGTTGTTATTTGCAAGATTATTCACCAGCAAAAGATTTATGAAAAGTTAAGTAGGATTCCCTCAAGCATACAAAAATGGAGAGCTGAAGCAAAACAACAAGCCTGTAATATTTGAAACAGATCATTTAAAGAATTACCCATGACATTTCAAATGCCCAGCGGATAGTAGGCAGGGTCTCAATGTTTTCTGCACATAGATCTGAAAATTACTGTGTCTTCTAAGACACAAAAGGATGCACGCTGTGAAGTTAATGAACAGCTCAGCTGGAAACCAAATGTTTTACATTGTAATATTTTCTACCATGCTATTGAATATACTTGTATACAAAAAGATTCTAACCTCTGAATCACATTGCCTAAATGGCTTTCACAACTTTTTTTTTTTTTAACTGTCAAACAATTTTAAGAGTGAAGACCCCCTAAGACCAAAATTCTCTGATTTTGGAAGGACCGCCCGCTGTGTTGTGTATGGGAGCCACATAATCATGTCCCCAACACATTTGTTTCAAATTCAGAAAAGCCCTTTATGCTCTTTAATGAGGCCTATAAGATACCCTGTAGAAGTGCCCAAACACTCTAAATTTGATGAAAATGGATTATTTTAATGAAAAGTCGCTGTTCAGATCTTTCATCCTTCTATAAAAACCATAAGGGGACCCCCAATCCGGTTGATTTTTGCTTTTGAAGGCGGAACGGGGGATGGGTGGGGTTCTCAAGGTTTGCTTTTCAATGGAGGAAAGCTGCTGAGGTTTCTGACCGTGGCTTACGCTCTTCTCCTCATATGCAGCAAATTCAAGCTTGGCCAAACAAAGTCTATTTATTTTCAAACTAAATATCACAAGATAAGTTAAGTATTTTCATATTTTTAAGTATACTGCATTTCTTCAAAAATTGCACACAAAAAAGTAACAGAAAATAAAAAAATCCATTCATAGGTTAGCCACGATGTACTAGTTGTAAAAAAGTAAAATGAGAATGTATATTAATGATTTACCATTACATTAAAATAATCTTTTTAGTTATATAGCGCCAACGTATTCAGAAGCCCTTTAGAATTCAGACAATTTACAGACATTATGGGCACTGTCCCCATTGGGGCTCACAATCTAAATTCCCTATCAGTCTGTCTTTGGAGTGTGGGAGGAAACTGGAGAACCCAGAGGAAACTCACGCAAACACGGGGAGAACATACAAACTCCTTGCAGGTGTTGTCCTTGGTGGGATTTGACCTCAGGACCCCAGCGCTGCAAGGCTCCAGTGCAACCACTGAGCCACTATGCTTGATTGTATTTTGGTCTGAGTTCTATGCGCTGTAGATGTGGGCATGCCCCCCTTTAGTTTTGTGTGCATAGGTGCTGATCCCACATTAGATCACATGGACAGGCAGACTGTGGGTCAGCTTTGTTTATATCGGCAGCAGAACTTAGCTAAAGAAATATGGGAAAATGGCAATGAAGATATACTAATACAGTGGGTAAAATAAGTATTGAACACATCACCAATTTTCACCAGATGTTGGCAACAACCCATCCATTCCACACAAAGAAATCAAACCATAGATGTCCATAAACTAAGTTGTGTAAGAATGAGAAATGACACAGGGAAAAAGTACTGAACACATAAAGAAAGAGGCGCAAAAAGTCATGGAAAGTCATGACACCAGATGAAGTCTATCAGTAATTAGAGAGCAATCCTGCCACTTAGTGAAAAATAATATCAGTTGGTTAAACTGATGGCCTATAAATAGGTGTCTCATTACCAAGGTGCCACACAAGAAACATTTCATGATGGGTAAAACCAGTGAGCGGTCTCAAGACCTTTGCAACCTTATTGTTGCAAAAAATACTGATGGCATTGGTTACAGGAGAATTTCTAAACTACTGAAGGTTCCAGTGATCACTGTTGGGGTCATAATCTGTAAGTGGAAAGAACATCATTTCACCATAAAAAGGCCACGACGAGGTGCTCCCCAAAAGATTTCAGACAGAGGAGTGAAAAAGAATTATCAGAAGAGTTGTCCAAGAGCTAAGGATCACCTATGGAGAGCTACAGAAAGACCTAGAATCAGCAGGTACACTTGTTTCAAAGAAAGCAATAAGTAATGTACTCAACCTCCATGGCATGGCCTGTATGCACGCTCACCACGCAAGACTCTACTGCTGAACAAAAAGTTTGCTCAAGAACATTTAGACAAGCCTGTGAAATACTGGGAGAATATAGTCTGGTTAAATGAAACCAAAATTTAACTCTTTGGATGTCATAATACACACCATGTTTGGAGGCCAAAAAGCACTGAATATCACTCTAAAAACACAATGCTAAGGCCATGGCCCCACTATCAGTATTTGGTCAGTATTCGGGCAGTATTTTTTCTCAGGTGTGGAAGACAAAACCAGGTGAGCAACAATCAGAGAAAAGGTATAATACAAACAAGTGCATCATTCAGCATTTATCACTCACTCCTGGTTTTGGCTCCCACTACTGAGAAAAAATACTGACCGAATACTGACTAAATACTGATAGTGGGGCTGTGGCCTAACAGTGAAGTTTGGAGGTGGGAAGATCATGGTATGGGGCTATTATTCAGCATACGGCACTGGCAAACTTCATATAATTGAAGGAAGGATGAAAGGACAAATGTAGCGAGGCATTCTTGATAAAAATCAGCGGCCATCTCCCGGGGTGATGAAGATGAAACGAGGGTGGACATTTCAGCAAGAAAATGATCCCAAACACGCACTCTCAATTAGTTTCAGAGAAAGAAAATAAAGCTGTTAGAATGGCTCAGCCAATTACCTGACCCGAATCCAATAGAAGATTTATGGAAGGAACTAACGAATCCTTCCGGATTTGAAGAGTGTTTGAGTGGAAGAATGGGTCAGAATCACACCTGAGCAATGCGTGCGACTAGTTTCTCCATACAGAAGGTATCTTGAAGCTGTCATTAACAACAAAGGCTTTTGTACAAAGTATTAAATAAATTTCAGTAAGCGTGTTCAATACTTTTTCCCGGTGTCATTTTTCATTATTACACATAACTTAATTTAAGGGACATCTATGGTTTGATTTGCCTGTGTGGTTTGGATGGGTTGTTACCGACATCAGGTGAGAATTTAATATCAATAGCACCTTTAGAAACGTATTTACTTACAAAATTGGTAAGGTGTGCAATACTTATTTCACCCGCTGTAAGTGACTGCCTATTTAAAAGGGATTGCCAATGTAAACACGTTATCACCTATCCACAAGATAGATGGTAACTTGCTGATCAGTGTTCAGCACCAATTAGCAGATTCGGAAAATTTTAATCCGGTTAAAAAATGGGTGTGGTAGGTTGGATATCCGACAGCTGCGCCATTCATACTCTATTAGGCCACAGGAAAACCCTATAGGGAATGAATGGAGCTGCGGCTGAGCATGTGCAATGACCCTCCATTCACACAACAGCATATGGACCAATGTTATTCAATGGGGCAGTGCAGATGAATTAATTTTTTTACTGAATGAATCTGTGATGAGACTCACCCATTCAAGTCAATGGGTGAGTGAAAAAAATAAAAATCAGATTCCATTCTGAGCCACAGTATAGCATCCGATTTGTATGGATACATTGCATAGGAACCTGTAAGTGGTCTTGTAAATGTTTAATTTGTTGCTACTGTAAAAAAAAAAAAAAAAAAAAAAAAAAAAAATGAAATGAACTGCATACAGATAACAAGTGAGAAAAAAAAATCAGTGCACTTTTCTGGGTTAAACACTGAACGATGTTTTATACACTTGTGTGAACCTACCCGTACAAAGAGAACAGTCCATGTTCTTCTGATCAGTGCAGGTTCCAGTGGACGGACCCAGACTGATCAACAAGTTATTACCATTTCTGCGAATAAGTGATAATAACTGGCTTTCATCAGACTACCCCTTTAAGCTTTTCAAGTGATTAAACTCAAATTCATTCTCCATAAACTCCATTCTCAGTATCAAAAATATGCAAAATGCCATCTAAACGTTTGTGTCCTTATCTGACTTCTAGAAAAGACAAAACCGAAGTTTGAAGCTAAAACTGTACACACAATACCAGCATTACTGTGAAATATCAAACAGACAATTGTAAAGAGTTCTGTAACTGTGCAGATAATAGGTTTTGTTGACATTTCCAAAACCTATGTTATGGCTGGGGCTTTTGGGAATACTACAGCTGCTGGAACACAAGAAGCAGAGAGAAATTTAAACAAACACAAAATGATCAGCAAAAACCGGCCAAGTTTACAATAAATTCACTAATGACTTTTAGCCAAAGGTCTTTTCTAACTAATGACGAAAGTGAATGAAAAGTCAGGCCAAGAAGTAAGTGAATAGCTGCACAAGCTGCTAAGTTGTCTTGGTAAATGTGCCAGGGCCAAATCCTCAATTTATTTTCTTTTTATACTCCAAAAAGAAAAAAAAAAAGCAAGGCAAGAAACAAAACCTCAAACAATTTTTGCAAATTGGTTTCTGAGCCAAGAGGGCTATATGGTATAAGGACAACTTATGAACAAAGAATGCTTAAGAATTGACAATGCTTGACCACAAAAAATAAAATATATTCATACAAGTTTTTTGAAGTAGGAAAAATAAATCTGATTTTCAAAAGAAATGCATATAAAAAATTCAGGTGCTTTTTCGACAAGTTTTTCAGTTCTGAAACAGTTTAAGCTTTTTTTTCTGCGAGTTTTTTGCAACTTTTAGACTTTAATGTCAAGTATCATGCAGACTCCAAGAGGAATCCGCTTCAAAGTGAAATGTTCCTTGATTTTTTATTTTTATTTTTATTTCCACAGTGCGGTTTTCAAAACGGTCAGAAAAAAAGTATTTCTAACAGCAACTTAGATTTCCAATTGAAATCAATACAATTTTGCATTTTTTTAGTGGATTTTTAGAGTAGATCTGCTTTAAAATCAACATAAAAACCTCTGTGCATATACCCTTGAAAGGGTTAGCCGATGAACAAAAGTTCTCACCTATCCACAGGATAGGTGATAACTTACTGATCATGGGGGTGTGACTGCTGCTCCATTTAGTTCCTAAGGGGCTGCTGAGCGATGTCCTCTACTTTTGGGCCAGCCCCAATTGCAAGTGAATGGATGGGCCACTAGACAAGAGTACAGCCGGTCTTACTCTAAAGGCCATGGCCCCACTATCAGTATTTGGTCAGTATTTCTCAGGAGTGGGAGCCAAAACCAGGTGAGAAACAATCAGAGAAAAGGTATAATAGAAACAAGTCACCAATTCTGCATTTATCACCCACTCCTGGTTTTGGTTCCCAGTCCTGAGAAAAAATACTGACCGAATACTGACTAAGGCCACGGCCCCATTATCAGTATTTGGTCAGTATTTGTCAGGAGTGGGAGCCAAAACCAGGAGTGGGTGATAAATGCAGAATTGGTGACTTGTTTTTATTATACCTTTTCTCTGATTGCTCCTCACCCGGTTTTGGCTCCTACTCCTGAGAAAAAAATGCTGACCGAATACGGACATTGGGGCCGTGGCCTTACTGGGATAAAATTTTCCTGTCTGGGATAAAAATGTCAGGTCAGACCCCCAAGTATCCTGTGGACAGGTGATAACTTGTTTTCACCGGACAACTCCTTTTTCCTTAATAAATATTTAGAAACTGATACCCTTGTGGTGAAACCCTTAGGTCGTCATCTGATTTAGTGAGAAGCAGTCATATACAACTGCCAAATTGCATTCCAAATAATTTCCGGGTATATAGATGCAAAAATTTATTTTTAATATAGACATTATTCCACTTAAATAACTAGTAAATGCAAATAATTCATAGCAAAAAAAAATATATACCTTGTTGTAATTTAGATATTCAAATTAGGTCTCTCCTAGAAAGAAAGCCAACTATCCCAATAGTGCCACCTTAAATGCTTGACACTAGTAGCAAGATGGTGCTGTCTTTATGTGACGACTCTAAATTGCACACTTTAAGCACATGGAGTACAGTCAATAAGACTCCATGCAATGCTGGAAGCCGAGATCCTTAGATCAGGAACAGAACAGACATTTAGGCTATGTGCCCACGATGCAGAAATGCTCCGGCTTTTTCCTGAGCGTTTCTGCATCTCCCTGGCAGAAAAAACACATGAGGATTGTACATGTGGATTGTACATGCGGATTGTACATGCGGTACATGTGTTTTTCCTGCCAGGGACAAGCGGATGTGAAGCGTTCTTCACATGTATTTCCGCATGCGGGTTGACAAGCGCTTTCCAAGCGATTTTAGCATCACTTGGAAAGTGCTTGACAACTTGGTCACACTATATAAATCCATGCAACCGGCTTGGATTTATATAGTGTGACCAAAAGAATGGTAAAAAATAAATATATACTTACCTTCTGATGGCCCCCGGTGTCCTTGTCCTGGCTTGCCGGCAGCTCGCGGTAGACTAAAGGACCTGCCATGACGTCATTTAGACATGTGACGGGTCACGCGACCGCCGACGTCAGCGGTCGAGTGACCCGTCACATGACTAGATGACATCACCGCAGGTCCTTTAGTCTACCGCGAGCTGCCGGCAAGCCAGGACAAGGACACCAGGGGCCATCAGAAGGTAAGTATAATGTATATTTTTTATTTTATTCTTTTTTTTACAGGTATTATGGTACCTGGGTCCGGAGGAGAGTCTCCTCTTCTCCAGATCTGGATACCAGCCGCACATTAAAACGCACGTTATCCGCATGTACAGATCCAGTGATGCGGATGACTTTCGGTCCAATGCAAGTCAATGGCGGTGAAAACGCACGATTCCGCAGAATAATTGGTAGTGCTGCAGATTTTTCCGCAATGATAATCCACAGCGGAAATTTCCGCAGCATGTGCACAGCACATGCGGATTATCATTGGGGAACATGGTAGACCTTCTACCAAGCGTTTTTTAAGCGCTTCTGCAGCGGAATTGCCGCTGCGGAAACGCTTAAAAAAAGCATGGTGGGCACACAGCCTTATAGGACATTTCATAACTTTCCCAAATTCTAATGAAAACATTTACAGCACATCCTGCATTGCACTACTGTACCCAATTTATTATATTTTAGGAGTCGGAGTTGGTCCATTTTATACCGACTGACTCCGCAGCCCTGGTCCGGAAGAGACATACCCCTTTTTCTAAACACATTAAACCTGATCATTTAAGTTTCACATGTACCATCAAAATGTGCAAATGGGCCCCACAATTTCAGTCGTTGGAGTATATTTGAATACTGTATGAGTTTACCATACCTTTGGCATTATACACTGAACATTTAACGCTCAGTGGTAAACTACAGAAAGATAGATAGATACATACACTACATAGAATCTGACCTTACTACATATTTATTATTTTGAACCGATCCCAAGCTAGAGAGGACAGCTGAATCCACAATTCCTGCCGGGCGGTACTGTCGACAGTTGACATGCTTTCTTAGATGACCTCCTGCATTACATTTTGAAAGATCCTCTCTCTATATAAGATTACTGAACAAATGGTATATTTTCCATAATACAAATCACCAGAGTGAGCTCTGGGCAGACACTGAACATGCAGTGAGTGCAGACAAATGTTAGCTTTATAAGAGTCTGCAGAGGCAGTGATAATAAATGATACATTGCAATATGAGCAATGAAACATTATTAACTTGTACAAATATTACATAAACTAGAGAGGAACTGTGAAGCAAGAATAAAGTCATGCTTTAGTTGAGGTCATCAATTTATGTCTGTTTACTATAATCACCAATTATATTATATCTCTGGACAATTCTAATCAATTGATGATTTACATTTGGAAAAGGAATTCATCTTCACATTGGAAAAAGGCAGAAACCCAAGACCGGTTATAGCAAGTAAAGTTGGCAGCAAATTCATAATGTTGATCATAATGAAAGAATAGAAAAAAAAAGAACACATGAATCAAATGGACATGAGGTTTTTTTTTTTGTTTTTAGACAGTTTTATCTCCATCTGGTAGTTGTACAGCTGGATGGACACGTGGTATGGGCTGCAAATAAATCCCTATGGTCAAATAAAAAAGGAAAAATCAACCATCTCACAAATCCTACTCAATTGATTTTATCAGCTTTCCATCCCCCCAAAAAATAAGAAATGTTTGTTTCACCATTCTTGTCCACATGCCATCTTATGATACTTGAACATCTTATTGTGGATGACTCAAGCATACCATATATTACATAGATGACGAATTGCTTAAAACGGACAGATTGTAATACTACTAGCTTTTCTCAAATAATAAGTTATACAATGGATATCACATTATCTTTTTACAATTATTTTCCCATCAGTAAGAAAGTTATTATCAATCCATTAAGTAGTTAGCTTTTCTCAGTTACTAAAATGTCTTGCCATTTGGGGGTAAATTTGCCTATTTTCTGAGCAAACAAGTGATAGAAATAGACTGGCTCAATAGAATGAAATAGATTGCTTTTCATTGACTTCTAGAGAATAGGAACCACTTAAGTGACACTGAAATAGCTCAGAATGAAAAAAGTGCAAAGCAGGAGACTGACTTAGCAGGAAATTAAAAGAAATGAAGAACGCATATTAGGCTGTTTCTGTTCAGGGGGTGTGGATGTAAGCCCTCCTATTAAGTTTTTTTGTTTCATTACATGTGTGTACATACAGGTAATGTAATGTGAGTGTATTAATATACTCACCTACCGCTGCTCTCTCCCAGATCCAGCGACGTTCTGCTTCTCTTCTCAGTGACATCACTGCAATTGCGAGTAGAAGGCTCACTCTATAGGTGAGCCACAAGTCTCTTTTACAATGAAAGCCTATATAGCCTCATTCTGACACTCCGTAGGTTTACATTGTAAAAGAGACGTGCGGGTCACACACAGCGCAGCGTCACCCAGAGCGGGGATGTCACTGTTAGGCGGAGCTGAACTGCGCATGACACCAAAGAGAGCGGCGGTAGGTGAGTATATTAATACACTCACTACATTACATGCATGTACACACATTGAATGAACAAAACACTTTATGGGAGTGATTCTTTAAATAATGATTCAATTATAATCATGTTATTTGTGCAAGGTTTTCTTGAATATACCTAATCTTTGACAGTACATGCTTTCCATGGGGAAAAAATGCATAGTGTAAAAAGCAAATTTCTGAAATCTCATGCACATGCTGCTTATTTTTTCTTGCAGATTTTTTTTTCAAATCTGCTTTTTTGCTGCCTTTTTCACCCAAACAAATGAAAAAAAACAAAACACTTTCCTGCCAACAATACTAAACGTGTGCTCATACCCTGAGACTTTTGAGCTTAGGGTAGGAGGTTTAGCATTAGCCTATTAATTAGTGATTAAAATGGAAAGTAAAGCTCAGATTCCTGGAGCCATAAAACATGTACAATAAATGCATTTAACACAGAATTACTATAATATATAACACAATAATAAAACTATTTAATGCTACTCATCCAGTACCATTTTGAGAGCGATTGCTAGCATTTTATGAAGCAGTTATCACAACAGTATCTTTGAATTCAAAACCTATTAGAAACAAAAAATGGTAGATGTAGATCCTGGTAAAATGCATCACAAGTAGGAGTAAATTATTACTTTATAGTACATACCATGTATACTCGAGTATAAGTCGACCCGAGTATAAGCCGAGGCACCTAATTTTACCACAAAAAAATGGGAAAAAGTATTTACTCGAGTATAAGCCTTGGGTGGGAAATGCAGCGACTACTGGTAAATTTCCCCATCCTGGTATGCATGGCCCCCTCATCCCCAATCCTGGTATGCATGGTACCCCTCATCCCCCAATCCTGGTATGCATGGTACCCCTCATCCCCCAATCCTGGTATGCATGGTACCCCTCATTCCCAATCCTGGTATGCATGGTACCCCTCATTCCCAATTCTGGTATGCATGGCACCCCTCATCCCCAATCATGGTATGCATGGCACCTCTCATCCCCAATCCTGGTATGCATGGTAACCCTCATTCCCAATCCTGGTATGCATGGCACCTCTCATCCCCAATCCTGGTATGCATGGCCCCCTCATCCCCAATCCTGGTATTATGGCACCCCTCATCCCCAATCCTGGTATTATGGCACCCCTCATCCCCCAATCCTGGTATGCATGGTACCCCTCATCCCCCAATCCTGGTATGCATGGCACCCCTCATTCCCAATTCTGGTATGCATGGCACCCCTCATCCCCAATCCTGGTATGCATGGCACCTCTCATCCCCCATCCTGGTATGCATGGCACCTCTCATCCCCAATCCTGGTATGCATGGCCAGGGCTGCCATCAGGAATTTTGGGGCCCCACACTGGCAAAATTTTCAGGCCCCCTTAAGACTCCACCCAGGCTCTGCCTCCATCCCTCAAACCTTTTACAGTCCCACTGCGACCTCTTGGGAAAACTCCAGCCCTACTCTAACCTATTAAAATTTTCTTAAAACATCAAAAACTCTTTTTAGGTATATTTTTCTTTAAGGGAATGTGTCATATACATTTTTTAAAATGACCAATAATACCACATACAAGGAATACCGACACCCCATGACCAGACCACATAGAGACTGAATAATACCACACAGAAGGGACAAAAACCACCACACCATGACCAGACCACATATTACCACCACATTGTCACGGAATACTACAATACTGATCATTAATAAAATAACACAATAATATTACCATAAGTGCCATTATACACAGGATCTCTGTACATGGTAAACAGTGTATAATGCAAGTATACAGGTAATTAGTGATCACCAGTGACATTATACACAGGAGCTCCATATATAGTGTACAGGTAATACAGTGATCACCAGTGACATTATACACAGAAGCCCTGTACATAGCATATAGTGTATAGTGTCAGTGTACATGTAATACACTGACTCACCGGTGACGTCTCTAGGTGAAGTCCTTCATCTTCGCATTTCTTGTTCATCCAGCACAGACCGCCATCACTTCTTCCAGCCAGGACTCGTCTCTGCATAAAATAAGTTATCTAGAGCACATTCCCCAACTTCTACATTACATAGCCGAATACAGACGTGAACCCACCATTAATATATAATTAGTTATTATGCAACCTACCATTACAAATATAAATTGTAATCCACCACTGTGCCCCCACTAACAGTAAATAGCCACTTTCCCTACCTAATATACAAATTAGAACCTGTACTCTTTCCCCCAATTTATTACCAGTCACACTCCTGCAACCGCAACGCCCCCCACTCTATACCTCCTGCTCCCATGATTCATATTTACATGCACTCTGCCCCGCTTAATTATGTCATGTCTGTGCTCAACCCACCCCCACCCTCTATTCATCATTTACTCTCCCCCACCCCCCATTCATCATGTGCTCTCCCCACTCCCATCTCCCAATTAACCATGCGCTTATCCTCCCCTCACTCCCAATGTGCAGCTCATTCTCTCCCGCACTCCCAATTCTCCATGTGCAGCTCATTCTCCCCCCCCCCCCCCCCAACTCCCATTTAATTAATTGCATTTTAAAAAAAATAAAGTTGTCGTACTTACCCCTCATGCGATCCCTGCAGTATCCTGGCACTCAATGCCACCGACGCCGGGTTCTCCTGACTTCTGCCATACGCGCCGTCACATGACTAGAAGTCAGGAGAAGCATGAAGGAGCTGCTGCAGCTGCGCAGCTCCGGTAAGGAATCCAGCACCGAGGTGTGCGCTAAGGCGGCGCACGCCCAGGATTTTAATACAGCATGCGGCCCCATATGCAGAAGTACAAGAGGGGGCCCCCGACTGGGCTCGGGCTCCCCCTCTGTACTGCTGCTCGCAGGGCCCCATACAGCAGTAAGGGCAGTAAATGCCCTGATGGCGGCCCTGTGCATGGCCACCTCATCCCCAATCTTGATATGCATGGCCCCTCATCCCCAATCCTGATATGCATGGCCCCCTCATCCCAAGCCTGGTATGTATGGCCCTGCATCATTGCACACATTAAAAAAAAATACACACTCATACTCGCCTTTCTCCCCTCTTCTCCAGCGCTGCTCCGGTTCTGCCAGCAGCAGCTCGCCTCCACATCTGAGCAGCGCATGACGTCACTGCCATGCGCTCCCAGACGCAGAGGTGAGCTGCGGGGATATTCACTCCTCTCCACGCCGGGACTATGTGTGTGGAGATGAGTGAATATCCCTGTTCTTTAATGGCGTGCGCACAGTGTCAGCAGCACTGCAGCGATCCTGTGTGCCGGCTACTAAAGAGAATGCATATTCACCCTTCTCCACGCCCATGGGAGTGGAGAGGGGCGACTATGCATTCTCTTTACTAGCAGGCACTGTGGATCACTGAGCTGCAGCGGGAGCTGCGGCGCTGCTGACACTGTGCGCACACTATTAAAAAAATGAATATTCACCCCTCTCCACTCCCATGGACGTGGAGAAGGGTAGATATTAATTTCACTTTAGCAGCGGGCACACGTGGTAGCTGCAGCAGCCGGCTACTGCGCGTGCCCAGCTCTTCCGCCGCCGCCCCCCCTCTTCCCCACTATCCACCACCAGACTATGTATAAACTCTGGTATATACCAGAGTATAAGCCGAGGGGGGCTTTTTCAGCCTAAACAGGCCACAGGCCAGATGCAGCTTGTTGAAGTAAATAAAAGAGCATGGAGTCGGTGGATCTCTGTTCTGTTACAGCTGTTAACAGTATCCATATCCTGGTTACCCACCTCCTCCCCATGCTCACCACCATGCTTATCCTAGCTCTAACCCATCTCTTCAATCTATCATTAACGTTCAGGTACTTTACCTTCTACTTTCAAACATGTCACAATTAGACCTATCCTGAAGAAACCATCCCTCTACATCCAGCCATCACCTCATATTGCTGCTCTCGTTAAACTACAAACTCCTTGAACAACAAGTCCACACTGTACTTTCCTCCAACCGGTCATCTAACTCATTCTTCAACAACCTATAATATGGCTTACATCCCCACCACTCCACTGAAACTGCCCTAACCAAAATTACTAACTACTACCACCAAATCTAACAGACAATTCTCTATACTTTTCTTTCTAGACCTGTCCTCTGCCTTTGACAGTTGACAACTCCCTCTTACTACAGATCCTCTCTTACCTTGGCGTCAAAAGACCTTGCCCTCTCATACTTTTCTAACTGCACTTTTAGCATCTCCTATTCCCATACTACCTACTCATCAAGCACTTAATACATTGGTGTTCCTCAACGCTCTTGGGACCCCTATTCTTTTCCATTTATACCTTTGGCCTGGGACAACTTAAAGTCCCATGGCTTGCCGTACCATCTATACAATACACTGATGACCCTCAGATCTACCTCTCTGGCCCAGACATCACCTCTCTGCTGTCCAGAATCTCAGAGTGTCTATCAGCCATATCCTCCGTCTTATCACAATCCTAAAGCTCAATGTGGACAAAACTGAACTCATCATATTTCCTCCATTTCACTTAAGTCCCCTACCTGATAGATCACTATAAAGGACATCACGCTTCCCCTGTATTGAAAGTCCGCTGCTTCAGAATAACCATCGACTGCCCTGGCCTTCAAACCGCACATTCAAGCTAGTGCCACCTCCAATTCAAAAAGGTTTCCAGAATCCATCCTTTCCTCAGCCCTGAATCTACTAAAATGCTAGTGCATGCCCTCATCATTTCCCACCTTGACTATTGCAATATCTTTCTCTGTGGCCTTACACCCCTCTAGTCCATCCTTAAACTCTGCTGCCCAACTAATCCACCTCTCTCCTCACTACACCTCCGCTTCTCCCCTCTGCAAATCCTTTCATTGGTTCCCAATTCCTCAACGTATCCAGTTCAAACTACTAACATTGAGCTACATAATCCGTCTCCCTCATATATGTCCAAACTAATCTCCAGATATGGAGCTAGTAGTGGTTGGTAGTAGGCCCTAGATAAAGGGAGGAAATTTCTTTTAGATATGAGGATAGTGGTTAATCATGATAAGAGACCCGAGTATGAGCATGTGCGGCACTTACCGGTATGGGGTAGTGAGAGGAGGGTCCCCGTAATAGTGCCACATACGATCAGGTACTAGTATTACCACAGCAATAGGCATTCTGCCACAAACACACCCCTATACTCTATAAATTAACGGTTGTACCTCTCATATTCCAGTGTCCAGCACTTCTTTACTTTAATTATCCTTAGTCCCCTGAGACTTGTAAAGGACATCACGCAGAACCTTGACCAACTAGGTAAATATTCTCTAGCCAATCAGGTACATATTAGGATATTGTTTGTAATACTTCTTCTACCAACAGTCCCCCTTCTGAACCTATCGCACGGCTCTGCAACACCAGGTAGTATTACGGGGACCCTCCTCTCACTACCCCATACGGGTAAGTATCGCACATGCTCATACTAAGGTCTCTTATCGGGATTAACCACTATCCTCATATCTAAAAGAAATTTCCTCCCTCTATCTAGGCCCTACTACCAACCACTACTAGCTCCAAATCTATAGAACTACTCCTAGCAACAGGATTCAAACTCATCAAGTCGATGATACACTCAACCCTTTAGCATCGGAGAACAAATCATTCTTCAATCTCGTCTTAAATTATATTTTACCAATTTTAGTTGTACGATTTTATATTAATAAAGTATCTTTTAATTATTCATTTTTAGCTCATTTATCCAGTAGTTCAGAGCGAATTCAACATATATCTATTTTATCTTATCCCCTGGACGAATTGTGGTATTGCCTCCGAATTCGCAGCAGTCCTGCTGGCAAGATCCTTCTAGCGCCACTGTCAATCATCCCCTAATCTCTAGATAACTTCCCATCACCCAATCGCCTCCAAGACTTCTCCAGAGCATCTCCCATCCTCTAGAATTATGCCCCTACAGGTCCACTCCCCAACCTATTGCCTCCTTCCACATTATCCTGTAGACTAAGTTCGCAAGGGTGGAGCCTTCTCCTTTCTGTACCAGTCCGCCATTGTTAGTTTGTTCATTTTACTCAATATTTGCATTTTGTATTTAACCCCTTTTAACATGTACAGCACCATGGAGTCAATGGTGTTTTAAAAATAAATAATATCCTGAGGATACTGTGAAAAGTGTTGCAGGCCGATGCAGTCCTGCGAGTCACCCCAGATTGCTGCCTGAGGCGAATGCTCATCTGGCCTCATAGCACAAGTGTCCCTGCGTGATACTATGAGCAGATATCACAAATACTACTTAATAAATAATGCATAATATGCTTATTTAATAGTTTAATGCAAGGTTGTATATATAAAAATGCCTTGTTTACCCTACTGACTTCAATGTGAAAGCCAGTCATTGGCTGCACCAGTCCATTGTCTGGGCAACACATTACTGCTTTGGTGGCCGAAGCAATGAGTGCTAATGGGCCAAGGAGATTTGGCAGATTTGAAAGGTGAGCACATTTTTCATTTGCCATTTTAATATATAGTTTACAAAAAAAAATAATAAAAGCCTGAAAACCAATACGCGGAATCAGATTTCTTCTTTATCACTACTACTGTACAAAATGAGTAGACAATGACAAAAAAAAAAAAAGAAAAAAGAATACCGCTGGCAGCTCTCAAAGGACTACATGCTTCTCTTTCTATAAGGCTACCACTTTCATTTACATTAAAGGCCATATCTCACAAAGAGCAACAAAAAAGTCCAACTTCACCAACCGTGACTAAAGAGTAATTCATCTGAAACATGATGTAATCAAGTCTGACAGCGACATTAGGAACAATTTGATGTGCCACTACCAGCTCTAATGCCTTGATAAAAAAAACTTTAAATGCGTTTAATATTACAAGCTTCATTTCCTATCAGATAACTTGATTGCTGGCCTAAACGTGACGCATGCAGGGACCCTTCCAGAAGCAGACACTTTTTAGACGAGGCTTAAAAAGAGGTTGTCCCTGAAACAAAGTAATGTATTTTACGGATTATAAGAAACACTCCCCACCCCCCTCCCTAATTTGGGAAGAAATTGATGGTGCATTTTATAATCCAAATGTAGCATACTGTAGGAGGGGCGACTGCAGTGGAGCGGGGTCACAGGAAGCAGGGTCAGATTTGATGAGATCTCAAGAGCAGAGATATAGGGTGGCCATTTTCCCAAAGTCCACCGCAGTTTACACAATGGGAAGTGTCGACATTTTGTGAAAACCCGGGGCCCGCTGTAAACTCGCACTGCCGATTTGCCAAACGCGGTCCAGTCGTGTTGGCGGGCTACCTGGTTGATCCTGCCAGTAGCATATGCTTGTCTCAAAGATTAAGCCATGCACGTTTATGTACACACGGACGGTACAGTGAAACTGCGAATGGCTCATTAAATGGCTCCCTGCCCGGGGCCTGTGGCATTGCCCCACTCCTGCTACCACCGCCAGCTTCACGCAGTAGCGACCCTGCCTCCTGTGATCCCGCTCCACCGCAGCGGATCTTCCCCTGGTAAGCTACTGTAAAATTGGACTATAAGACACACCAATTTTTTATTTAAAAAAAAAAAAAATTTCCTCCCCAAAATTTGGGGTGCATATTTTAGTCCGCAAAATACAGTACATTTTAATCAACGAATCTTGAAATAAAAAAAAGCAGGGAAAGCTTTTACCTCACAGAAGATTCAGCTGCGATCCCATGCAGTCCTGTCTGTATACTCTTTTGTTTCCCCCCACTGCCCAGGTGCTGTGGTATGATCAGACCGTGTTCCAGCACAGTAAGACACAGCCATTACACAGTACACATCAAGGGCACATTTATAAGATTATCTCCGCACAGGAACATTTTTAACAAATTCAATTGTACAACTTATTATTCCAATATCTACTGAATAAAATGTACTTTGTCCATTGGACAACCCCTTTAAATTCGATGGTGATTAATACAGTGCAGATGTACTGCTCACATGCCTAAAGTTTAAACAGGAGCCTGATTTTTTTAATTGGCATCTCATTTGTAACGTCTGTAAATTTTATAGATTGTAGCAGAGTAGAAATGTAACAGCTCAACAACTGACCAAGTCAGCTGTAAGGCTATGTGCCCACGACGCAGAAATGCTCCGGATTTTTTTCTGAGCATTTCTGCATTTTCCTGGCAGAAAAAACGCATGAGGATTGTACATGCGGATTGTACATGCGGATTGTACATGCGTTTTTCCTGCCAGGGACAAGCGGATATGAAGCGTTCTTCACATGCATTTCTGCATGCGGGTTGACAAGCGCTTTCCAAGCGATTTTAGCATCACATGGAAAGTGCTTGACAACTTGGTCACACTATATAAATCCATGCACCCGTCATGGATTTACATAGTGTGACCTTAAAGAATGGTAAAAAATAAATATATACTTACCTTCTGATGGCCCCCGGTGTCTTTATTCCATGCGTCTCGGCTTGCCGGCAGCTCACGGTACACTAAAGGACCTGCCGACGTCAGCGGTCGCGTGACCGGTCACATGACTAAATGACGTCATGGCAGGTCCTTTTCAGACTATCGCGAGTTGCCGGAAAACCAGGACGCATCGCTAAGGACACCGGGCCATCAGAAGGTAAGTATAATGTATATTTTTTATTTTATTCTTTTTTTACAGGTTCTATGGTACCCAGGTCCGGAGGAGAGTCTCCTGTCCTCCACACCCGGGTACCATCCGCACATTGAAACGCATGGATTCCGCATGTACAGATGCAGTGATGCGGATTCCATGCGCTCCAATGCAAGTCAATGGCGGCGAAAACGCCGCATTTACGCAAAATAATTGGTAGTGCTGCGGATTTTTCCGCAATGATAATCCGCAGCGGAAATTTCCGCAGCATGTTCACAGCACATGCGGATTATCATTGCGGAACATGGCAGACCTTCTACCAAGCGTTTTTTTTAAGCGTTTCTGCAGCAGAATTGCCGCTGCTGGAACGCTTAAAAAACGCATAGTGGGCACACAGCCTAAAAAATGTTCTTTTAGCTTGACCTACCACTTCAGAGTCAGACTGAACACAAAGATGACAGATTTACCAATGGTCCACATTTGTAGGTTGTTACATTTGCCCTGTACAGTGATAGTGGCATGTAATTACCATTTATGTCTTTTTTGGTCACTCTTACATATGTGCATTTGTCCTAGATGTAGGCTTAGTGGTCTCAATGGCTTGGATAGCCATGTGGTCTTTTATATTGGAAATGCCCAAGTTTTTGCACATATTACTGTGTTTTTAACAATATTTTAGTATTTTTTTCTTCTTTAAATATTAAACATATTTTCTAAGCACTTGTATTTTGTATGTAACCTTTTATCTTTATTTGTATAGCTATAGAGGTCATGGAAGCAGCAGTTTCTGGGAAAGACTCAGGAAGAGAATTGAGGACCTAGACAGTCGCACTGCCTCAGGAAGATGAGCAAGTAACTGATCAGTCAGAAAATAGGGGGAAGTTATTATGCTTTGCTAATTTAGCGCCATCATATTCCACAGTGCTTTACAAATATTGTCATCACTTACCCCATAGGGGCTTACAATTTAAACCTCCAATCACTATGGCTTTGGAGTGTGGGAGGAAACCGGAGAACCTGGAAGAAACCCACACAAACACGGGGAGAACATACAAACTCCTTGCAGATGTTGTCCTTGGTGGGATAAGAACCCAGGACCCCAGTGCTGAAAGGCTGCAGTGTTAACCACTGAGCCACCATGCTGCCCTAGTTAGTTAGTTGTAGGGCCGCAAAGGATACTTTATTACTGCGGTGGACAAAGGAGGACATAACCATGGAAAACAAAGGAGACATTAATATTTTGTAGTGTAAACATTGGTTAAGCTATTACTGTGTGGCCAACAGCTTACAAGCCTTTAGCTATGCCAGTCTTGACTACATACTTGATTGCTCAGTAAACCTCCATATTTTGAAACGGAGGCCCATTTGTACAAATGAAAGACGATTTCTACCTAAAACTCTGTTAATACAATTTTCACCTCTAGTGTAGTTGGCATTTTAAGCAGGGCTGTGGAGTCAGAGCTGGACCCCATTTTGGTGGAGTCGGTATAAAATGGACTGACTCCTAAAATATATAATAAATTGGGTACAGTAGTTCAATGCAGTTTGTGGGGAATATTTTTTCATAGAATTTTGGAAAGTTATGAAATGTCCTATAAATATCTGTCCTATTCCTGATCTAAGGGTCTAGACTTTTAGCTGAGATTAATCTGTGCTGCAGTAAATTTATCACTTAAACATGAGCCATGTATGAGGGAGTCGGTGTCATGGAAATTGAGGAGTCGGAGGTTTGGCTTACCGACTCCACAGCCATGATTTTAAGTAGTGACAATATTCAGGAATGCTACAGCCAGGGTTATCTTCCTGTCCAATAGACAAAACTAACATCTGTCAGACGAAGATAGAAAGGGGAAAAGTGAAAAGAGAAAAAAAGAATACAGTCCGGATAGCTACAACCCATATATCTACATTCAACTCTATTAAACCTTGGCGGCCCCTTTGTATCGGCAGATGTTGGCAGACAGTGGGATGCCACCATAAAACATTACTTTCTCCCCATTTTAATCTGAAGATTCTCTTCTCAGTTATACTATTTTAAGAAATACATTGCATATAGATATATTAGGACGGGAGATAAATCTTATATCCCCCACACACTGTTTAAAGGGAACCTAACAAGCCAGCATGAACCCGAATCTGGCTGTGCAATATTTGGAAAGCCAGCAGGAGACCCTAGATAGAAATGTGACTAGTGTGGGGCAATCCTCAGCCAGCTTCTACCCCTTTGGGAGAGACTCAAGCAGGGTTACCTGGAACAGGGCAGGGAGAAGCCACCCAGGGGCCATGCCGGACTAGTTAGGTCTCTCCATATGGTCACCTGACGGGTTTTCAAATTATGTTTTTTCTGAAACGCCAGGGTGTGTAATGCAGTGAAACACAACACAATCCATATGTTACAGTTAAGTGAATCAGATTTCCAAAATTTCCATTCACAGCTTAAATTTGTGCTGTGTGTACATATTAATATTAAGTTATAATAAAATTGAAGACATTTAAAATAAAGCTGCACATCGTAGGCTCAGATTACAACACCTACAAAGCTAGAATTTAGTATTTAGAAGTCTGACAGCGGAGAGGATCTTGCCATCTGTCAGCAAGCACAGTGTGCATTTTGTGTCTTACACGGTTAAAATAAGCAGGAGCCATCATACTGTGGATGGATGTGAAGGCCCTCAAGAAAGACTTGCTGTTACCTTCTACTACATGACTGGTCCCATCTACAAATGAAGCAGGTACAGAAACCTTACACAAAAATCCCAAGCATACAACCATATGGCTAATTTCTTTCTAAGCAAGGGTGAACCAATGCTGTACATTCACATTTATATACTTACCAGAAAATGCACAATTGTCAATATATAATTAGTTTCTTTCTAGTATATCAATAATTACAACTAGGGATAGATTTAGTGAAATCAATGTGCATAGCTCAACATCGCAGCTCTCAAAGCAGATTATGTATAATTATTCATCCCAACTAAACAAGCAGGGGGAGAAGGCGGAAGTAAAAAAAAGAAAAAAAGGAGGACGAGGAGGCGGAAGAAGAAGAAAAAGAGAAGGGAAGGAAGAGGAAAAGAGGGAAGGAAGGAAGAGGAAAAGAGGGAAGGAAGGAAGAGGAAAAGAGGGAAGGAAGGAAGAGGAAAAGAGGGAAGGAAGGAAGAGGAAAAGAGGGAAGGAAGGAAGAGGAAAAGAGGGAAGGAAGGAAGAGGAAAAGAGGGAAGGAAGGAAGAGGAAAAGAGGGAAGGAAGGAAGAGGAAAAGAGGGAAGGAAGGAAGAGGAAAAGAGAAAAGGAAGGAAGAGGAAAAGAGGAAAGGAAGGAAGAGGAAAAGAGGAAAGGAAGGAAGAGGAAAAGAGGGAAGGAAGGAAGAGGAAAAGAGGGAAGGAAGGAAGAGGAAAAGAGGGAAGGAAGGAAGAGGAAAAGAGGGAAGGAAGGAAGAGGAAAAGAGGGAAGGAAGGAAGAGGAAAAGAGGGAAGGAAGGAAGAGGAAAAGAGGGAAGGAAGGAAGAGGAAAAGAGGGAAGGAAGGAAGAGGAAAAGAAGGGAGAGGAAGGAAGAGGGAAGGAAGGAAGAGGGAAGGAAGGAAGAGGAAAAGAGGGAAGGAAGGAAGAGGAAAAGAGGGAAGGAAGGAAGAGGAAAAGAGGGAAGGAAGGAAGAGGAAAAGAGGGAAGGAAGGAAGAGGAAAAGAGGGAAGGAAGGAAGAGGAAAAGAGGGAAGGAAGGAAGAGGAAAAGAGGGAAGGAAGGAAGAGGAAAAGAGGGAAGGAAGGAAGAGGAAAAGAGGGAAGGAAGGAAGAGGAAAAGAGGGAAGGAAGGAAGAGGAAAAGAGGGAAGGAAGGAAGAGGAAAAGAGGGAAGGAAGGAAGAGGAAAAGAGGGAAGGAAGGAAGAGGAAAAGAGGGAAGGAAGAGGAAAAGAGGGAAGGAAGAGGAAAAGAGGGAAGGAAGAGGAAAAGAGGGAAGGAAGAGGAAAAAGAGGGAAGGAAGAGGAAAAAGAGGGAAGGAAGAGGAAAAGAGGGAAGAAGAGGAAAAGAGGGAAGAAGAAAAGAGGGAAGAAGAGGAAAAGAGGGAGGAAGAGGAAAAAGGGAGGAAGAGGAGGAAGATGAAAAAAGGAGGAAGAGGAAAAAAAGTAGGAAGAGGAAAAAAAGTAGGAAGAGGAAAAAAGGAGGAGGAAAAAGGAGCAGCTGGAGAAGACTGTTAATATTGCTTATATATTAAAATAAGTTCTTGGTGGAAAACTCAGCAAGTCTTGAGTTGTACAAGAAGCTGCAATGACAATCAACCATGTTGGTTAAATACTAGGTTTTATCGGTGCCGGCCGACTGACCATCAGGATTTAGGACTGCTGAATGCATGTGTATTGGAGAACTGGCTGAGATGTCTGTCGGCCGAAACATAGTTTGGCTGACAGCCATCTAATGTGTATGGCCAGCCTAAGTGCAACTTCACTTAAAAAAATAAGTGCAGTTATTTATCTTTCAACTCCACTTTTCAAAAGTTGGACTAACTTCTTCACCCGTTATAACCATATTTTTGGTCATTGATCTTCTCAAGAACAGGTGAATGTCTACTATAAATGAGAGTCTTCCAACCATTACATACTATACATTGCTATACAATTGATATCCTCATTGAAACCAATTGAAAGAATTCCAATCCACAGTTTATAGATATGTGGCATCTGAGAATATTTTAAGGTGCGGCTCTTTTTTCCATACACCGCACATGAGCTGGAGATCTCAGTGTTTGGTGCATGTCAGGTTTTGTAGGTCTTTACTTTTGGAGATAAACAAAATGATTTGTGCTTGTTTGTTCAATTGCTTGGAAGTGGCTTGTCTCAGTGCACTGCGCATGTTATGTGCACATCAGCACACCGAACACCAGAGTCTGTCTGGACTGGAGACAATTTCCTGTCTACAGAGAAAGTTCATCCTTCAATCTGGAAGCCTCAGGGCTCACAAGCCACAGAAAATCTCATTACAACAGCACTGAGACAACCACGGTTATTACACCAAACCAAGGCGGAGAATGAAGCAAATGCTTTATATAAAAAGAGAATAATATCATAACCGTGCAGAGATGCAGGTCGAGATAATGCTAAATGAAATTCACATAAATAATGCACTAAATATATCAAATGGCAAAAAGTATGCTGGACTTTAGCAATTCTTAGTACTTTGCACAAATGAAGCAAACAATACTTTCTGTGACAAAAACTACATAAATCTGCAGCAAAAATCTAGCAACCGAGATTCACTGCCAGACTGAAGAGGGGTGAAATATGTGGTGAAATTCAGCAGCAGAACTTGACATGAGGTGTATTTTAAAATCTGCACTGTAGGTCAATTAATTTCCTTGTAAAACATTTTATCCAGCATGTGGCAAAGAGGTGTAAAATCTCACCCACTTGTCTTGTACTCTATTCCACTGCCAATTATACCTATTAAAATCCACAGCGATTCCTTCCATTGCAGATGTTCTCTTAGCGCATGCTAGTAAAAAATTCACAGTCACATTGTACCCAGCAGGGCTGTGGAGTCGGAAGCGGAGCCCATTTTGGTGGAGTCTGTATAAAATGGACCAACTCCGACTTCTAAAATATATAATAAATTGGGTACAGTAGTTCAATGCAGTTTGTGGGGAATATTTTTTCATAAGAATTTGGGAAAGTTATGAAATGTCCTATAAATGTCTGTCCTATTCCTGATCTAAAGGTCTAGACTTTTAGCTGAGATTAATCTGTGCTACAGTAAATTTATCACTGAAACATGAGCCATGTATGAGGGAGTCGGAGTCGTGGAGTTATGGAAATTGAGGAGTCAGCGTTTTGGCTTACCGACTCCACAGCCATACAGTATACCACAAGCTCCACTGGATGTCTTTAAATCAAAAGTATAGCCTACTATTGGTAACTACTATCTTGCTCATTAGGTGTAGACATGTCCATATTTTCAAAATTTCACGTTACCCTGTCTATCAGCAAAATGAAGCAACAATTTAGTGTCTGGATGAGGGAAAAAAAAAATATGCAATATGTAGCCACAGGAGAATCAGGACCCTAAAAAGGGATTAAAGTCTATACTTTATCCAGAAATGTCTCCATTATTACCCATGGACGAGTTCTTTATCTGAATGACCCTAAAATGCAACAGCAAATAAAATCCACTGGCAATAGTGCACTTTCTGGAAAGGCATACCATGTTTTTTTCTTAGTAAGTATAAGGGCATGTGCACACAGTCCGAAGCCACTTGCGGCCCCGACACAGCAGAATAGCTGCCGGCGGCTTCAGCTCATTTTATGCAAATGAGCATCACTTTTTTTTTTTTTTTTTTTCACCTGCGGATTTTCCTCATAGAAGTTAGGTGTCACGCAAGGTGTGGGAAAGATTTAGTGCAACACAGAGGGAAGAGGGAAAGGGGGAAGTGGAGACCTCCTAGTCTGGTCTAGTGTCACCCTGTCTCAACTACCGTCCCTATATTGGCTCTTCACCAATCGCCACATGCGTGCCTTGCCCTGGCATATGGCTAAGGCTAGGGAAGGAAAGAGATGAGCACTAGTCGATCTCCGCTAAACTCTTTTGACAACAAGGGTAGACAAACAGGGGGGAATTGCTTAGCTTTGGACGACTCCAAACAAATGTGCACATGGCCTCAAGCTCCAGAGAGGATGAAGTACTGCTCTTGCTAAAGCCTCACAAGAAGTAATGAATATTGCCAGCACCTCCCTCTCAGACACACCAGGTATTTATACACCGAGGCCAGGGAGCTAATTAGCCAGAGGGAAGTAACCGCTGGGTCCTAGAGAAACCTAGAGATCTCCTGCAACCAACTGCAGGGCAACTGTCTGTCACCTCTGACACACCCGTGACATTAGGTCTATGGGGAAAATCCGCATGCGGACGCACCGGAGAAATTGACAGGCTGCGGTCTGGAAAGATGCGCCGCATGTCAGTTTCCACGGGTGAGTCGCAGACGCATAGTAGACATGAGATTTCTACAAATCCCATCCACTATGCTGTAACATTTGGCCGATGCGGGTTTGAACCTGCACAAGTCCGCAGTGGCTCCAGATCGTGTGCCTCAAACTGGAAAACACTTAAAAAGGCCTAAATGGACAGGTTTATTTTCGCACCGCAATGATCCAAGTCACAAGCTCAATTCTTTATTATAAAAATACAGTACATTGCATTGGACATATTTTATTGGCCTGTAGGAGATACGGGACCAGAATAAATTGTAGAATTGGGTATTGGTGCTTCACATAAATTCAAGTTAATACTTTTCACTAACCACTTTATCCATTTATTTTAAAGACTAATCTTCACTTAACCCCTTAGTCCAAGTGATGGAAAATACTCTGGTATTTCTTCGTCTCACCAATTGACATTGCTAACATTCCCTATGAATTAGCCAGCTCTCGGTGGCAAGCTGGCCACACGGTAGGAAGAGGATGCGGTCTTATCCCATGTGGTAAACCTAATGATCAATTTGCATTCCATTTGTTCCTGAACAGGTCTAAGCATTTCATAAGACATGCGCTGCTGTCCGTATGTTGACTGTGCATAATTTATAAGGCATACCATATGCAGGCTCCCTTAGGCCTGGCTCACATTTCACTAGTGTCACTTAATATATGTAAAACACGCAGAGGCCTAGTAAACCCAACGTAGCACACATCACTTTTAATACTACCTAGAACCATGATTCATTTTTTTTCTTCAATTTTGTTTCTTGGGTGTGACTGTTACATTTAGAAAAATGTTCCTAAACAAAAAATATTGGGGAATTTTTATCCCCATGTCTTTATATGAATACTGCATTAATTGCATTTATTGAGGCACCATGACCAAGTGGAAGAACTACCCTACGCATCTCACAGTCAGCACACAGGAAATCGTATAGCATTAGGTGCAGATTCAGAAACACACAGTTCTTTGTCCTTTGACCCCGAGAAGCACCGTGCTTGTTTGCAGAGTCGTAGGCTTTGTGCTGGCTAAACTATGTAAAGTCTCTGAAGAGATAAGCAGCCTGGTGTGTATGCAGCACCGCTGTATTAAATAACAGGAAGAGAGAGCACTGAAAGGATTGGATCATTCCTGGAACATGAAGCTCACAAAACAAGATGAAATCAAAACCAGGGCCATGAAGAGTAAAGAAAAAGAATCACCTCTAAAATTCTGTGCTATACATTTACCACACAGTACAGACCGCAATGTCTGAAAAAATGGTGTGTATATGGAACAGCAGAGGAGAAAAACAACCGTCTCCCAAAAGGATTGGTGGCAGAAGGTTTTACTCGCGTGATCGTTTCCAGCTCTGTAATTTATTGCAGCTAACACAGGTCTACATCTCATATCCTTTATCTAGAAAGCGCACATTAGAATTATTTTAGGATGTATTTTTAAATAGGGTTAGAGGTCAAGGACATTTTACATATTTATCCATATTATTTTGCTCCGTAGCAGTACAAGAATCGTAGAGGCCATATGCAAACAGATGCCAAAAGGTGAAGCCGTGTGAATTAGAAATGAATGCAGATTCTGCAAAACACATTTCGGGAAAGACGGAAAGGAAAAAAAAACATTATAGAAAAACATTGTTTTATAGATTTTACCTCTAAAAGGGGTAGTCTCAAGTTTAGAAGTTATCCCCTTTAACAACCAGTGGGACCCAAACCGATCCTGAGAACCAGGGCTCTTCAGTGTGAATCGAGTGATGGTCAATCATTCTTAATGGGATGGCCATAGATAGACGAGTGCTGCGCTTAGCTAGTCTTCAACATTCCCATAAGAATGGATGGAGCAGCAAAGTGCATGAATGACCACCATTTCATTCAGATGGAGCTTGTGAGAGTCTTAGTTCTCAGGATAAGTGGGGGTCCGACTCCTTGGATATGGGCTGTGAAGATGTGAGATTGTGGGTTGTAATAATCACCTAGGCAGGCAGGTTAAGGATGCAACTATTTTTTATTCCTTATATTCATGGTCTTACAGCAATTCAGGGTAGATGGTCACAATAGAATGTCTCCACTCCACAAGATCCCAACCCGGGATCAGTCATTCCACTGTCCCCGTATCAGGTAGTACCCACTGTCTCCCAACTTTTGGTATCTCACACCGGTATAGTCTGCAGTCACAGCCTATGTTCCTCTAGACTACGGATATCATGACCGTAGAACGTGTATCCCAATCCAGCCAGCAACAACAATCCTTAGAATAGTTTCTCAAAGCCAGACGACAGATCCCACAAAAGTAGCATGCGTAACCAGCTCCAGCCGGCAACCAATCTCCAATATCCATAAACCATCCATACCTGGGCACCAGGACCTCAGAAAAGATCCTCTCCCCTCGACGTCACTGAATAAACTCCTCACTAAATATGTGGCTTATTGTTCTCCCTCTCCTGGCATCAACCCCATGGATGGGCAGAAGTGTTCACACCCTCCCCTTAAACATTTGCTTTTAGCTCAAAGATTGAAGAGTGTTCCAGAAGCCCAGTCTCCAGCCTGTTTGCAGGGCTGTGCACTAGGGATGTCCCTAGCAGAGAGGAACAAAGACACACATGCCCCACTCAGATGCAGGACAGAAATGTAGGTCTTATGTATACATGGGATCCCGCCAGCTTGTTCTCCACTGCTTACTGTCAATGAATGGAAACTTTGGCTCATGAAGCAGAACTTTCTCAAGGAGAGATCCGTGACCCCAAATTGGCGAGCAAGAAAAGCTCCAATGAGTACAATAAGATCGATGTACCGATGCTCCATGCTGGAAAAAGTCCTTGGCCATCTCCTCGCAGAGGATAACTTCAAAACTTGAGAACACCCCTTTAAGCAATGCATTACATTACAAAGGTTTATTCAACTGATACAAAAACAATGTGTTTCTCATAAATATGGCAATTTTATATCGCTATTGCAAAATGTAAATATAGCTTGCAAAATAGCTTCAGAAAGACATGCATTTAATTTATAGCTCAAGCATAGCTTTGTCTGAAATAGAAAGACAGGTAAGGGGTGAGGATCAGCAAATTTGGCAAAGCAGCTGTTGCTTAAACCCATAGTGCACGCTCAGCAAGCCGAGTAATTTATGGTGTTTAGGGCAGCACTTGGCAAGTTCAGCAACCACACGTTTCACATAAGGTCTTTGGGAGCAATGGAAACTACTTCCTTTTTCTACTGTTTTCAAAGCTAAAAAAAAAAACAGTGCAAGCAAATACTGTGCAAGCAGAGATATCAGGCCTAAGTGTGACCCGATCTGAAAAAAAAAACAAACATTTAATCAATCAAGCAATGGATGTAAGGTTCTGTTCATTGTCATAGTAAGAGCCTTCCATCTGATGTACACCTCTGAACAAAGGCGTAGCTATACAGTGGGATACTTTGCTAATTGGACCCAATTATATAAACATACACCAAAGAGTAACATTTTCTTTACAGTATTAATTTGGCATAGAATTGTAAAAAATAAAATATTGTTTTACAACATTGGTACTCTATAGCCCTTCTAAAATGGGGTCTCTCATTCAAATTTACTCTCCAGGTATTTTAACAGCCCGCCTCATGAATATTAATAGAGGTATGTGTAATACAGCTTGCACAAAGGAATTTGTACTCTGACCTTTAAAACAGATTGGATCAAATATAAATGCTTGATTTCCTGTAGCATCACTCCTACTATATGTGCCTGCTTCAATTGAGATTTATCTAGAGAAGAAATTAAAAGACGGCCCTAAGTGGCGTGCAATTCGGAGCATAAAGCGGTCAGCATTATGGGTTAATATTTTACCAGTGAGCAATTTGTAGTGAGGCTTGAATGGCTATGTTTGGTCATGCAGGTCAGTATGGCAAGAACTAAAAAGATGAACAAAAACGTTTAGCAGAATAGCAAAGATGCACAAGCAGATTAAAAAGTCCACCATAACATGAATGTTTAGTTTTACACTCAGTTATATATTTTTTTAAATATGCATTCATTTATCATTCCAATTTTGATTTGCTTCATTTTAAAACCAAGATGTATCATGGTTGGTTTACACAATTTTGAGTCTGGATCGTTCTAGTAGACAGCATCCGAGTGTCAGCCTCCAGTAGGCGTATATGTCCGAAAATGATGCACAACAGAGTGCACAGTCGATCTGCCAGCACCATTAGTCTATGGAATCCTGTTTTGCAGGGGGTCTCGACGAGGCCACAGTGTGCCCCTACACGCAATGTGAAAGCACCCTTCACATTTTAAACCAATATTAGGCACAAGTACGCAATGCATCTGCACATTTTGCCAAGCAAATATGCAGACAAAAGATTGTGACAGCGCTCTTTCACCAGGCAAAGTTAGAGCCCTGTGATTGTATTAACTTTTCTCTTTTATAATTTTATTTAAAAAAAAAAAAACACCTTTATGGCCAGTATGCTTTGCTGATTGATATGCCACGTGAGCGATGCAGCGGACGTAATGTAAGCGTTTGCACGCAGCGCCGATGTTGCTGGAACAGTGCCAATTCGGGAAGTGAGAATATCTGCCGTTTTCACTTTACATGGGGCACAGTTTCATTTAAGAAGGGGTTGGAGGAACTGATTAAAAGCCTTTAAATACATTAGTCTGTTTACAATGTAGTGACCAGAAGACATTACTAACAAGATACTTTCATAACCCCATAAATATTCATGGTCTTTTGATTAGTCATATCGATGGACATATGATACAAAATATTGTTTACAAGACCCATCTAGCTTAATTTAGGATTGCTACCAGCTTCAGTTTCATTTAGCATGAATTTATGTACAGTATATGCATGCACGGTTAATAACCTTCTGGCAGACAAGGATACATTTTTAGTCAAGATCTGGTGCATAACTATTACAGAGCAGAACTGTTGTCACGAGTATGGCCATAGTGCAGTCCCATTAGGGAACTGTTTAAATAGCAGTCCTTTGTCGGGAATATTAATTCATATCTTTGGATAGGTATAAAGCATTAACTGTTGAAATCATTGCTATATTTGTTTAAGTTTTCCAGATCTATGGATATATAATAGAAACCTCCGCCTCTCCTACATTCCAAAAGTCCTGTTATTTGTGCAGTTCATTTTGTTTAATCCAACCAACCATCGATGGTCATTTTGTGTCAAAATATGTGGCTGATTGCTTCAGTTTATTGTATGTCTTTTTACTTAAAATTATTCACCTCTATTGCCCTCCTATTGTATCGGGATTGTTACAGGCACCACTTGATTGAAGTTTCTCATTATCATAGTTTTAGGGCCATCACATAAGAGCTAGACAAGCATGAAACGTGTAAGCCCAATGGATTCAAGGAAAACTAATAGAGACTGGATGTTTACATTTCTGGTGATAAATCTTTTAGCTATTTCTTAGATATTTTGCATGGCTTTTTGTCCAGCAAGTAGCCCATGCACCTTATCATATGACCAATGGTTTATGTATGGGAAAACCTCTAATGGGCATGCTGTAACTATGTATCTCTATTGTTTTAAGCCCCCCCTCCTCATTACACAGCGGTCAGTTGTTAGGCTGACGGCCATCTCTCCCAACTGCCTCATACACAGGAATGCTTGGCTAGGCTGAGACCTCCCATGTTCTCTACAAGAGGCTCCTGCTAAACTCCTGGCAGCGGTTTATAACCAGAGAAAAAAAAAGGATCAGCTGTTAAAACTCAACACGCCAGATCATGCTCTTCTTAAACGTCATCTGTTGAGGGAGAATTGGGAGGCCCCAAAACTTTAGATAGTTTAGGCGAGTTTGGATGACTTATCTAAAGAATATGGGGGCCTTTACTTTGTCTCCAAGGTGGGTGAGACTAAAGCTGTCTATATACATATGTATTGGCAAATCCAGCTTATTTTGCCAGAACTTGATGTTAATCATATGTGTATGACCACCAAATACATCAGATTTGCAGCAGATGTCACCAAATTAAGCTGGATTTGTCAATGATCTGCAGATAAATATTTAATTTGTGTAGTGAACTTAAAGCCAGCCATTTATACTAGATAGCTGTCGGGTGAACGATGCTTCAGCCGATCATCCAGCTGACAGCAATCTCTCCCACATACAGGAGCACTCGCTCAGCCAAGTGCCCCTGTGCTGTCTATGAGAGTTGCTTACAGTCATTTGTTGGCGGCTTATCGCCAAGAAAACAAAGCGAGTGAGAGCCCAAAATGTCTTGACGATCGGTTGGCTGACACCCCCATATACAGGGTTTTCAGCCAAACCTCCCAATATCGGTGACATCACCCAACATTGGTCTAATGTGTAGGGGGGCCTGAAGGTAGCCACTTCTTCCTACACACCCTCGTCACTCTAGGCTGTTATGTCTCCTTAGTTCTTCTCTTTCTGCTGGACTTTTTCTTCTGGGTCACGGTCGTCTGCTGTGAGACATCCGAGATAGATCCCACAGCTGTATCCTATCACTTTAGAGAACAGCCAGAACGCAATGAAGCATAATGGACGTTTCTACTGAACCTGACCACTGAGGAAACTTTTTGTAGCCTGAACCCACTAGTTAACCACAGGAATCTGGATAACAGTAGCAAATTCACCAGGAGAGGAATAGGGACAACATGAAACAAAATCTAAAAAGATATATTACAAAGTGGCATATTTTACATCCAATAGCTTTTGGCCTGAAAAAATAAATTGTCTAATAAGTCAGCTTTCAGTTTTCTTAAGACTACAATGTCCAAGAGTAAATTTAAGACTAACAATCCCAACCTTTGAAAATGACTACATTGTCCTTAGATCATTCTCGATCAGAATATACCAAATTCTCAATTTACCTATTCCTATCTTGAAACTATAGATTGATGCAAAGTACGTACAAGTAGAAGGTTTCCCTGATGTTGTCTACACTCTAGTTCAGGAATAAGTGGCAGTTCCCAAATACAACCAAGTCTTGAGCATCAAAATCTACAATAAGTTAAAAATGTAAAATTCTTACAAACATCAAAACTTAATAATAGTAATGGTTCTACTGTGGTTTTCCGGCTCCAGGCGACATACTGTCTTTATAAAATATTTTGACAATGGGATCTTTTCTTTCCCTGTTTTTTTCGTCTTCATTCCCCTTGATTGTTGCTGTCTCCTAGGCGATAGTTGCTATGCTCAGCAGTAGTGATAGGCAGCGCCGGCCTAAGAATCTGCTTTCTCCCTCCATCTCTGCACTGCAGATCGTTATACGCTTGCCATTGCAATATCCTTTACCACATTTCACGTCATTGTCTGATCTATTTTAGGACCGGTCACGTGGCCAGTCTGTCCTCTGTGTGTACTTTGTACCAATTGTTTCAAAGACCAGCACTGTGAGAACTTCATTTCTTTCCTAAAGTACTAACTGCAAATCTGGCCTCAGTAAGTACAAGATATGTTAATTACTCAACAAAAGCCTCAGGAAAAAATAGATTTGATACTGTGACATGTAAGAAAGCATTGCAAAAAGAATCTCCCAATAAGCTATAAACACGAATGCTAAAAGAACCTGTCCGGAATATCTCTTTTAGGGCAGTCTAAGCACAAAATGACTGTTCAAACAAAGCACAGGTACTCTTGGCATGGCCAAACCGATCACTGCACCTTCCCAACTAATTGGTTTCCATCCAGCTCTGCCTCCCTCTTCATAGATTGTCAGCTCTGACTTTTCAGGAGTCAGAGAAGGGCGAGAGGTAGAAAACGAGTAGGCACTGGACTGTATGGCCGCACCAAGGGTACACCGTGCGCCTGTGCTTGGTTTGCACATTCATTTTGTGCTGACAGACTAACTTTAAGATCAACAATTACTCTGCACAAAGCTCTAGGTGTTACCAAACAACATAAAATACTGAATAATAAAGACTTAAACATAGTGAATAAGAGGGAGCCTGTATTTCTAGGATGCACATTTCAATATTTTTATTATGCTACCGCTCTAAGAGCATGGTACAACAAGGGCAGAGGACAGCAATAATACGGATTATTGTAGACAGGCTTGGACTGGCCTAGCCCACAAGGGAACAGGTGAATCCCCAGGTGGGCTCCAGTGCATTAGCTGGCTCCCCATCCTTCTAGAAGAGCAGTAATTGGCACAATACACTTGATTCACTGTGTACAGACAAATCATGCCTTTCATCATTCATTTAACAAAGTACAAGTTTATTATAGTATAAATTTGTGAATGAGAATGTAATATTTGCATATAGCTGAACAGTAGGTAAGACAGGGTCCATGTTACTCTGTGACTCTTGGCACCCCAGTCCAACATCGATTGCAGGAAACTGCCTGTTTAAAGCAAAAATTGCATCAACCTCCACCCTTGTAAACATGAGTGGGGTCTCTGGCACTTCTACAGGGATTTATCCTGGGACACAACTATTTAAAAAGGGGCCACAAAGGATCATTTGAATTTTGCCCGACTATCAAGCAGTTTATCACTGACATAACTTGGAAGATGGCATATTTTTACACTCATTCATTGATGACTACGCACCAGATTCATCAAAGTTTTTACACCAGTATTCAGAAGTAAAAAGCTCTGAAAAGTAGCATAGTTTTGGTACAACTGGCAGCGGAGCTAAAATTCTGGAACTTTTGCCATTCTCACACAGTTTTTGCCCAGCAACAACAAAGTGGGCTGATCTGGGGTGGGTAGATGGCCGCTTGTCAAATTCATGACGAGCGGCATTGTTTGTTCACTACACCACAAATCTTACTCCAGCAGGGACTGGAGTAGGATTTGTGGCGACATGCCCGCTGAAGTGTATGCCATTCATCCGGTGCGCCTAATTCATGAGGAGGCATACGCCTGTTTATGAATCAGGACTATCTGACTCCACCACGCCCCCTCATCAAGCCAGACGTGAACAATGCTGGTTTTGATGTATCGGGCCCTATACATTGTTCTTGGACTTTTGCACTAGCTAGTTCTTGAAAATGACTACGTAAAGAGGGGAAGTTGCCATTTAATGTGTGACTCTCGAAGGTGATCCATTCACTTGAAAAGTATTGACCATCTTAAATGCTATGGCCCCAATTCTTCAAGACTGGTGTTTTGCACGTCAGCCTTTATCAAAGGAAAGCTGGAGTAAGATCCACCAAAGTCATTAAGAGAAGTGTGCCTCTTGATGAATATGCAGTCAAAATATGCAGTCATACATGTTAATGAATCTGTAGTCCTATGCACTAACACACCCTTTTCGCCAAGCTCTACATATACAGTACATTTATTTTTTATATATATATATATATATATATATATATATATATATATATAAACAGTGCCTACAAGTAGTATTCAACCCCCTGCAGATTTAGCTGGTTGACACATGCGGAATTAACTTGGCATTGTGACATTTGTACTGTAGATCAGCCTGGAAGTGGGAAATGCACTGCAGCAATTTTTTTTTTTTTTTTTTTTTTTAAAAAACGTTAAAAGTTAATTCAGAGTGTCATTTATTATTCAACCCCTCAAACCACAAGAATTCTGTTTGGTCCCCCTAAAGTATTAAGAAGTAGTTCAGGCACCAAGAATAATGAGCTTCACATGTGTGGATTAAAGATCTCTTTTGTCAGCCTTTTCTGACTATTTAAGACCCTCCCCAAACTTGTGAACAGCACTCAGACATGGTCAACATGGGAAAGACAAAGGAGCATTCCAAGGCCATCAGAGACGAGATCGTGGAGGGTCACAAGGCTGGCAAGGGGTACAAAACCCTTTCCAAGGAGTTGGGCCTACCTGTCTCCACTGTTGGGAGCATCATCCGTAAGTGGAAGGCTTATGAAACTACTGTTAGCCTTCCACGGCCAGGACAGCCTTTGAAAGTGTCCTCCCGTGCCGAGGCCAGGCTTGTCCGAAGAGTCAAGGCTAACCCAAGGACAACAAGGAAGGAGCTCCGGGAAGATCTCATGGCAGTGGGGACATTGGTTTCAGTCAATACCATAAGTAATGTACTCCACCGCAATGGTCTCCGTTCCAGACGAGCCTGTATGGTACCTTTACTTTCAAAGCGTCATGTCAAGGCTCGTCTACAGTTTGCTCATGATCACTTGGAGGACTCTGAGACAGACTGGTTCAAGGTTCTATGGTCTGATGAGACCAAGATCGAGATCTTTGGTGCCAACCACACACAAGACGTTTGGAGACTGGATGGCACTGCATACGACCCCAAGAATACCATCCCTACAGTCAAGCATGGTGGTGGCAGCATCATGCTGTGGGGCTGTTTCTCAGCCAAGGGGCCTGGCCATCTGGTCCGCATCCATGGGAAGATGGATAGCACGGCCTACCTGGAGATTTTGGCCAAGAACCTCCGCTCCTCCATCAAGGATCTTAAGATGGGTCGTAATTTCATCTTCCAACAAGACAACGACCCAAAGCACACAGCCAAGAAAACCAAGGCCTGGTTCAAGAGGGAAAAAGTCAAGGTGTTGGAGTGGCCTAGTCAGTCTCCTGACCTTAACCCAATTGAAAACTTGTGGAAGGAGCTCAAGAACAAAGTACACATGAGACACCCAAAGAACCTAGATAACTTGGAGAAGATCTGCATGGCGGAGTGGGCCAAGATAACTCCACAGACCTGTGCCGGCCTGATCAGGTCTTATAAAAGACGATTATTAGCTGTAATTGCAAACAAGGGTTATTCCACAAAATATTAAACATAGGGGTTGTATAATAATTGACCCACACTTTTATGTTTAAAATTTAATAAAATTCAACTGAGCAACATAACTTTTTGGTTTGTAAGATTTATGCTTCTGTTCATAAAACCTACTCTCGTTTGCAGTTTGAAGGCTCTAACTTATTTGCATCTTATCAAACCAGCTAAATCTGCAGGGGGTTGAATACTACTTGTAGGCACTGTGTGTGTATATTATATATATTATATATATTATATATATTATATATATTATATTATATATATATATATATATATATATATATATATATACACACCAAAAGTTTGGACACACCTTCTCATTTAAAGATTTTTCTGTATTTTCATGACTATGGAAAGTGTACATTCACCCTGAAGGCATCAAAACTATGAATTAACACATGTGGAATTATGTTCTTAACAAAAAAAAGTGTGAAACAAGTGAAAATATGTCTTATATTCTAGGTTTTTCAAAGTAGCCATCTTTTGCTTTGATGACTGCTTTGCACACTCTTGGCATCCTCTTGACGAGTGTGCAAAGCAGTCATCAAAGCAAAAGGTGGCTACTTTGAAGAACCTAGAATATAAGACATATTTTCACTTGTTTCACACTTTTTTGTTAAGTATATAATTCCATATGTGTTAATTCATAGTTTTGATGCCTTCAGTGTGAATGTACAATTTTCATAGTCATGAAAATGTAGAAAAATCTTTAAATGAGAAGGTGTGTCCAAACTTTTGGTCTGTACTGATATATATATAGTGCCTACAAGTAGTATTCAACCCCCTGCAGATTTAGCTGGTTTGATAAGATGCAAATAAGTTTCACTTGTTTCACACTTTTTTTTGTTAAAATACAGAAAAATCTTTAAATGAGAAGGTGTGTCCAAACTTTTGGTGTGTGTGTATGTGTGTATGTGTGTGTGTATATGTGTATGTGTATGTATATATATATATATATATATATATATATATATATATATATATATATATATATATATATATATATATATATATATATATATATATATATATATATATATATATATATATATATATATATATATATATATATATATTATATACATATATATATATATTATATACACACACAGTGCCTACAAGTAGTATTCAACCCCCTGCAGATTTAGCTGGTTTGATAAGATGCAAATAAGTTAGAGCCTTCAAACTGCAAACAAGAGTAGGTTTTATGAACAGAAGCATAAATCTTACAAACCAAAAAGTTATGTTGCTCAGTTGAATTTTATTAAATTTTAAACATAAAAGTGTGGGTCAATTATTATACAACCCCTATGTTTAATATTTTGTGGAATAACCCTTGTTTGCAATTACAGCTAATAATCGTCTTTTATAAGACCTGATCAGGCCGGCACAGGTCTGTGGAGTTATCTTGGCCCACTCCTCCATGCAGATCTTCTCCAAGTTATCTAGGTTCTTTGGGTGTCTCATGTGGACTTTATTCTTGAGCTCCTTCCACAAGTTTTCAATTGGGTTAAGGTCAGGAGACTGACTAGGCCACTCCAACACCTTGACTTTTTCCCTCTTGAACCAGGCCTTGGTTTTCTTGGCTGTGTGCTTTGGGTCGTTGTCTTGTTGGAAGATGAAATTACGACCCATCTTAAGATCCTTGATGGAGGAGCGGAGGTTCTTGGCCAAAATCTCCAGATAGGCCGTGCTATCCATCTTCCCATGGATGCGGACCAGATGGCCAGGCCCCTTGGCAGAGAAACAGCCCCACAGCATGATGCTGCCACCACCATGCTTGACTGTAGGGATGGTATTCTTGGGGTCGTATGCAGTGCCATCCAGTCTCCAAACGTCACGTGTGTGGTTGGCACCAAAGATCTCGATCTTGGTCTCATCAGACCATAGAACCTTGAACCAGTCTGTCTCAGAGTCCTCCAAGTGATCATGAGCAAACTGTAGACGAGCCTTGACATGACGCTTTGAAAGTAAAGGTACCTTACGGGCTCGTCTGGAACGGAGACCATTGCGGTGGAGTACGTTACTTATGGTATTGACTGAAACCAATGTCCCCACTGCCATGAGATCTTCCCGGAGCTCCTTCCTTGTTGTCCTTGGGTTAGCCTTGACTCTTCGGACAAGCCTGGCCTCGGCACGGGAGGACACTTTCAAAGGCTGTCCTGGCCGTGGAAGGCTAACAGTAGTTCCATAAGCCTTCCACTTACGGATGATGCTCCCAACAGTGGAGACAGGTAGGCCCAACTCCTTGGAAAGGGTTTTGTACCCCTTGCCAGCCTTGTGACCCACCACGATCTTGTCTCTGATGGCCTTGGAATGCTCCTTTGTCTTTCCCATGTTGACCATGTCTGAGTGCTGTTCACAAGTTTGGGGAGGGTCTTAAATAGTCAGAAAAGGCTGGCAAAAGAGATCTTTAATCCACACATGTGAAGCTCATTATTCTTAGTGCCTGAACTACTTCTTAATACTTTAGGGGGACCAAACAGAATTCTTGTGGTTTGAGGGGTTGAATAATAAATGACACTCTGAATTAACTTTTAACGTTTTTAAAAAACAAAACAAAAAAAAACAAAAACAAAATTTGCTGCAGTGCATTTCCCACTTCCAGGCTGATCTACAGTACAAATGTCACAATGCCAAGTTAATTCCGCATGTGTCCACCAGCTAAATCTGCAGGGGGTTGAATACTACTTGTAGGCACTGTATATATATATATATATATATATACACTCACATCTATCTATCTATCTATATACACACACACACACATCTATCTATATATATATATATATATACATACACACACACATCTATCTATAGTAATATATCAAACTGGCAGAAATATATATATATATACATATATATACACACACACACACACACACACACACACACACACACACACACACACACACACACACACACACATATACTGGCAGAAATATAGCAAATACAATTTGATATATTTTATTGAAAGTGTAGGATTAGCTTGAGCCAAAAGCATTCGTTCCCTTTAAAAACATCTTATTGCATACCTTAGGCAGAGTTTACAAGTTCAACACCTGTCAAACTGAATAAACATCTATTGGCAAAAGTCAAATGAACCAAAATGACAAGTTACTGGGGAAAGAATCTATTGCGATCTGACAAAAAAAAATATATATATGTACAACTTAAAACAAAGCCCCGAACACAGGATGTGATGTCTGTTGCTTCACTGGTAGGACATATCAAAGCACTTTATAGAATTTCTCAGGAAAATGGGATTTACTTGACCGCTAAGGGAAGGAACTAAGCTTGCAATTCTGCTGCCTTTGTGATTTTCATTGATGCTAAGCGTCTTAACGGAAGCAGACAATATAATATTAATGGTCTGCTAAATATATTAGCATGACCAGAGGAAACCAGAGCTGGGAGATCTAAGCTAAAAATTGAGTGTAAGCACAGTCTAACAGGGTCATGCCAAGGAAGTAAAACATCCTCAAGACAATAGCTTCATAATGTAAAGTGCAAGAAAAGCAGTAATGCTGTTAAATAGAAGGTGAATACTACACTTCGCACAAAAGTATACCTTGATATGAATACTTAAAGGGGTTTTCCCACGAACAAAAGTTCACTTTAATCAATAGATCTTGAAATAATAATAATTTCCACAATTGGATGTGTTTAAATAAAATGTTCCTGTGCTGAGATAATCTTATAAATGTGCCCCTGCTGTGTACTGTGTAATGGCGGAGTCTGACCGTACAGGAACACGGTCTGATCATACCACAGCTCCTAGGCGGGGAAGTATACAGGCAAGACAGCATGGGATCGCATCTGATTCTCTCTTTGAAGTAACTTTTTTTTTTTTTTTTTAAAACAGGCAGTGAAATGTTTTACCTCACAAAAATATCCAGCTGCGATCCCCTGCTGTAATGTCTGTATACTCTTTTGCTTCCTCCCCTGCCTAGGAGATGTGGTATGATCAGACCATGTTCCTGTACGGTCAGACACAGCCATTACACCGTACACAGCAGGGACATATTCATAAGATTATCTCAGCACAGGAACATTTTATTTAAACACATCCAATTGTGGAACTTATTGTTCCAAGATCTAATGAATAAAATGAACTTTTGTACGTGGGAAAACCCCTTTAAGTAGATCTCAGATTACTTCTGACTCCAGCAAAGCTGGCCGGATCAGAGCTCTAGTGGCATTGCACTTCTCTGATGCTGCAGAGGGAATTCTGCGTTGACTAGCAACTTTGGAGAGTTTGGACTAGCGGCTCAACCATGTGGCTTGTCCGACCTGTCAATTTTTAAGAAAGCAGCACCCCCTATCAAGCAGGAAGCTGGATGGCTAAAGAGCTTTAAAGGGATTTTCCTGATATAAGATTTTACTGTAGCATCTGTTACTCTCCCCTGCTCTACATGACCGCTGCAGCCTCATTGGTCTCGCCGTGACTACTTTGGCACCACCGCTGAGCCCAGTGAATGCTTGCAGTAGTACCTGTATTCATGGTGTCATTGATGGAGTCTGTATCAGTAAAAAAATAAAAAAATTAAAAAAAAAACAGGTGCAGGACCAGAGAGGCATTGCTGGAGCAGGGGAGGACAAGTAATAGCTGAATTAAAGTTATCCACTATTAGGACAACCTCTTATCAATTATAATATTTCACCTCGTAGAAAATAATCACTTACTCACTTCCAGTGCTGATGCAGTTCCAGCAACATTGGGTCTTCTGTGAGGTTTTTATGTCATACAAGCCCTGCAGCCAATCCCAGCTGCTAATGGGCCGCTTCACTCTCACTACCTCCAGACGTAACCGATATCCCGAGAAAGGCAGAGAGAATCAGCAGCTCTCACCTCTTCTGGATGTCCATTAAATCAGAAAGGAGTGACAGTGAAGTGTATAACCGGCATCAGAGGCGCAATGGCACGGGTGAAGAAAGCAGTGTGCATGTACGAGATTTGGGGGAGAGGACGACGGCTACTGCAAATCATTTTATCACGCCCACATGGGCGTGATAACATGCTTTAAAGGCAGACTCTGGGGAAAGAAATGCCCCATTGACTAGTCAAAGGGTTAATTTTCTTATAAAAAACAGAGTTCATTAAGACTTTTTGAGGTGTCAAGCACCATAATGGGATGATTAGGCAGGGTATTTAGCAAAAAGTACACAAATGCTGCTTGGTTGGAGGACATGGAGGACACGTCAGGTTCCCTTTAACTGTCAGAACGAGCTGCTCTTAGAAAACAGGTGACAGTGACTCCATGTTATTTCTCTTGTATACTGTGTGTACTGTACTAGACCCTGAAGAAGCTCCCGTCTTCTCCATAGAAAGTAATTAACAGCTTCAAGCAGCCTTCACCGACTTATATGCAAGGACTTTCATTATCTGCATTAGTCATCTGCTTAGTTTCTAAATCTTTTTCCTGTTTTGGGATTAAATGTTGAAGGTATCAGATCCAATTACTATTTTTTTCAGAGTAATGGTATTTAAAGCACCACGCCAGTGTTTTTTTTTTTTTCAGAGCTGGACTGGTGCTTTAAAGGGAATCTGTCACCACTTTGGAGTTATCATACCTCTACTAAGGCCATAAAGGGTATAGAAAAGTGAATCTATACATACCTGTATGGCCCATAGTAGAGGTTTGATAAAGGGGATCTGTCACCACTTTGGAGTTAAGTGTAAGACCCCAGCCCCTGGTGATATACGCACCCTCTGGTGTCTTCCTCGGTTTTCAGTACAGCTCTGGTTCCATAGCACCATCTTGTGAGAGCAGTTTTGATTGGCTGGAAGTCAGAAGCTCCACTCACAAGCTCTCAATACAAGTCTATGAGAACCAGAACGATTGTAGACTTGTATTGAAAAGTGACCTCTGACGCGCTCCAGCATACACTGGAGCGGACTGGCAGGTCACTTTTCACAGGAGATGGACTGGAGCTGTGGGAAAACCGATGAAGCCAGCGGAAGGTGGGTATATGACAGAGGGTAAGGGACTTACATTTAAAGCACCACTCCAACGGTGCAATAAAAAAAACAACGCTGGAGTGGTGCTTTAAAATGTGTTTAACTTATAAAGATTACTCCAGAATTAATATGGTAACTTCAAGAGTCATTATATTTATTTATATTTATTATTTATATTATATTTAGCTGTGTGTTCATTCCTGTGAATTACAAATATTTCGTTTTCTCCAAAGAGAAATCAATTTGCAGGATGCGGTCTGTCAGCCACGTCAGAAATCTGAGGTCGCTGAAGATGATGCCTGAGAACCGCTTGGTGGTATCCGTGGCTTACTCATCAAGAAAAGAGAGGCAGATTCTGGGAGGTAGGAGGCGGTTCTCAGGGCTCCCACCCAGTGATTACATATTAATGACGTGGCAGATGAACCAGATCCTGCAAATCGATTCACACCAATTCTAGATAGAACTCTTCTGTACTTACATAAAGCTTGGACTTTGCAATAGCATAAAATGGAAGTAATGCCCAAGTAATCAGCATAGAACACATTTTATCACAGGGATTCTGAGGTCACGAAACATAATGTGCATTCATGGCTGATCTAGTTCCATCAAAGGGCTTCTCGTGTCATGTGCACAGGTAGAATGTTTGGAGCGTTCATGAATAGTTAGGAGCTTGTCCTTTTGTAGTCATCTCTCACTGCCTTGTTTTAGCTAGTATGCTGATGTAAGGCCCAGAGATTTTCTTAGAACAGATGTTTAGGAGTTCTGAGAAAAGTGCACAGCAACAATTAATAATAGTTATCCAAGCACAGAGACTTCCTTTATAAGACAGGTTTTCCACTCAATTGGATTTTATCAAACAGAACACATCATTCCTGCACTGGTGTTCTGCTCTACGTTAGCTGTTTTGCTGAGGATCGTATTCAGGTCAGAAACAAACACGACAGTATTCATATGACTACATCATTGGAGAAAATTAAAGGAAATCTGTCAGCAGTTTTTTGCTATTTAATCTGACAGCAGAATAATGTAGGTGCAGAGAGCCTGATTCCAGCAATGTGTTACTTGCTCAGCAGCTTGCAATCAGTGTTTTATTAACAGAGATCATCACTGCCTGACTAGGTCTCACATGCAGGCTAGTCAGGCTAATTTGTGTAACCCCGCCCCTACCACTGATTGACTGTGACAATAAAGTGTACCCAGGAAGCTGCCAACCAGAGGTGTGGGCGGGGTTATACACAGATCAGCATTCTGACCACTGCTACATTTATAGCAGAGGAAATAGGAATTTTAACATAACTATACCAAGCAGTCCAGGAGGTGGATACATCACTGGAATCAGTCTCTCTCCCCCTACATCATGCTGCTCTCAAATAACATAGGAAAGACCTACAGACAGATTCCCTGGAAGATTACAGATCATGCAAAAGTCAAGAAAGAGTAAAATGCGGCGCATGATCCTGAGCATTTTCTACTATCTGAATTTGGTCAGATCATTGTCCCAGTTACTAGTATTATTTCATAGACTTACAACTTCGCCCTAGCAAATGCACATGTGATGCCTTGGATCGCACTCCACATTTCACATGTGATGCCCACTATCACACATCACATTTTACACGGTCTGAACTCCGACCCAGTTACCACTGTTATTTCATGGTAATATGACAAACGTATCTACGGGATCAGGATTACTACTTGATTCATTAGGAGACACCCATTGTTTAAATTATTCTTATTACAAAATAGTAATTATAATAAAATAGTAATAATAAAATAGTAATAATAATATAATAAAATAATAATAATAATAATATTAAAATATATATAATTTTAGAAGCCTAAAATGGAGAGGACCATAACATAAAATGATATAGTGGATGCCATCAAATTTGCCAGTCTTTATTAACAGATGGTTGCCATGATGTACATGTCCAAGGTGATGTTTAAGGGTGCTTTCACACTACGTTTTGGCACCTGATTAGTGGTCCCGTCGAGGCTTACAACCAAACCCTCGCAAAACAGGATTTGGACTTATGGCCATAGAATATAATGGTGCCGGGAAACCGAACGTGTGCTCTGACGTGCATCATTTTTGTATATATCTACTGGAGGCGGACAGTCAGACTTAGCACACAGCATTTGGGTGTCCATCTCCAGTAGGGGTATACGCCCGAGAATGATGCAAATCAGAGTCCTCTGCCAGCACCCTTATAGTCTATGGCCCCATCGGAGCATACGTCTGAATCCTGTTTTGCGGGGGTTCAGAAGCAAGTCCCAACGGGGCCACTGAACGCGTGCCGAAACGCAGTATGAAAGCACTCTAACAATTATGAGTTTTTATTTTCAGGCCAGCAATGGCTGCTAGTATCAGGACGTAATTGCTCTACACATAGCCAGTTGTTATTCTGAAATTAATACATGACATTTTGCCTATCGAATTTCATTTTTTCCTCTTTTCGTTTTCTATTTTGATTTTTCTTTTCCAGTGATGAGCTGGAGCCTAGTATATCAGCAAATATCACCTCCAGCAGCCTAGCAAGACTAACTGCATTAGCAATGATTTTGTACTGTCTGCCAACATAATAAAAAGATGCCCTCAGAGCAGAACTGATGATGAGATCTAGCACCAGGTACAAAGAGGGCTACATTCACACATCTACCAACATATCCAACTGTGAGGTAGCCAGATCCCTCTACAATTCTGAAATAATTAGCCTTTTCTGAAAAATTGTTTTTTGGATTTACAAGAAACTATTTTTGGCAGGGGAAAACTAGTAATGGCATAAGCATCGCTGGTATTGAGCCAAACTGCTGGTGTCACACACAAGGGTATGCAGAATAAAGCACTGGTATATGGGAGCAAAAATAATGATGGTCCGAGGAGCAGCTGTTAGTTTGGGGTTGGCACTACCATAATGCATGGAATGAGAGGAATCAGGAACAAAACCACAAGCCCTGCTGAGTCTTTCATCCAGCACTGAAAAGTTCATGAAAATGGAGATATTCAGGGCTGAGTGAGCAGAGGTCTTGACAGGCTTGACCTTCCTATAGAACAATAGACCTGTAATGCCTTTCTAACAATACACAGACAATAGGGCACTGACGGTCTTTGTCTGATGAATGTCAGATGGTTTGTAGTTCCCTGGTGCTTAAGAACAACCAATTCTGTACCTGTATGGACTGAAGCACTCCAATGTTGCTAGGGCAGAGGAGGCACCTCCTTCTATGCGTGTTGCTACGTGGTCGGTTGGAATAAGCTATGCATTGTCCAGTGTCCACAATGCATCTCATACCTTATATAACCCACTAGGCATACAAAGCCAGCCATCAGTCTTTATTCTTCATGTCCATTTTATATATAAACCTGGACTATGGATGAGCTGAACTACATGCAAAGCTTTCCCCCATATTTTGTCTGGCCTCCTTTGGGATTGTAAAATAGCTCTTAATACGGATATCAGGACCAGGCATGCATGTATAACACCATAATCCCATATACATAAGAGCAGAGCAGTGCGTCCCATCTGCTGATGTGCCACTGCAAAATTAACCTAATCCGAAAAAATGGCAGGTGCTGGAGAATATTAGAGAGTGACTTTCTGCCTGGCTTTTCAAAGTGTCAGAATAGATCGGCTCAAAAGACGGAAAGCAGAGTAATTCCATCTCGCACATGCTTGTGAGGAATGCAGCCATATGTGCTCCTGAAGAGACTTGTACGGCCGGGGTTCACACTAATGTAGAAAATAAGGGAATAATATCCAGAAGTAACATCCATAGCACACTTCAAGTGTCCTTGTAGGGTCAGTTATAAATAGTTATTGGACTCTAGAGCTTCCACATGGAATTAAAACCCAGGGAGTCCAGAGGGTATTTCCTACTGGCAGATGAGGCTGCATTACACTTTCCAGGAAAGTAACAGAACCATAGGATTTACAACAATCTGGAATATAAAATGAGCGACCGTTCTACAAACGGAGCATTACATACAAAATGTAGCCTGCTAAAAAGAGAAAGGTTTCAAAGCAAGTCCTATGGCCAGGATCAGCTGCTCTGGGCCAGGGTTACACATGCCAACAGCAGGACAGGGTGACGTGTAGCATACGGACAGGTTCCAGGTTTTCTGCACAAACCATCCATATAGGAGGGAAGACATTGCTTTCTACTACTATAAAGAAATATTTCTGATCCACAATTTATCAAGTCAGTTATTTTGTATTTCTACTTTTTAAAGTCATTAAAGGGAATCTGTCATGAAAAAATTACCTATTTACAGCAGATTATGCATTTTTTTTTAAGTAGCAATTTTTAAAGAATTTTTATATCACTAATTAAAAAAAAAAAATTAGTAATCTTGCAATTTTCACAGTGACCACTAGGGATTTTTTTGACTCACACTTCCCGTCATTTCAGGAAGAGCTTACAGCAGATTTGGCAGAGACAGGTTTGCAATGACAGGTTGGACCTGGTAACACAGGATCCATGAAACAAAATAGGTGAAGTGACAGCTGACCTTTGCACACGCTCATGAGATGCTTCTATACAAAAGATGGGGTCCGCGTCTTTCCATTGTGGGTAATATAGAAGTGGATTTCCTAAAATAACAGGAAGTGTAAAAACGGCAAGATTTTGAATTTTTATTTTTAATAAAGCTTGAGATATGGATAAAAAATAAAGCATTGCCAAAAATTTTCAAAGGGAACCTGTCACCTAGGAAATGACTATTTGCCTGCACATGTATGGTTAATCTGCAGGGATATAGCATTGCAATCCTGTCTGGCCACCTTACTGAAAGTGCAGTTACTGGGAGAAATTCAATGTATTTCCTACCAGAAGCCGTCGGCTTTCAGTTACAGGGGCGTAAATGGAGCTGCTACAGTCATCGCTTACTGCACTGCTCATTATACCGTGAACAGTGGCTGTAAGCACACCAGCACTTTGATTGACAGCTGGCTATGCAGCGCATCTGTGCACAGTGAACTGTCAATCAAAGTGCCAGGGCATGCTGACAGTATGGTGAGTGGTGCCGGGAGCGATGACTGCAGCAGCTCCATGCACACTCCTGTAACTGAAAGCCGGAATCTCCAAGGAGTAAATAAGTTCGCTTTCTCAAGATAGCCGCACTTGAAGCAAGGCACCCAGGCACCTTTCTAATGCTATTTACCTGTAGAATAACCCTATATATGCAGATAAATACCGTTTTCATGGTGACTGGTTCACTTTAAGAATATATTTAACACAAAAAACAGATTTAAACAATAGGTCATTTTCTCATGACACATTCTCTTTGGAGCAGCTGAGAGAAGTGGGATATAAATCCTAATGAGGGAAATCTTTTGTGAATTTGGATGAAGTCACTGGACATTATCTCAAAGAACAGCATTGTGCCATTTTGTTTAGGAAAGGGTTGTAGAAAAAGTCAAGACACTCAAATTCCGTGTAATTGACTAACTCGCCATTTACATTGGCCTATTATCGGTAACGAGCAGGAACACTTGTTTCACAATTATCAACCAGTTTAAACAGGACAAACATGAAGGCAATCACAGTTGTCAGGTGAGATGATTGTTAAGCAGAATAAGTTGTGCTGCCAATACAACATCATGTTATGTGCATAAAATGATTATATTAATGATCGTTCAGTGAGCATGGAAGTGTGTTCAGCTTGTCTAAACAGACTATTAAACGACCAGCGGTGGCTATTATTTAACGGAAGCGGTTGGCCAGACTAAATAGGCCCCAAGATCACCTGCTCATCATATTGTATAAACACTTGGAAAAAATAAAAAAAATGCCTGTATTGTTTAAAAAGTGTGCAATGAACAGGTCCTACCCAAAAGACCCTATAGGAACAAAGAAATGGAATAAACAGCACCACAACCCCCTCCCCCAGTAAGTAATGTCAGTTCTGACTGATTGCTAAAAGGTAGAACCATTATCCACACCTATCCACCATCGAGTGCACATTATTCAACTCCCAAAACCCTGCTGAACAGCCGATTTTGCATTTCCCCTGCAGCAGCTTCAGTACAGTATTACATGATGGCCTTTTCAAACAAATAGTAGTCCTACAAATACATGGATTGCCTGTGTATGCACGAGTGAACAGCCATTGCGATTTCCTTTAGGGTACGTGCACAAGATCAGTAATGGCTGCGGATTGCACTTGCGCTGTGTGCAATCCGCAGCGCCAGATGTTACAGCATAGTGGATGGGATTTCAAGAAATCCCATGTCCACCATGCGTCTCAGTGCTCCTGCGGATCACCCACGGACATGGACATGCGGCGCCTCTTCACAGACCATAGCATGTCAATTTCTCTTGCGGAGACACTAGTGTAATGTATAGGATGCGGTGAATCCACATGGTTCAATAAACGCATGCGGATTCACCTGCGCGCAGATCTTTGAACGCAGCATAAAGTATACGGTGTTCAAAGCGCTGCCAATATCGACCGTGTACACATACCCTTAGACTTCACTTTATAGTTCAGGGAGAGCTGTATTCACAATTCTGCAGGCTTCAGAGGTCTGCTAGCATTCCTGATCTGCTTAAAGGGGTGGTCTCATGATCATTCTTCAGGAGACGGTGCATGCCTGACGATTGTCAGTTCGGATCAGCAGCATGGTAGCACAGGGAGACTGAATTATGCTGCAATGGCTCTAAGTCAAAGAACTTGCAAAATTGTGCTCCTTCACTTCTGATAGGCTGCAGAGGTGGCTGGTAACCAAGGCAATGAGCAGTAAATGACAGTATTAAACACTCTCCTTTTCTTGAGAATGGAGAGGATTTTTAATAAGAGGTAAATTGTTTTACCAAGTACTTTCCAATTTTACCCATTTACTATATTATCACTCAAACTTGATTTAAAAAGGTTGTCCCGGGTAAAAATGTTTAAGCAAAGGCTTGTAGATGTACAAAATAAAGGAGCTGTTACACTCCCTGACTCCAGCGCTGCCTCTCCACTGCTGTGCACATGACCACTGCAGGCAGCACATCAAAGACTGGAGCAGCAGCAGAGAGGAAGTGCTGGAGCTGAGGAGGGTGGGTAACAGCTCCTCTTATTTTTATGTCTGCAGGCCTTTGCATGATAAAAAGTTTATCCCGGATAGTCCCCTTTAACCTGATAAAGAACAAATTAACTCTACAACTGCATTATAAGTGCTCAGCAAAATAGGGAATAGGTCTCAAACAGCCAAAATTTAATTTTAACAGTTAAAATAATAAAACACACGTGTATTTTATAACTATCTCACAAACTAAAATTAGATCTATGTAGATGATGTCATTTTAAACGTCATTCACCTTGCCCTATTATAGACAGTAGATGTATGGTGACATAGGATCATTATGAACAACGCTAGGATATTTCTAATCAAATAAAGAAAGCAGAAAAATCCAGCTCACAGATAAAGTCAAAAAAATTGCATTTTATTTTCCAAGGTACATGAAGCAAAAATTAAAATTGTGTGTTCACAAAAAAGAATGCAGGCATCTTTCGACGCGTTTCAAGAGGCAAGCGCTCTTTGTCAAGATTGCTCCAGAAGTGTAGAACTGCAGGTGGTGAGCTGGATTGATTATTTCTAATCAAAGCTGCTTTCATTTTTATTTGAGCGGCTTTACAGCAATGAAAATGGTGGCCAAAATGGCCATACCCCATAAGTAATAGGGTAAATGGCCAAACAAGGTTATCACCTTGATCATTGCTAAACTGAATCACTTCTTCAATCAAGTACATAAAAGAAATGTGTAGAATGTATGATAATAGTAAAAGGCGTAAACATTCATCAGAATAAATATCTATAGCGAAATGTACTATATTTATTAGCCCTGATATACAAGACATAACACATGGCCAACATTTTCCGACATTGCATCTGACTCACAGATATATTTACATCAAGCCTAATTGCTTTGTCTTTAAAAATAGACTAAAACCAAGTGTGGCGGCCAGCATAGTTTTCTCCGCTCACGTAGACAACACCATGCAACACCGAGGGAAGTATTACCTTGGAAATGTAATGTCTCATTATCACATCACTGCAAGGACAACAAAACCTTCACAGGCAAACAGCAATGCCTGAAAAATAATAATCAAGTACTTTTCTTATGTTCAGTTCACCCTGCCAACTGCTTGGCAGTCAGGAACATCCAAGTGGAATTGTTTCTGCACACAACCCTGCTGCAGTGAGGGACAGGATTAAATGGAGAAATACTGACAATGGGTACAAGGGCCTCATTCACACTCTACTGATTGGGTCAGTATTTTGAAAGCCTAAGCACGGACTAGATCTTAAACACAGGGGAAATACAATGGAAATGCGCTCCAGATTTTGGCTTCAAATTACTGATGCAAAAACACTAACAAAATCGGCAACTAAATCTAGATGTAGGAGGAAATAGATTTGTGGAATATTTCCGCGCTGCTGAAGATTGAAGAAATCTGGTACCAAGAGATATTAACAATGCGTTTTTTATTCAACGTGTTTCAAAGTATATCACACTTCTCCAGGCATAACCCATAGGTAAGTGGTTATTCCTGAAGAAGTCTGGTAGACTTTGAAACGTGTCGAATAAAATCGCATTGTTAATATCTGCTGGTACCGGATTTCTTTAATCTTCAGCAGTGCGGAAATATTCCACAAATCTATTTCCTCCTACATCTGCAAATGACCCGTGGATCTGCAGCATCTTATTATCCACATAAATGCGTAAACCTCAACTACATCAGCTACTACCGTTTCAATATCACGTAAGTTTGGTGGATAAGACCCTATTTACGCTTTTTACCTCTCCAGCTCCTTCACAACTAAATGTAGAGTCATTACCCACTGAAAAGTCCACGGACTAAGATACACCAAATATACATTTCCTATGTCAGTTGACGAGCAATAAACAGAATTGCCTAAGGCAACGCATTACATACCTACTAAGCAGACATCCATCACGGTTTAGAAAAGTCATATAGTTTCATCTACATGATTAATGGATCAGAAGCACAAGCACAGGTAGACCGTGAGCTTTATGCCTTGTGATTTATGAAAAACACACAATTATCAATTATAATATATTGCTTCCAGCCGCATCCTCCAACATATTCAATCTAAGAACAAGGCTCCCTTTATCCAGCAATAAAACAATTAATGTTACAAAGCAGATCATTGAATACACATCAAATTTACTTAAAGAGCTTACACTTGAACATAAATTATGTATTAAACCTATAAAATTATCTACATAGCAAGTTAAAAACCTTTGTACGTTCCCTGAATTACTGACGTAGAGCTACACCATTTATTGTAGAGCATTCATACTTCTGCAGTATCTTACATTCACTTCATGTCTACACTGTTATTATTCGGCTTCTTTACATTCTGGGAAGCAGAGTTTTGCATCATTAAGTATACAGTAATTTGTAAAAAAATAATAATGTATAACAAATATTCCTAAAAAATGTTTAGAAAGAGGAGTGGCGTGCATGTCACATACTTGAGGTATCTGCATCAGTAGAATATGGCAGCACATAGTCCATAATACACTGTACATGGTTTTGCCAAGAGAATGAAACCTAAATGATGACACATTCAATATTTTTGATGTTTTAGAGCAATCCTTACTTAATGCTGTTGAGGGTAGGTGCAGATTGCTACTGTGCACATAGCCTACAGCATACATTAGGAGCTTTCCTCGACATATAATGTAACCCTGCCATGGGTGGCCATTCATCAGACCACCACACTTTCGGCCTCAATTTGCCGGAATGTGACTGCATACTGTGTAAAGGGGTTTTCCCACAAACAAAAGTACATTTTAATCAATAGATCTTGGAATAATAATAATTTCCACAATTGGACATGTTCAAATAAAATGTCCCTGTGCTGAGATAATCTTATAAATGTGCCCCTGCTGTGTACTGTGTAATGGCTGTGTCTGACAGTGCAGGAACACGGTCTGATCATACCGGAACATGGTCTGAACATACCACAGCTCCTGGGCAGAGGAGGAAGCAAAAGAGTATATAGACATTACAGCAGGGGATCACAGCCGATTATTTTTGTGAGTCTGTATACTCTTGTAATTGGCTGTGATCCCATGCTGTATTGTCAGGGGTGATGTTGATTGGCATGTCCGATTTCATACTGCCGATCGCTTTGTTCTCCTTTGGAGAGGTCTGTCGGCAGCATTCTCAGAGAACCCGTCGAAATGAGCGCTTCTGTGTATGGGAGAGCCGGCTGAGATAGCTGTCAGCCGAACGATTGGCCAAAACATTGTTTGGCCAACAGCCATCTAATGTGTATGGGTTCTTTAAGATGACAAAATTATGCAGATTTTATAAATTTTGTATGGATAATTGAGCGTCTTTCTAGTGTTTGAAAAGTTTATAAAAGTAGTTTTAAAGTCATGGATTCCAATTACAAATGTCAAACCTAGAGCGTAACACTTTTCAAAAAGGTGAAGATTTTTACATTTCCAAATAATGGTTCATTATCAGCAAAAGCTAATTGAGATTTTTTAATTGAAAGTGGTCTATGAAGGCTTTATTATTTGTGTTCCTGACAGAAGAGTAAAATGAAAGTGTAATCAGAAAGCACATAATCTATTGTAGTGCCACACTACACATGTAGGTAGTCAAGGCCATAATATGACCTATATATAATCACCCCACCATGTGCTTAGATACAGGGTGAGGGCAGTACATTTAATCTTGTGCCACCAGGTGAAAGAACGCATTGCTACAGTCCTGACTAAGTACTGTCACATATAGATCACTGGGTGAACCATAATATTCCCAAAAGAAACAGATAAAAATAGCTTAAAAAAACCCTCCACACATTTTATAAGTATTACAAAGAATCAAGTGACTCAGAAAACCAAAATGTTAAGACAGAGCTTGTCTGGATCTTACTCAGGAAACCTATGATCACTTCCTATTTTCATCATTCATGACACCATGCATGACTCAAATTTACTTCTACTCCATCGGATATTGTCCACTCGCTAAGCCATATGATAGAAAGTGACACCTGTGCCCTGTTGTGTGGGACAACAGACCCATACTGTGTTAACAGCGACCTGGTTTTTTTAAAGACATGTGGTTAACACAGTTTAGCTTTGAAGTATCAGAAGCCATCTGCCCTAACCATAGATCAGAAGGGGCAGCCATACTAAATATAACCCTTTCTTCTAAGCAAATGGGGTCCAAAAGTTTAGCTTAAAAAAAAAAAAAAAAAAAAAAAAAGAGGAAAAAATGCTCCACATTTATTTGCCCAACTACTTGCGTTACTCCTAGGCTCCTCATACTCAGATTCACATTGCAGAAAAGATTACGTACATGAAAATGCACAATTGCCATCTTAAAGGAGAAAATGGAAAAAAACTGATGAAAAAGCTGATATAAAAGCCTTGCTTGGATGTGATCCCATCACTCACTCGTAGATTGTCAAGATCTTACACAGTGTTTGCGAGGAGCTGAGCATCCCGGCTCCCTGGCTTACATCCACGCTCTTGGGCTATATAAAAATGTTTAAAGAATGGAAAAAGAGAACGGAAATAGGATAGTTAATCCTAAATGTATGTTCTTTATTGTATGCCTCTATCTCAGGCCAATATATTTTGGATAAACCCAAAGCCTATGTATATGAAATCAGAGATACATTGTTTTCCTGTTCCAGTGAGTCAGTCTATTATGTTCAGCATTACTTTATACCAATAAATAGTAGAGCTCTCCAGCTGTTGGCCCATGGGCCAGATGACGCCATCAGCTTTTTTGAAGCCCACGCCATCATCCACCATCTTTACAGATGCTTCATTTTTCTGCACACGTTTCTGAGCCACTCCAATGTATCTAATAAAAGAGTGCACTAACCCATTCACATTTAACTGCTTATTATAAGTCTATCAATAAAAACAGTGTAATGACATGTTATCCCACACCTACAACCGCGTACATGCCTGAGCCTGCTGAACTCATGTATCTTCTGAGAAGTCACCTTTCCTTCACCTTTGAGGTGCCTCTACACAAACACTCATTGACATTGAGTGTCAGGCTATGTGCCCACGATGCAGAAACGCTCAGGATTTTTCCTGAGCGTTTCTGCATCTCCCTGGCAGAAACAATGCATGCGGATTGTACATGTGGATTGTACATGCGGATTGTACATGCGTTTTTCCTGCCAGGGACAAGCGGATGTGAAGAGTTCCGCATGCGGGTTGACAAGCGCTTTCCAAGCGATTTTAGCATCACTTGGAAAGTGCATGACAACTTGGTCACACTATATACAGTTATATGAAAAAGTTTGGGCACCCCTATTAATCTTAAGCTTAATGTTTTATAAAAATTGGTGTTTTTGCAACAGCTATTTCAGTTTGATATATGTAATAACTGTTGGACACAGTAATGTTTCTGCCTTGAAATGAGGTTTATTGTACTAACAGAAAATGTGCAATCTGCATTCAAACTAAATTTGACAGGTGCATAAGTATGGGCACCCTTATCATTTTCTTGTTTTAAATACTCTTACCTACTTTTTACTGACTTACTAAAGCCCTTTTTTTGGTTTGGTAACCTCATTGAGCTTTGAACTTCATAGCCAGGTGTATGCAATCATGAGAAAAGCTACTTAAAGTGGCCACTTGCAAGTTGTTCTCCTGTTTGAATCTCCTCTGAAGAGTGGCATCATGGGCTCCTCAAAACAACTGTCAAGTGATCTGAAAACAAAGATTATTCAACATAGTTGTTCAGGGGAAGGATACAAAAAGCTGTCTCAGAGATTTAACCTGTCAGTTTCCACTGTGAGGAACATAGTAAAGAAATGGAAGAACACAGGGACAGTTCTTGTTAAGGCCAGAAGTGGCAGGCCAAGAAAAACATCAGAAAGGCAGAGAAGAAGAATGGTGAGATCAGTCAAGGACAATCCTCAGACCACCTCCAGAGAGCTGCAGCATCAACTTGCTGCAGATGGTGTCACTGTGCATCGGTCAACTATACAACGCACTTTGCACAAGGAGAAGCTGTATGGGAGAGAGATGCGAAAGAAGCCGTTTCTGCAAGCACGCCACAAACCGAATCGGCTGAGGTATGTAAAAGCACATTTGGAGAAGCCAATTTCTTTTTGGAAGAAGGTCCTGTGGACTGATGAAACCAAGATTGAGTTGTTTGGTCATACAAAAAGGCGTTATGCATGGCGGCAAAAAAACACAGCATTCCAAGAAAAACACTTGCTACCCACAGTAAAATTTGGTCGAGGTTCCATCATGCTTTGGGGCTGTGCGGCCAATGCCGGCACCGGGAATCTTGTTAAAGTTGAGGGACGCATGGATTCCACTCAGTATCAGCAGATTCTTGACAATAATGTTCAAGAATCAGTGACAAAGTTGAAGTTACACAGGGGATGGATCTTTCAGCAAGACAATGATCCAAAACACCGCTCCAAATCTACTCAGGCATTCATGCAGAGGAACCATTACAATGTTCTGGAATGGCCATCCCAGTCCCCAGCCCTGAATATCATTGAACATCTGTGGGATCATTTGAAGAGGGCTGTCCATGCTCGGCGACCATCAAACTTAACTGAACTGGAATTGTTTTGTAAAGAGGAATGGTCAAAAATACCTTCATCCAGGATCCAGGAACTCATTAAAAGCTACAGGAAGCGACTAGAGGCTGTTATTTTTGCAAAAGGAGGATCTACTAAATATTAATGTCACTTTTCTTGTGAGGTGCCCATACTTATGCACCTATCAAATTTTGTTTGAATGCAGATTGCACATTTTCTGTTAGTACAATAAACCTCATTTCAAGGCAGAAACATTACTGTGTCCAACAGTTATTACATATATCAAACTGAAATAGCTGTTGCAAAAACACCAATTTTTATAAAACATTAAGCTTAAGATTAATAGGGGTGCCCAAACTTTTTCATATAACTGTAAATCCATGCAACCGGCATGGATTTATACAGTGTGACCGTAAAAGCAAGGCACCCGGGTTTGGAGAAGAGGAGACTCTCCTCCGGACCCGGGTACCATAGTACCTGTAAAAAAAAGAATTAAATAATATACATTATACTTACCTTCCGATGGCCTCCGGTCTCCTTATCCAATGCGTCTTGGCTTGCCGGCAGCTCGCGGTGAACTAAAAGGACCTGCCATGACGTCATTTAGTCATGTGACGGGTCACGCGACCGCCGACGTCAGCGGTCGCGTGACCCGTCACATGACTAAATGACATCACCGCAGGTCCTTTTTAGACCATCGCGAGCTGCCAGCAAGCCAGGACGCATCGTTAAGGACACCGGGGGCCATCAGAAGGTAAATATAATGCATATTTTTTATTTTATTCTTTTTTTTTACAGGTACTATGGTACCCAGGTCCGGAGGAGAGTCTCCTCTTCTCCAAACCCGGGTACCATCCACACATTGAAACGCATGGAATCCACATCTGCAGATGCAGTGATGCGGATGTCATGCGGTCCAATGCATGTCAATGGAGGCGAAAATAATTGGCAGTGCTGTGGATTTTTCCACAATGATAATCCGCAGTGGAAATTTCTGCAGCATGTGCACAGCACATGCGGATCATCATTGGGGAACATGGCAGGCCTTCCACCATGCGTTTCTGCAGCGGAATTGCCGCTGCGGAAATGCTTAAAAAATGCATAGTGGGCACACAGCCTCACACACACTGGGGTTTGAAGTCACAAGCATCAAAGATTTCAGTCTTGTCATTTCAAGAGAACGATATAAAGAAAATAAACAAGAAGAAAACTAACTGGAAATACTCAATGCGATCTGCCAGCTCAAGAAAAAGTGCCTTATCTATGAGCTCACTACTCTATGCAAGTTGTTCCCGCAGAGCACATCTCTTACTCCTCATTCAGTCGTCAATGATTATTTACATACGAAAAACAAAAAATGGTCCAACAGTCATTAGTGTTTTATCAACAAATTTTTATCAGTGTTTTGTCAGTTTTTACCATCATTGTTTCATCAGCGATTTTGATCTGGTTGATGTGATTTTGTAGCACCCTGAGGACTCGGCTGCTACAGGGGTATTACACCTCAAGCCAGAGGTGTGGTATTCCACTCCCGGGTAAGGATGGAGTGTGGAACTGAGCTAGTAGGCTGCATGCACTACATACATCCCATTTCCGGGGGACAGATCAACGGTACTCCCACCAGTTTATGTGCAGGTACGACTGCGTCTGTCCCTGGCTGGAGTGGGAGGGGGGGTGGAACATCCCAGTAGTGTAGGGGCAGATAGGGGGAGCAGTCTGGGTAAAGCTAGGAGCTCATTGGGTGCTGGTCACCTGAGCTCACACATAGAGGGAGTATATAAGGTGGGCACCATCTTAGAACAGGGTTGTTGTTGTTCAGTTCAGGCAGAGGAGAAGAGCAGAGGAGCTCAGCCAGAAGGGCTGACAGGGAGCTGTGGCTCTGGCTGGGCCCAGCTCCAGAGCAAGGCCTGCTGAGAGAGAGAGAGAGGAGTCAGAAGGACCCAGAGAGGAAACAAGAAGGAACCCCAAGATCCCAGAATACAGACAGAAGGGTGAAGGGTTGGCGGACCAGGGTACCGGAACCCAAGCTGGCATTCTCTTGGCATTCTCTTGATGAGCTTCAAGAGGTAGTCACCGGAAATGGTCTTCCAACAATCTTGAAGGAGTTCCCAGAGATGCTTAGCACTTGTTGGCCTTTTTGCCTTCACTCAGCGGTCCAGCTCACCCCAAAACCATCTCGATTGGGTTCAGGTCTGGTGACTGGAGGCCAGGTCATCTGGCGTAGCACCCCATCACTCTCCTTCTTGGTCAAATAGCCCTTACACAGCCTGGAGGTGTGTTTGGGGTCATTGTCCTGTTAAAAAATAAATGATGGTCCAACTAAACGCAAACCGGATGGAATAGCATGAAGCTGCAAGATGCTGTGGTAGCTATGCGGGTTCAGTATGCCTTCAATTTTGAATAAATCCCCAACATTGTCACCAGCAAAGCACCCCCACACCATCACACCTCCTCCTCCATGCTTCACGGTGGGAACCAGGCATGTAGAGTCCATCCGTTCACCTTTTCTGCGTCGCTCAAAGACATGGTAGTTGGAACCAAAGATCTAAAATTTGGACTCATCAGACCAAAGCACAGATTTCCAATGGTCTAATGTTCATTCCTTGTGTTCTCTAGGACAAACAAGTCTCTTCTGCTTGTTGCCTGTCCTTAGCAGTGGTTTCCTAGCAGCTATTTTACCATGAAGGCCTGCTGCACAAAGTCTCCTCTTAACAGTTGTTGTAGAGATGTGTCTGCTGCTAGAACTCTGTGTGGCGTTAACCTGGTCTCTAATCTGAGCTGCTGTTAACCTGCAATTTCGGAGGCTGGTGACTCGGATAAACTTATCCTCAGAAGCAGAGGTGACTCTTGGTCTTCCTTTCCTGGGGCGGTCCTCATGTGAGCCAGTTTCTTTGTAGCGCTTGATGGTTTTTGCAACTGCACTTGGGACACTTTCAAAGTTTCTCAATTTTTCGGACTGACTGACCTTCATTTCTTAAAGTAATGATGGCCTCTCATTTTTCTTTACTTAGCTGCTTTTTTCTTGCCATAATACAAATTCTAACAGTCTATTCAGTAGGACTATCAGCTGTGTATCCACCAGACTTCTGCGCAACACAACTGATGGTCCCAACCCCATTTATAAGGCAAGAAATCCCACTTACTAAACCTGACAAGGGCACACCTGTGAAGTGAAAACCATTTCCGGTGACTACCTCTTGAAGCTCATCAAGAAAATGCCAAGAGTGTGCAAAGCGGTCATCAAAGCAAAAGGTGGCTACTTTGAAGAACCTAGAATATAAGACATATTTTCAGTTGTTTCACACTTTTTTGTTAAGTATATAATTCCACATGTGTTAATTCATAGTTTTGATGCCTTCAGTGTGAATGTACAATTTTCATAGTCATGAAAAATCTTTAAATGAGAAGGTGTGTCCAAACTTTTGGTCTGTACTGTACATTTTTGCTGTGATTTTTTGCCCCCTTTCACTTGCATGGGTAAATATGCTGCAAAAACGCTGAAAGAATTGAGATGCTGCAAATTTGAAACCGCGTCAAATATGCAAAGAAAAATTAAACAGCGTGTGCATGAGACTTCAGGAATCTCAATTACTTTGCTGGGATAGTAAAATGCTGCGTTTTTTTCATGGCAAAAAACGCAATGTGTGAACATAGTGACTCAGTCACTGAGCTCAGTGATTAGCTGCAGTGGTGAAGTGTGCTGTTGATGTGCCAAAGCACTGATACTGGAGCTGCGTTGGACAGCCGAAGTCTCCCGACTTCACCATACACAGGAATGCTTGGCTTGGCCGAGAGTTCCAGTGTTTTGTATGAGAGAGTCGTGCTATTCTCCACTAGCAGGAGCTTATCTCCATGCTGGACAAAAGAATTGGAATTGAAATTCAACAGGCTGGATCCTTCTCTCCCCTGACATCATCTGATCGGGAGTGTTGACTTATCTAATGTGTATGGGAACCTATTCAGATCTTTAACAAAGTTCTCATTGTGCATCACACAGCACCAGTATGGCGCAGAGAATTTCCTTTAATTTGACATCCTTAAAACCCTGATTCTCAAACCACTAAAGAACTCAAGATTAGACAAGTGATTGGCTGCAGTGGTGCATGGGCTGTGATGGTTGTAGTTAATATGAACAGAAGCCCAGTGGGGAGGATCAGGGGATGCAGCAGTACAACGGTCATTCTTAATTATTTATTTTACCACGACTTCTGCTTGTGTGCAGCTTTGTAATGAACTCAGACGACCCTTTTACTGGATATTTTAGCTTCTATTTCATTCCTGTATTATAGTAACACAATAAGTCTGTAAATGACGGTATAAACATGATCTGATGAACAAAAGTTACTCATACTACATGCAGATTACGGTTTAGTCCTCGTGCTGTCATGTATGCCTAATCCATAGACTATGACAACAAACCACAAAGCAATATCCAGACTATGACAGACTAAAAAAAAAAACCCATCAATGTAAGATTATTTAATGACTATACAAAACAATATGTAAAACAGTATTCATTAATTAGCAGTGGGTTGTATCCAACCAAATGAGTCATTGTACTCAATGAAGGAAAGCATAAACATATGTTTGGTGTCTTCCAGATACCGTAACTAGCACACGCCACTAATAACGAAGGCCACAACAAAAATCTCTAATGATCCAACAGTTAATGATAGGCACTTACTAAAACAACTGGTGCCGACCAATGGGAAAGTAGTAAAGAGCAGATTCATTCAGATGGTAATATAGACATAACACAAACACTATAAAAGAAACATGACACAAGAAAATATCTACAACACTATATCCACTGTCGCTGCAGATCAGCATCATCGATGAGATATATGGGAACACTGTGGCACGGGGCAAACCTTCTCTAAGGTCAGCATAACACAAGAGGCACAATGTAAGGCAGGAATAGGGGTTATAAGCAGCCAGTCCTCTCATGTCACCACTTGTAGGCACTGCGCCTCGCTCCCCCACAGCCCCTTACCATGATATATTCAGGACTCCTCCAGGTTCCTTTGTTCCTTACCAGCAAAGTTATGAGAGAAAGAAATAGCTCCAGGGTAACAAACTCATTTACCTGCAGATCTATCTATCTATCTATATACCTTGTATAGCTAAATCTCAATAACCCGTATACAGAATAACAGCCAATGTCCTAAAATAGAGCTACACAGAGGGCTGACGTGTTTGTAGGCTTGCTTCTATAGATACACGTACTGGGATAGATAAATCAATGTAAAATCACTGCTGCCAGTGACAGGTCATAAATTGATTTTTGGAATGTGACACAAAAATGGTGTTATCGGTTCTATATAAATGTAAAAAATGGCGCAGACAAATTACACACTTGCCAGGCAGCAGTTGTTTCACACAAGAGTGGCAGTTTTATAGCGCACCCCACAGTCGTGAGAATACAGAGCAGATACAGGCAATGAGAGGAGCGTTTGGGCTGCGGCTATGCAGACTCGTCACGTGATCTGCATGCAACGTTGTCATCTCAAGTATCGTTACTTTACATCATATGTGACATAGGCAGAAAATGTATATGTAAGAGTGACTATAATCCTATATACTGTGACTGACACAGAGATAAATGTCATCCCGCGGCATGCAGGAACGCCACCATACAGTCGTCCCAGACCACGGCTTACAGCCACACTGCTACTCAGTGTCATCCAATGGCCTGCAGCCACTTAGTGTTGTCCCACAGCATGCAGGCGCACCACGTCTTGCAACCCAAAGTCATGCAGCTGCGCAGCCACACAGAGTAGTCCCACACCACGACCTGCAACAGACCATCACAGAGTCGTCACACGCCACAGCCTGTTGTCACGCCACTGTTTGGTGTTGTCCCACGGCCTTCAGTCAGACCACCACTCCCAACTCGTCCCATGGACTGCAGAAATGCTGCCAAAGTCATCCCATACACTGCAATGTTCTCCTTTGGACTATGTCTGTGTCATGATATGGATCACAGCCGTATTGCGACGCAGTACACTTCTATGGAGTACAACTGTACTGTGACTATATAGACACCTATGCAATGCAGTTGGGCCGGGAGTCATTGTATTCCTATGGACTGGAAACATTGGATTCCTAAAGACAGCAACTAAAAATAGTCCTATGAACAGCAGCAGCGGTGCAACTGAATGCACACCTATGTATGGCAGCCGTGGAGCGGCTCACAGCACTCCCATGTACTGCAGCCTTATCTATATCTGGTACTATGTAGAAATAAAAACAAATCTGCTCTTCTTGATGGTCAGCCACAGACATCCACCAAATATTGGGCAGCGCTGGGGTCCTGGGTTCAAAACCCACCAAGGACAACATCTGTAAGGAGTTTGTATGTTCTCCCCGTGTTTGCGTGTTTCCCCCGGGTTCTCCGGTTTTCTCCCACACTCCAAAGACATACTGATAGGTAATGTAGATTGTCAGCCCCAATGGGGACAGTGATGATGATGTCTGTGAAGCGCTGTGAAATTAATGGCGCTTTATAAAAGGAGTAAAATAAATAATTAGTAATGACACGCTTATGGCACTACCCACCATACGTGAAAGCACATAGTGTAATATAAGGTCTGCGACCAGCTAAGGGAAGAAGGGGGTCCAGCTGGAGATTAGAATAACGTTTCTATCTTGGGGGGTCTTTTCCAAGCCATGGCCACCCTATGCTGATTGATATCTGGAGATCCCGCCAGGGCCTGGATGGCACTCACCCTCTGCCATCCCACCAGGGTCTGGATGGCACACACCCTCTGCCATCCCACCAGGGCCAGGCACACACCCTCTGCCATCCCACCAGGGCCAGGCACACACCCTAGGACAGTGCCCACACTGGCTGTACCTTTCACTTGGCTCTCATATTCAGCAATTATTTCTTTGTCTTTCTTGAACCTGCTTGGGGCAGACATGTTCGTGCACTTCCTGGGCACTTGGACGGATTCGGATTCTTTATGGTCTTTGTTCAGTGCCAATCCTGGAAGTTGCCCACTGGGTATCCAGAGATGGGGCTCACTCCGCTGAAGTTTTCTGGAAGACGAGTCTTGAGGTCATCCAATAAGCCATGTTATGAGCCCAGGAGAATGGAGGGGCACCAGGGCACTGAGGAGGCCGGCAGTGGTGCCGGGGGGGCTAGGAGCGGGGAGGTAGCAGTGTAGTACAGGGGGCACACAGGGATGACTGGGCACGGTGCCGGTAGTCTGCAGGCAGGCACACTGGAGGGCTCCACGTTAGAAGTAGTAGTCGGAGCAGGGAGGGAAGGTCACTTCTAGGAGCAGCATATACTGACTACAATGGGAGCAGTGAGATGATGAATGGCAGCCAGTGGCATGCTCAGAGCCGCTCCACAACAAAGACCCGGAGTAAGCCCGGCAGCTCCAAGCAAAGAGTGAGACGACACCGCACCGTCACAGGGGGGCGCAACAGCAATTCTACCCCTTTCCTTCCCTGACACCCTCAGTGTCTGAACGCAGCACAGCACTGCGCCGCCAGACTGCGAGACTCGGCTGGGAGGCAGAGGGAGGAGCTAGTCCGTCACCCGCCCCGCTCACCGGCACAGCCGGGATCTGGAGCTGCTGACAGCTCCTGCAGCCAATCAGCAGTGAGGCCCACAAGCGGGGCGGAGCTTGTTACTGCTTATTTGCACAGTGACTGCTGGAGCAGAAGGCTGCGCACGTACGGTAGATAGTGCGGCTCTGTTTGACTGCGCGGAGTGCAAGGGGGGAGGCCGGGGGCCTGTACTGCCGGGGCTTCGGGGCTCCCCTCACAGTGTATGAAGCCGTGGACGACTAACACCCTAGCCCCACTCCCTGGTATCTCTGAGCGGGCGGGTCATTCCACTGGTCAGTGCAGTGGAGACTCTGGGCTGGATATGGAAGGCTTCCCAACTTTCTGAGATAGTTCACATTGCTATTGAGGTCTATTCACACCTACATATTTCCTGCAGCCGATTTTCCACATAGACTCATGATGTCTGGTGTGTGGGTGACATCTGGCTTTGGGTACTAAAGCCGAAAAGATTGTCACAGACACGAACAATCGTTCAATATGGGCATTTGTAGAAAATGGTGTAAAGCTAATGGACTTACCCTAATCTTGAAATCCTTTCCACAATGCTTGTAAGGTAGAACACCGCAGGGACCTCTAGTTTCAGAAACCCCTCTTTCCCAGTTGTAGATTATATACTAGCTGTACTACCCGGCTTCGCCCGGGTTAATAACTGCTGTTAGCAAAATAGAATGTGTTAACAAAAATTTATTCTCCACACAAAAACCACAAAACAAATAGAAAGTTCATTGGCTCTTGAGGAAGCAGTTCTTGTTCTCTTGTCTGCAAGCCTCGCTTCCATCTCCTCAGAAAGTTCATTGGCCTTTGAGGAACAGCTCTTGTTTTCATGTCTGCAAGCCTCGCTTCCCTCTCCTCAGAAAGTTCATTGGCTCTTGAGGAAGCAGCTCTTGTTTTCATGTCTGCAAGCCTCGCTTCCCTCTCCTCAGAAAGTTCATTGGCTCTTGAGGAAGCAGCTCTTATTTTCATGTCTGCAAGCCTCGCTTCCCTCTCCTCAGAAAGTTCATTGGCTCTTGAGGAAGCAGCTCTTGTTTTCATGTCTGCAAGCCTCGCTTTCCTCTCCTCAGAAAGTTCATTGGCCCTTGAGGAAGCAGCTGCTGTTCTCATGTGTGTCAGCCTTGTTTCTCGGTCTTCACATTTTTCATTGGCCCGCAATGCAGCTTTTCTTTTTATACTAGCTATTGAACCCGTTCTCTGCCCGGGTGGCGAGCATTTTTATTGGTATATGGTTTCCCATGCTGGTATGTGCTGCCCCCTCCTGGTATTTGTGCTGCCCCCACCATCCTATCCTGGTATGCATGGCACCCCTCACCCCCCAATCCTGGTATGCATGGCACCCCTCACCCCCCAATCCTGGTATGCATGGCACCCCATCCCTCATCCCTATCCTGGTATGTATGGTATCCCTCATCCTGGTATGCGTGCCCCCCCCCAATACCGGTATGCGTGGCACCCCTCATCCCCCCCCAATCCCAGTATGCGTGGCACCCCTCACCCCCCCCCAAATCCCGATATGCGTGGCACCCCTCATCCCCCCAAATCCCGGTATGTGAGGCACCCCTCATCCCCCCCCAATTCCGGTATGCGTGGTACCCCTAACCCCCCAATCCTGGTATATGTATGGTCCCCTCACCTAACAATCCTGGTATATACATGGTCCCCTCACCCCACAATCCTGGTATGTGTGGCCCCCTCATCACTTTCACACATGCAAAAAAAAATAAACACTTATACTCACCTTTCTTCTCTGTACTCCAGCTCTTTTGCGTCCTGTTCTGCCGGAGGCAGGGGGAGGATGCGGCACCGGAGCATCGCGCTGTCCAGCGCCATTTTGCTGAAGACACACTGTAAATGTGTCTTCAGTAAAATGGCGCCGGACAGCGCTATGCGCATGCGCTGATCCGACACCTCCTGCCCTGGTCTCCGGCTAAGAGAGGCGCCGCGGCAACGCTCCTCCCGGTTAGGTAAGTATGACGCCGGAGATCACGGTATGCGTTCAGTGTCTATGCATACCGCGATCTCCAGCGCCATACACTCCTCTTACCTGTAACGGCTGGATGCGGTCTTCTGTCTGGAGCCAGACTGCGACAGCGGGACGCATCCCCCGTTATATTATAGATATCCGTTATTCACCATCCCTGGTGAAGTCTCTTTCTCTTCTCCCAGTGTTGTTTCAGGCACTGAAGTCACATCGGCAGCGCTGCAGGCAATTGGTGAGCTTAGTAGTTTGGGCTGTTGACTCCAGCATAGCTGCTGAACTCCATTATTGGCTGCAGCACTGTCAACATAGTGTCAGCAGACGCTATAGGCAGTGGCACTGATTCAGCGCTGGACCTAGGAGGGGTGAGCATAAGTAGAAGTAGGTTTTTCAGCACTTGGGACAATGATTTAGTTTGACCCCCCCATCGCTCAATCGCATGCTGACTAGCTGCTCTTCCTGATTCTCTCAATGTTCGCGAAATACTACAGCTTCTGCTATTGAGAGAAGTGGGAAGAGAAGTAAGTAAGAAAATTGCATATGAGTGGCCATGTCATGACCACTGGCACCGGCAAGCAGAGCCGAATCCTGACAGTAAGCCTATTACATCTTGTAATTGGGCATGCTACAGTGCTTAATATTATAATTAAAGCAGTGGCGGACACAGATATAAAAGGGCCTGTAAAGAATATTGGAGATAAAATTTCATGCCAATCATTTGTATCCTATTTGGCCGGTGTTTATAAAAACCCCTTCAGTGTGCAGTTGTAACAGAACAGCTAACAGGAGCAGGGGGGTCAAGAGTCAAAAGGCTGTGAATGACAGATCTCACACCTTGACCAGCTCAGAGCAGAACAAAAGTTGCAGCCATGGGGGAAGGGGGAGTTTAAGTTCAGTAACATGATGTGAATGACCTAGGACCCAGCTGGAAGCCGATGCCTTTGAGGCCCAGCACACACAGGGTCGAGTATCAAACCGGTAATTGACATGCTCCATCTGCTTATACCTGTTGTACTATACCCTGTATTTGCATATCTGACCATGATATATGTATAACCATTTTGTATATTGTGTATTGTTTAGTGTGCCCTTAAGGTGATTAAATATATAATTTAACCATGGGCTGCTCTTTTATCTCGATCCACGAATCCACATGTCCGTTTCTCGGTTTAAATTTCCATTCTACCGGGGCTGGTTTCTGGCCCGTTATAATTCCCATTACCGGACCGAGCTTATATTGAACGAGGAACTGGTGGCAGTTCTACCGGGCTGTTAAGGTTCTGTTTCTCTGGGGCTAGTGAAAGGGGCCTCTCAGCCTGTCAGGGTTGTGGGTGAGTGTGGTGCCACGTCAGTGACTGTGTGGGCGCCACCTCCTCTCTCACTTCCTGTGCCTTGCAGGGCCCATGTGGACAGGAGGCGTCTGTGTAAAACTGTGCCAAGCTGACCTTACGTGCCCCCAGGGAGTGCGGAACGTCAAATTGGTACAAGTGGGGAGACCTTACCACGTGATCGCGCTGACGTAATATTGACGTCAGGCGGGGTGGTAAGGTGCGGATCCTTCACAGGTGGCAGCGGTGGGATTCTGCGTGAGCTCTCTGGTGCCATCCTTCACAGGGCCCCTGTACAAGAACAGTATATGGGCCATTTGCAGTCCAATAGATCTGCTATGACAGAAGTTCTTTGCTGTTTTGAAGGTAGAAGTGGGCCCTCTTACCACTTTGGTCCCTGTGCCTAGTCACTCTATGTAACTGCAGACTTCTGAGTCTTCACATCATGCGTGTTATGTTCTGCTACCAAAGCTAAGGAAAGAGAGGAGATCTGTCCCTACTATGAGACTCAGCTGAATCCCTACGATGTAACAGGGAACCTGATCCTGCGATCAGACCTGCTAAAGTCCTAATCTAGTCTGTACGAAGACCTATAGATGTGGGGATGGAATCCCTACAAGTACTAAGGACTGGGAGGAATATGGGACACCTCCTAACAGAAATAGTAGCAGACAGACGAACAAACAAAATAGATAGAACATAGAGGTCCGAAGACCAAGCAAACTAACAGAGTTAGATACAGAGCACAGGCTAGCTAGAAAGTAGATATACAATGAAGTCCAGCAAAGCCAGAAGGGCGGAGCAGGACTAAATAGGCCAACAAGGTCATGTGACCAGCAAAGGAAAAAAAAACCTAACAGCAAGGTTCTAACAGTACCCCCCCTTCTAAGAGGATCCTCCGGATCCCCTAGGACCAGGCTTATCAGGAAATCTCCTGTGAAACGCTCTGATAAGTCTGGACGCGGAAACATCATCTGACCTCACCCAAGAGTTATCCTCGGGTCCGAAACCTTTCCAGGCCACAAGATACTGCAAACTACCTCTATACCGTCTAGAGTCAAGGATGCGAGAAATTTCATATTCCCCGTCCTCCACCACCGGAGGAACAGAGGCAGAGGCGTCACCATCCGACACAACAGCTTTTTTTAACAGAGAGACATGAAAGACCGGATTAATTCTCCAGGAGGTAGGAACCTCCAACCTAACAGCAGATTGGTTGACAACCTGAAGCACCTTAAAGGGCCCTACAAACTTGGGACCCAATTTCTTAGAAGGAATCCTCAACCGCAGATTCCTAGAGGACAACCAAACCATGTCACCAACAGCGAACAAAACCTCCTGTCGTTTCCTATCAAAGTAGTCTTTAGATTTTCTGTTGGCCTCCTGAAGATTAGCACGCACATCCGTCCAAACTCTTTCCAAATCACCGGAAAAATTCTCCTCCTCAGGCACGGCAGATCCCAACTTGGAGAACGACCCAAACGACGGATGTCTCCCAGAACAACAAAAAAAAGGCGAACAACCAGCAGAAGAAGATGTATGATTGTTCAGAGCAAATTCGGCAAGTGGCAGAAACTCAGACCACCCCTCTTGATTGTCTGCCACAAAACAACGCAAGAACTGCTCAACATCCTGGTTTTTCCTTTCTGTCTGGCCATTAGATTCAGGATGATATCCGGACGAAAACAACAAATGAATTCCCAACCTGTCACAAAAGGCACGCCAAAAACGAGCCACGAACTGAGGACCCCTATCAGAAACAATGTCAGTAGGAACGCCATGAAGTCTGACAATTTCCTTGACAAAGGCCTTAGCGAGAGTTTTAGCGCAGGGCAGTTTGACGAAGGGAACCAAGTGACACATCTTGCTAAAGCGGTCCACGACCACCCAGATGACAGTAAAACCCTCAGAGGGGGGAAGGTCAGTTATAAAGTCCATAGCCAAATGTGTCCAAGGAGCACTGGGGACCTCCAAAGGACAAAGCAACCCCGCAGCAGGAGTATGTGAGGACTTAGATCTAGCACATATAGTACATTGGCGCACCCACTTAATGACTTCCTTCTGCCAACCAGGCCACCAAAAACTGCGACCCACCAGTCTCTTGGTCTCAGAGATTCCGGGATGACCTGCCAACCGAGATTCGTGACACTCAACAAACAAATCTCTCCTAAAGGTCTCAGGCACAAACAACCTCCCATGAGGAGTGTTAGATGGGGCATTCTCCTGAGCTTTAAGAATTTCATCTTCCAAAACGGAGTCTAAAGCAGCTATCACAACACCTTCTTGTAAAATGTTTTCCTCTTTCTCAGCACCGACTATGGGAGAAAAACTGCGAGACAAGGCATCCGCCTTAACATTCTTAGTACCAGGGATGTAAGTAACGGAGAAATTAAACCGCGAGAAAAACAGTGCCCACCTAGCCTGACGGGCATTCAGGCGCTTGGCAGCATCAAGATATATCAGATTTTTATGATCCGTAAGAACCTGAACGGGAAATTGCGCACCTTCCAAGAAGTGGCGCCAGTGTTCAAATGCGAGTTTAATAGCCAATAATTCCCGATTACCAATATCGTAATTCAATTCAGTCTCCGAAAATTTTTTTGAAAAAAAGGCACAGGGATGTAATCCATCCCCGTTATCCTGAGACAATACTGCGCCAACCCCCACAGAGGAAGCATCAACCTCAACCAAAAACGGCCTAGTAACATCAGGCTGCATAAGGATGGGAGCAGAGGTGAACCTCTCCTTGAGATACACAAAAGCTTCAATGGCCTCAGAAGACCACTGAACCGCATCAGCACCTTTCCTGGTGAGATCAGTCAGAGGTTTGACAATACTAGAAAAATTTTTTATGAACTTTCTATAGTAATTGGCGAAACCCAAAAACCTCTGTATCGATTTCAAACCAATAGGCCTAGGCCATTCCTGCACAGCCTGAACCTTAACCGGATCCATCTCAAAACCTTTGCTGGAGATAATGTAGCCCAAAAAGCTAATTCTCTGTACAGCGAACTCACATTTCTCCAGCTTAGCAAAAAGCGAATTGTCCATTAATAACTGTAATACCTCACGCACGCTCCGCCAATGAGACTCCAGATCTGGCGAATAAATCAAAATGTCATCCAAATACACAACCACATTTTTACCGATCAAAGGTCTAAGGATGTCATTAATCAGATTCTGAAAAAATGCAGGAGCATTAGTGAGACCAAAAGGCATAACCAGATTCTCAAAATGACCCACAGGAGTGTTAAAAGCAGTCTTCCATTCATCACCCTCCTTCATGCGCAACAGATTGTATGCCCCCTTAAGGTCAATTTTAGAGAACCACTTGGCCCCCAATAACTGGTTAAACAGATCAGGAATCAATGGCAGTGGGTAAGGATTGCGTACCGTAATTTTGTTAATCTCACGAAAATCCAGACAAGGACGTAAACCGCCGTCCTTTTTTTTTACAAAAAAAAATCCAACCGCCACAGGAGACTTAGAGGGCCTAATGTGACCGGCGGCCAAGCTTGTCTGTATGTATTCCTCCAAAGCCTTCCTCTCAGGAATAGTAAGGTTAAATAAACGACTCTTAGGAAGAGTCGCTCCAGGGACAAATTCAATAGAACAATCATAGTCTCTATGGGGAGGCAAAACCTGCGATTCCTTCTCAGAAAAAACTCTCCAAAAATCCTGAATAGGAACAGGCAATTCTCCCCTATCCAAAGCTGCAATACGCCCGTTACAACACTTGTCATAACATTTATGGCTCCAGGATTTAATTTCACTGGTAGACCAATCCAGTACAGGATTGTGAAATTTTAACCAGGGCAAACCCAATATTACTGGAGAAGGCAAGTTATTCAACACTACCAAATCCAATTTCTCATGGTGAACACCATTAATAGTGAGAGGAAATTCACTGACCTTGAGAGTAATATTCTTTAAAGGGGAGCCATCCACAGAAACCACAGCAATGGGGGATGACAAAGGTTCAGGTTTTAAATTGAGTTTTTCCACGAATCCCCCATCAATTACATTCAGTGTAGACCCGCAATCAACAAACACCCGAAATTCCATTAATTTTTCCTGAGCAATCGTGGAAGCAGCTAAAAATATACCCTTGGAATTTAAACAGGCAATACGGGCGTGACTGACCATTTTTTTTTCTTTCTTCATACGAAGCTCACAGGCTTTTATCAAATGACCAGATTTTCCGCAGTAGAAACACAAGCCTTGCGAAAAACGACGGTCTTTTTCTTGAGAGCGAGGTGCCACCGATCCAATCTCCATCGGTTCACCACTGTTAGTACACACATTATCATAACCAGAAACTGACATAGCAGAGGATTTGCTCTCATTAACCCTAGCACGCAGTCTTCTATCCACCCGTATAGCTAATTGCATAGCCTGTTGCAAATCTTCAGGTGTAGGATAAGCAATTAGCAGGTCTTTAACCCTTTCACTGAGCCCAGCAAGAAATAGACTTTTCAGAGCAGAATCGTTCCACCCTGTTTGAGTGGACCAACGACGAAAATGTGTACAATATTTTTCCACATTACCCGATCCTTGTTTTAGACATCTCAACTCAGTCTCAGCTGATGCGACACGGTCAGGATCATCATATAATAGTCCCAAAGCAGAAAAAAAACTATCCACTGATCTGAAGCATGAATCACTAGGTTGCAAAGAAAAGGCCCACTCCTGAGGCTCTTTGCGCAAAAGTGACATTATGAACCCTACGCGCTGGGATTCATCCCCAGAGGACTTAGGTCTCAAACGAAAATACAATAAGCAAGCATTTTTAAATGAAAAAAATTCTCGGTGTTCACCAAAAAACAAATCCGGCAAACATACCTTAGGCTCCAAGAAATGTGCTCCAGGACAGTTACTCACGTGCTGACGGAGCTCGGCCACCTCCAGAGAGAGTCCCTGCAGGCGATGAGCCAAATGCTGAACCGACACCATGATGGAACAGAAAAATCTTTCCTTAGAGAATTTGCTGGCTGGACTTACTGTTATGTTCTGCTACCAAAGCTAAGGAAAGAGAGGAGATCTGTCCCTACTATGAGACTCAGCTGAATCCCTACGATGTAACAGGGAACCTGATCCTGCGATCAGACCTGCTAAAGTCCTAATCTAGTCTGTACGAAGACCTATAGATGTGGGGAGGGAATCCCTACAAGTACTAAGGACTGGGAGGAATATGGGACACCTCCTAACAGAAATAGTAGCAGACAGACGAACAAACAAAATAGATAGAACATAGAGGTCCGAAGACCAAGCAAACTAACAGAGTTAGATACAGAGCACAGGCTAGCTAGAAAGTAGATATACAATGAAGTCCAGCAAAGCCAGAAGGGCGGAGCAGGACTAAATAGGCCAACAAGGTCATGTGACCAGCAAAGGAAAAAAAAACCTAACAGCAAGGTTCTAACAATGCGCACTGCACACTGTCAGTAGTTTCTGGACCTGCGGTAAGAGCGGGTGGTCATATGACCACAAATATGCGATTTGCATACTTCCGGCCACACTCAGTAGACATGCTGAACCTCGCGCAGTATAAATGAATTGAGTGAGACAGTGCATGTCTAGTCAGCACGTGACGGCATGTATGCAAATCACATACTTGTGGTTACATGACCTACCGATCCTGGCACCAATACTAAGGCTATGTTCACACATTGCGTTTTTTCAGCGCTATTTTCTGCAGCAAAACCTGATCTCTTGGCAGGAAAGAAGCTGCATCAAAAACACAAGTTTTGGTGCATTTTTCAGGATCCAAAAGTTCAGCTTTGCTTCCACCACAGAAACCTGAACACAGGTCACCAATGCAAGACATACACTACCGTTCAAAAGTTTGGGGTCATTTAGAAATTTCATTATTTTTGAAAGAAAAGCAAAAATTTTTTCAATAAAGCTAACATTAAATGAATCAGAAATATACTCTGTACGTTGTTAATGTGGTAAATGACTATTCTAGCTGGAAATGTCTTGTTTGTTTTTTTTGCAATATCTACATAGGTGTATAGAGGCTCATTTTCAACAACCACCACTCCAGTGTTTTAATGGTACATTGTGTTTGCTAACTGTGTAAGAAGGCTAATGGATGTTTAGAAAACCCTTGCACAAGTATGTTAGCCCAGCTGAAAACGGTTTGGCTGATTTGAGAAGCTATAAAATTGACCTTCCTTTGAGCTAGTTGAGAATCTGGAGCATTACATTTGTTTGTTCTATGAAACTCTCAAAATGGCCTTAAAAAGAGAACTTTCATGTGAAACTTGACAGTCTATTCTTGTTCTTAGAAATGAAGGCTATTCCATGCGAGAGATTGCGAAGAAACTGAAGATTTCCTGCAACAGTGTGTACTACTCCCTTCAGAGGAGAGCACAAACAGGCTCTAACCAGAGTAGAAAGAGAAGTGGGAGGCCCACAACTGAACAAGACAAGTACATTAGAGTCTCTAGTTTGAGAAATTGACACCTCATAGCTCCTCAACTGGCAGCTTCATTAAATAGTACTCGCAAAACCCCAGTGTCAACATCTACAGTGAAGAGGCGACTCCGGGATGCTGGCCTTCAGGGCAAAGTGGCAAAGAAAAAGCCATATCTGAGACTGGCTAATAAAAGGAAAAGATTAATATGGGCAACAGAACACAGACATTGGACAGAGGAAGATTGGAAAAAAGTTTTATGGACAGACGAATCAAAGTTACAGGTGTTTGGATCACACAGAAGAACATTTGTGAGACGCAGAACAACTGAAAAGATGCTGGAAGAGTGCCTGACGCCATCTGTCAAGCATGGTGGAGGTAATGTGGTGTTCTGGGGTTGCTTTGGTGCTGGTAAAGTGGGAGATTTGTACAAGGTAAATGGGATTTTGAATAAGGAAGGCTATCACTCCATTTTGCAACGCCATGCCATACCCTGTGGACAGCGCTCGATTGGAGCCAATTTCATCCTACAACAGGACAATGACCCAAAGCACACCTCCAAATTATACATGAACTATTTAGGAAAGAAGCGGGCAGCTGGTATTCTATCTGTAATGGAGTGGCCAGCGCAGTCACCAGATCTCAACCCCATTGAGCTGTTGTGGGAGCAGCTTAACCGTATGGTACGCAAAAAGTGCCCATCAAGCCAATCCAACTTGTGGGAGGGGCTTCAGGAAGCAAGGGGTGAAATTTCTCAAGATTACCTCAGCAAATTAACAGCTAGAATGCCAAAGGTCTGCAACGCTGTAATTGCTGCAAAGGAAGCATTCTTTGACGAAAGCAAAGTTTGAATGAGAAAATTATTCTTTCTAATAAAAATCATTATTTCTAACCTTGTCAATGTCTGGACTATATTCTCTAATGATTTTGCAACTCATTTGATAAATAAAAGTATGAGATTTCCTGGAAAACACAAAATTGTCTGGGTGACCCCAAACTTTTGAATGGTAGTGTATGTGAAACTATATTAACCTGAATTCCAAATGTAACAGTGGGGGGAGGTGAATTGTTCAGGAATAGTTTACCTAAGACACTAGGAGTGAATTGAGTTTGTATGACACTATTTACTTTCACAAAATGGTCTGCTATTCAGTTGCACATGCGTTGTTCAGTTTCACACCTCCCTGGACCACAGGTATGGTTGAATCTCACATGTAGCTCAGCCAATGTTTACACTGTACACATCACTAATTTAATTAAACTGTCCTAATCCAAACTACCATCTCAGTGGCCAAGACAAGATGGTAAAATCACAAAAATAAGTGTTTCACATACTGTTGTACTTGCTTATTTTCACTAAAACTGCAGCAAAACCTGATAACTATGTTCATACTAGGCATTTTTATCTGCATTTTTTCACTACCCATTACTTCCAATGGGTGAAAAACGCTGAAAGAATGCACAAAATACTGATCAAACAAAAACGAAGGTGTGTGCATGAGATTTCTGGAATCTCATAGACTTTGCTGGTACTGTCAAACATAACTGAAAAAATTGAAAAATAGCAATGTGTGAACATAGCCTAACAGTGTGCAAGTTATGGAATGTTTAATGTGTACAGAATCAGAACCAATAACACAGAAATATATTACCAGAAACACCATCAGTATAGAAACACATCAGCAGGACCCCCATCTGTACAGAAATAAATCACCAGAACCATTATCAGTACATGAATACATTGGAGCGTTTACTTTACCAACGTTCATTCACTGCGCCTAAGCGATGCTGGAGAGTGACATCAGTTGTGTGATCAGATGAACTGAAAAAAATCAGACGGCACACGCATGGTGCTGTGCAATTTTTTTCTCGCACCCATTGACTTGCATTGGCGAATCTTATCCAATATACGCAGCTACAAGCAACATTCTGCAATTGTTTTCTCATCCATATTCAAGATGAAAAAAAAAATTGCAGAACAACACAGAATCATTGAATAACATTAATCAGAGTACAATCCGATTTTTTATCGGATTGCACTTGTCCGATTTATACGCAGGTGAGAACAAGCCCTTAGGCTACATTCCCATAATGAACTTTTGGTGCGTTTTTGATGTTACAGATTTTCTGCACCTATCATTTAAATTAGGTTACTTGTGTTTTTTTCATTGGATTTTTGTGTGCATGAATTTATCACGTTTTTGACGCTGCTTTTTTGTCTCTCTTTGGTGTGTCATGCTTTAAATAAAGCTGCTTTGTTTTTGATACTTCCTGTTTTTTTTTTGCTTTGATAACTTTATTGACATACTTAGGTGCGGATCACATGCGTTTTTGATGTGTTTTCGCAGCGGAAACGCACTAAAAACACGTGCGTTTTTTTGGTGTTGATTTTTCACATTTAATGTAAGTCTATGGGGAAAATCCGCACAGAAAACTCAGCGCATCCACAAGAGAAATTGACATGTTGCGAATTTTAAAAAAATGCACCGCAGGTCAGCTGGAATCACACCAGCGTATGGCATCAGAGACGAGAGCCTCGGATGCGATATGCTAGTGACCCTCGGCTGCTGCTCTGCTGCGAGTGTCTGCTGAGTGCCAGTGCTCTGTGCTCCGATCCTCTCACAGGAGAGAATCTCAGCACAGCTGCGGAGGAGACAGAGACGGTAATTTTTCCATCTCCTCCATGGCATGACTCGGCGTTTATCGGACTGCACTAGTATGACATCCGAGTGCAGTCCGATGTTTGACATGCACCCATAGACTTGTATGGATAAGAGTGAGTCGAGTCTTGCTGCAAATCGCAGCATGCTGTGATTGCTCTCTCATGCCGAATCGGCATGAGAAAATACTGGCAGATCTGAGCAGCCCCATAGAATAACACTGGGCCAAGTGCTATTGATAAAGTGATATTTTATCGCATAGCACTTGGTCGTGTTATATGGTAGTGTGACCCCGGCCTAAGAAAGGCGTCCAGGCCCTCCTTGTACTTGTTTATTCAATGGACCATCACAACATCTTGCGGAAGAGAGTTCAGTCTTATTGCTTTTACGGAAAATAAATTGCTGTCAGCGATGATGGAGAAACCCCCTCAGGTTATGTTCACACATGGAATTTTTGCTGCGTATTTTTATTTGGTATGTATGGTAACAGCAAATGTTTTTCTGAAATCTCATGTGTACGTCGCTTTTTTCCCATGTGTATATGGAGCCTTGTTGCGTTTTTGCCAAGATGCAGAATGTCAACTATTTCGGCACTTTTGCAGCGTTTTTCACCCATTCAAATAAAAGGCAAAACGAAAGTAAAAATGCTGCAAAAAAATTATGTACAACGTGCATATTGTACGCTGCATTTTTAGATCCAACCTTTTTTATTGGTGCAAGAAAAAAAAGCGCCAAAAATGCAATGTGTGAACATGCCCTTAGTTTAGCCCTCATACACCCATGTTGATGTTGGATTATGAGGTTATTTTTATTGGGAAACTACAGAATTGCATCTCTTAGAAAACATGCAAAGATTTTTCCGACAATTGAGGTAAAACTTATTGGCCTATTGTTTCCTTGGTCAATTGCTTCCTTTTTGAAGACTGGCACATTAGCCATTTGCTATGCACTAGTCATGTGGAGCAGACCCTGCCATTCTGTAGTCCTTGAATATTAGAAAAAATGGGCTGTCAATCAATCACGGTTCTGCAGAACTCAGGAGTGTATGTTATCCGGACCCGGTGTTTTGTCTTTTTAAGGCTGCGTGCCCACTATGCGTTTTTCAAGCGTTTTTGCCACGGAATTTCCTCAGCGAAAACGCTTAAAAAACGCTTGGTAATACGTGCCCCATGGTCCCCAATAATAATCCGCATGTGCTGTGCACATGCTGTGGAAATTTCTGCTGCTTATTATCATTGTGGAAAAATACGCAGCATGTCCATTATGTTTGCGGAAACGCGGCGTAATTGCCGCCATTGACTTTCATTGAATCACTTAATATAAGCATGACTACATGGAAAAGAGAAGACTCTACTCCAGACCTGGGTACCATGGTACCTGTTAAAAAAAGAATTTAAAATAAAAAATAAAACATTATACTCACCTTCTGATGGCCTGCGGTCTTCTCTCCGGTGCTCGAGGTGGTGTAAAAGGACCTTCCATGACGTCATTTAGTCATGTGACAGGTCACAACCTGTGGAAGAAGACCGAAGCAGCGCCGATACCAGATGATGACAGCGACTGGTAATTAGAAGACTAGGGGCAGGGAACTTACATTAATGGCAGTACTCCAGCAGTAAAAAAAAAACAGTAGTGGTGCTTTAATGGATAATATTTGGTATCCCTAAACATGCCATCAGTCATTGGTTTTACCTTAGCAAATACTTTAGGAAAGAAGTTGTTAAACAGATTGGCCTTTCACTTATCTTACTCCACCAATTTACAAAGACTATTTTTGTGGGGGCCAATACTGTAATTTTTTAGTCTCTTATTTATGTAGTTTAAGAATATTTTTGGATTATTTTTACTTTGGCAATGAGTCTCTCTGTGTCTGCTACCTTTATCTGTGTTTTTTTTTATTTTATTTTTTACAAATAATACACCAACAGTGTACAGTTACACTTAATGTTTTTTTCTAAAAAAAAAAAAAAAAAAAAAAATACACACAAAGGTCAAAACTGGCAGCAGCGACAAGGTGTTAAGAATTTTACTTATCATATTATTAGAAAAATAAGTTTTAGGCTATATGGCAAATAAAAGTTTTGTGCAATCTTATTCCTATGGGGGAAACTGTGAACTAAAACGTGGTCAATTATTATGAGTCACTAAATTACTCATACTATTCCCTCTAGCAGTAACACAGCCTACTTCATAACTATAAAGTGATGTGTGTTATATGGAATGTAAACTTCAGGAGTGAAAATGAAGTAGTCATCGCGTGCGTTCAGAAATCTTATATTTCAGTTTCTTCACCAATCTGTATCTTGCTTACTATGACACACAATATATAACGTTTTAGGAAGTCTTACTAAGTTCTGCATCATCATCCCTCAATTTTACCCTTTTATGGAATGAAAGAACTGTCATGTGGATGCAATAGAGAGGTAACACCACAGTCATAAGGTTAAGTTCCCATGATGAGTTTTTGACACTGAGGGTCCGATTCATCAAAACTGTTACGCCAGTTTTCTGGCATAAAAAACTTTGAAAAGGCGCAAAATTTTGGGGCAATCAGCGGATGCACTAAAAGTATGCGACTTTTGGTGTTCTCACACTATTTTTACCCAGCTGTGGCAAAGTGGATGAAACTGAGACGAGAGGGGGGCGTGGGAACTACCGCTTGTCATATTCATGATGAGCGGCAAAATTCACTATGCTACAAACCTTTCTCCAGCAGGGGCTGGAGTAGGATTTGTGGCAAGGAGCACACAGAGGTGTATGCCACTTGTCTTAATCAGGAGCATCTGACTCCAGCACATCTCCTTATCAAGACCGGTGTGAACAACGCGGGCCTAGATGTATCGGGCCCTGAAAATTTTTGTTGTTTAAAAAACTCACAACGTCTTACTTACATCAAAGTGGATGGGATTTACATATAACGCCTAGTTGAGGATAGCAGCAAAATGTAGTCTTCTACGTCTTGCTGCCCGCTTCCAATAGGTGTATACGGCTAAAAATTATGTATGACGGGGCACACTGTGACTGTCCGCATCATTATAGTCAACGGCCCCAGTCAACGGGGGTTCGGATGTAAGTCCTGACAGAGCCACTTAACGTAGTGACAAACGGCTTGCGAGCATAGCTTAATCTTGTACCACCAGAAAATTAAATATTATTTGAAAACATTTTAATAGTTTTTTTTCTTATGTCACTAGAAATACATTAGCAGAAGACTGAGGTATTAATGAGAGCTATATTAATTTATTTTTTTCTCTTCTATAGCACCATTAATTCCACAGCGCTTTACAGACATTATCATCACTGTCCCCATTGGGGCTCACAATCTAAATTCCCTATCAGTGTGTCTTTGGAGGGAAGAAAGCGGAGACCCCGGAGGAAACCCACGCAAACATGGGGAGAACATACAAACTCCTTGCAGATGTTGTCCTTGGTGGGATTTGAACCCAGGACCCCGGCGCTGCAAGACTGCAGTGCTAACCACTGAGCCATCGTGGTGCACATATTATACTGCTGGAGGTCAAGATGAAGCTGCTGTGTGACATCAATATGGTTGCCTGTTGATTTTATAATATACAGTACAGACCAAAAGTTTGGACACACCTTCTCAGTTAAAGATTTTTCTGTATGTTCATGACTATGAAAATTGTACATTCACACTGAAGGCATCAAAACTATGAATTAACACAAGTGGAATTATATACTTAACAAAAAAGTGTGAAACAACTGAAAATATGTCTTATATTCTAGGTTCCTCAAAGTAGCCACCTTTTGCTTTGATGACTGCTTTGCACACTCTTGGCATTCTCTTGATGAGCTTCAAGAGGTAGTCACCGGAAATGGTTTTCACTTCACAGGTGTGCCCTGTCAGGTTTAATAAGTGGGATTTCTTGCCTTATAAATGGGGTTGGGACCATCAGTTGTGTTCTGCAGAAGTCAGGTGGATACACAGCAGATAGTCCTACTGAATAGACTGTTAGAATTTGTATTATGGCAAGAAAAAGCAGCTAAGTAAAGAAAAACGAGTGGCCATCATTACTTTAAGAAATGAAGGTCAGTCAGTCTGAAAAAATTGGGCAAACTTTGAAAGTGTTCCCAAGTGCAGTTGCAAAAACCATCAAGCGCTACAAAGAAACTGTCTCACATGAGGACCTCCCCAGGAAAGGAAGACCAAGAGTCACCTCTGCTTCTGAGGATAAGTTTATCCAAGTCACCAGCCTCAGAAATCGCAGGTTAACAGCAGTTCAGATTAGAGACCAGGTCAATGCCACACAGAGTTCTAGCAGCAGACACATCTCTACAACAACTGTTAAGAGGAGACTTTGTGCAGCAGGCCTTCATGGTAAAATAGCTGCTATGAAACCACTGCTAAGGACAAGCAACAAGCAGAAGAGACTTGTTTGGGCTAAAGAACACAAGGAATGGACATTAGACCAGTGGAAATCTGTGCTTTGGTCTGATGAGTCCAAATTTGAGATCTTTGGTTCCAACCATCGTGTCTTTGTGCGATGCAGAAAAGGTGAACGGATGGACTCTACATGCCTGGTTCCCACCGTGAAGCATGGAGGAGGAGGTGTGATGGTGTGGGGGTGCTTTGCTGGTGACACTGTTGGGGATTTATTCAAAATTGAAGGCATACTGAGCCAGCATGGCTACCACAGCATCTTGCAGCGGCATGCTATTCCATCCGGTTTGCTTTTAGTTGGACCATCATTTATTTTTCAACAGGACAATGACCCCAAACACACCTCCAGGCTGTGTAAGGGCTATTTGACCAAGAAGTAGAGTGATGGGGTGCTACGCCAGATGACCTGGCCTCCACAGTCACCAGACCTGAACCCAATCGAGATGGTTTGGGGTGAGCTGGACCGCAGAGTGAAGGCAAAAGGGCCAACAAGTGCTAAGCATCTCTGGGAACTCCTTCAAGATTTTTGGAAGACCATTTCCGGTGACTACCTCTTGAAGCTCATCAAGAGAATGCCAAGAGTGTGCAAAGTAGTTATCAAAGCAAAAGGTGGCTACTTTGAAGAACTTAGACTATAAGACATATTTTCAGTTGTTTCACACTTTTTTGTTAAGTATATAATTCCACATGTGTTAATTCATAGTTTTGATTCCTTCAGTGTGAATGTACAATTTTCATAGTTATGAAAATACAGAAAAATCTTTAAATGAGAAGGTGTGTCCAAACTTTTGGTCTGTACTGTATATATAAAATATATATATATATTTATCTAATATACCGAACAAAAATGAAATGCAGGATATCTACTTTTAAACAATCAGTATTGTAGTGTGTAAGGAAGCTAGGATATCAGGAAAAAAAAACACTATTCTTAATATTATTCTATAAACAATAAAAGTACACATTTAATTATTTTTTTTTTATATATAGTACCAAAAATATCTTGTAGTGCTGTATAGAAGTTGCCATCTCTCATATAGGATGTTTTGTTTGTCTGCATCTCCTTACTTTCATCTTTGATGTTAGAAACAATGTTAGTTCTGAACAATTACACATTTCCATAGGAATTATTAGATTGCAATATACAGTTATGGTATTCAGAGTGGCTGGAAAACGGAGCATGGGGCTAATTGCCTTAACTAATGTGTTGCTTGTATAGCTGGTTAATGTGGTCTGCTTTTTAATTGGATTTGTCTGCACAATTTCTTAATATGTTATTTTATTATTGGGTGTATAATCACTTGGTAATCAGCTCTACCACTCCTAGCCTAATAAATAAATTACTAGTTATTACAATTACCAACAATCTTCGTAAGGGTAAAGGACATTAAACCACCCTTTCTACAACTAAATACCAACACAAGGAAGATATCTTGAAAATTCAGCCCAATAAATGATTGGAAACCACTTACCCTAACTGCATATAAAGCATCTTTTCCCCGTAGCAACTTCAGCAGTTAAATGTTTAGAGGGGGTGCCAAAGAATTGCCATGGCAGTCGAAAGTCTAAGGATTGCTTTCTTAAGGCCTCATTCAGAGGTCTGTCTTGCACATATGAGTTCTATTTGCATTTTTCACAAATAGAACACTTACCCATTATAATCTATGGTGCTATTCACATGTCCATGTCTTTTCATGGACCGTGTGTCCATGCCAAACTCACAGACAAAAGTCCGTGTTTTTCCAGTAACACAAATGAAAGGGTGCCAATATAAGTCAATGGGTCCGGAAAAACATATACAACATACGGATGGCATCCATGTGCTGTACATATTTAACATTGCAAAGGAAATGAGAAGCTTTGTAATTAATTTATCTCTTCTTCTCTATCCATCTGTGAAAAACACTGATGACACACTGATGGGAAAAATGGACACATGGACTAAACACCCATGACACACTGATCTAAAGCACTGATGTCACGGGTGCCATTTTTAAACACTGACATGTGAATGAGCCCTAAGTGTGTGTTATAGCTGCATTTTGATTGCCAAAAAACTGCAACAGGGTGACCCTGGCTTCACTACACCCTTGCCTTTTGATAAAGCCAAAACATTGCACATGGATGAACAATAAAAAGACAGCTTTATGTGTACTTCTGAAATAATTTGGTGAGGAATAGGTCTATTTCATGAAGATTTGCGGAAAGAAGAGCAAGGTGCTCTCTATGGAGACCAATTTAAAACGGTCGTCCACTTTTTACGATCCTTTTTACGAAAGTGTTGGAAAAGTAGCATTACACTGTTCTCTTTCAATTTGTTTGACTGATCATGTAATGTAATGCTCAGGGTTCTTCAGAGCATGAAGCGCTTTTTATAGCTGCTTTCTGTTCTAGCTAATTGATTTAGATCTGAGAAGAAGGGATACACCTCCATTCTAATAGGAATTTTAAAAGTATGTTTTCTAAAACAGACAACCGCTTTAAAGCTTTGTTTACTCCAAAATTACCCCAAAAGCAACACCATGTGTTAACTTTTGTACTTTAGTACAAAAACAAAAAGAACTATTGAGCTTATTTTTTCTGTGTAAGGGCTCCCTCACCAGGACAGATATGGTACTTTTTAAAGTGCTTTAAAGGTAATCTATCAGTAGGATTCTCCTGGGCATGTAGATCATGAATAAAATTATACCTTCATATCTGTAATCCGATATTTTATTCCCGAGAAATCCATGTTTTTCTTAATATGTAAATGAACTGTTAAGATTTATGGGCCGGACATAGATCTTCCTGAAAATCTCCAGAGCTTATTTTAAATGAAAGGGGGCGTTACCAGTGTGAGATCTCGATCTGCATATTTCCGGCCACATTCTGACTAGACGTGCTAAATTCACTTGTATTCAGCGAGATCCAGCACGTTTAGTCAGAGTGAAGATGGAAGTATGCAATTGCATACTTTCGGTCATGTGACAGCCCGCTCTCACCGGCAACACCAGAAAATCCTGATAGCATATGATGTGCAAGCTGTAAGGATTCAGAAGTCTGCAGTCACATAGAGTGTCAATAAATTTTTATCAAAAGACCGGGGAAGAAGACGACTTATTAGTTGTCACGGGTGTGTCAGGTGTAATAGACAGTCGCCCAGGATCTGGCTGTAGAAGGTCACTGCACTTGGCACTACAGAGGCCTTCTTAATCCTTCTTCCTTTCGGACCCAACGGCGACCTCCCTCCTGCTGCTGATTGACCCACCCTTGCCTGTGAGATAAAAACACTCAGTTTGCTCCAGGGAATCACTGGTGATACTTCTATGTACCTTTGTGCATGCTTGGAGCACTAGCAGTCGGCTACCTTCTTCTCTGGTGCCCTTGGAAGATAGTTGGCATTACTCCTCTGGTGTCTGCTCAAGCTAACTTTATCCCCTTTGTTTGTCTACCTTGTTGTCTTTAGTTTGTAGTGGGGCCTGACCAGTGCTCACCCATCCCCCTCCTTATCTAGGGCCAAGCTCTAGGGACATCCAGGGCTTAGGTTCCTGCTCGGCGATAGGTGTGGGACCTATATAGGGACGGTAGGGTAGGCAGGGTGATATTAGATCTGCCTAGGGGTCTCCACTCCCCCTTTCTTTAGTGTTTGGGCTTCCTCCCCATCTTCCCTTCGTGTTGCACTTAGTCTTTCCCACACCTCACGTGGCGTTAGTTCTGTAAAGAGTTAGTCTTAGTACTGTAAACTAAATTTAAACCATTATTTTGAATATACTGTTTATCATTAGCAAAACAGGATTAAGTATTTGGTATTTTTCACGTGTTAGTATTTATAAGACAAAATAAGGAGTGGAACCTATAAAAAGAAAAACTATAAAGGAGAGATTCACACCTTTCTATAGATTCATACTATGATTACTTGCAATAATTCAGTTTGGCGCCCGTACTTCACCCACTCAAACCGTTTGAATAGTTGTCATGTGACCAATTATATGCTAACGAGCTTCTTTTCCCCTTTCTCACAATGTTCAGTGAAATATTTCCTACCATGCTTCACTGAGAGGCTTGTTGTCATATGACTTTAAGTATGAAAATCGCAAGTGAGTGATAATGTGGTGACCTCTGGCATCAGGAAGCAGAGCCGAGTTCTGGCAGTGAGTATTTTACACACTGTTAGGATTGGGCATGCTACAGTGGTTAAAGGGGTTTTCCTATGAACAAAAGTTCTGTGTCTGACCGTCTGACCACATCTCCTGGGCAGGGGAGGAAGCAAAAGACAATACAGATATTACAGGAGGGGATCACAGAGGATTCATTTTGTGCGGTAAAATATTTCACTGCCAGTTTTTAAACAATATTTTACCTCACAAAATGAATCCTCTGCTGTAATATCTGTATTGTCTTTTGCTTCCTCCCCTGCCCAGGAGATGTGGTATGATCAGACCATGTTCCTGTACACTATCAGACACAGACAATTTTTAAAATAAATTTTGTTCATGGGAAAACCCCTTTAATATTATATTTAAAATGGTTCTTCAGGTTTGTGATGAAAGTCTGCAGTCACTCTAAATTCTCACAACTGTCAGGATCGTCTGGCGCCGGCAGCAAGAGCGGATGGTCATGTGAATGCATACTTCCAGCCACATTCTAACTGGACGTGTCCGGCCTCGCTCAATTCACTTGTATTGAGTGAGGCCACACATGTCTAGTTGGCATGTAACATGTATGTATGCAAACCACATACTTGCTGTTGCAAGACCTCTTGCTCTCAACACCGGCATCAGAGGATCCTGACAGCGTGCAATGCGTTTGTGTATTCTCCTGTATTCAGAAGTCTGCAGTTGCATAGGGTGACTGCAGACTTTCATCACAAACTTGGACAACCCCTTTAACCTTAATGACCAGGCCAATTTTTTTAAAATCTGAACAGTGTCACTTTTTGTGGTAATAACTCTGGAACGCTTCAACAGAGTTATTCTATTTTCTCGTGACATGTTGTACTTTATGATATTGGTAAACTTTGTTCAATATGACTTGCATTTATTTGTGAAAATATCTGAAATTTGGCAAAAAAATTCTCAATTTTCAAACTTTTAATTCTTATACCCTTAAACCAGAGAGTTATGTCACAGAATATAGTTCATAAACATTTACAACATGTCTACTTTACATCTTCATCATTTTTTAAGAATATTTTTTTTTTGTTAGGAAGTTAGAAGGGTAAAAAGTTGATCAGCAATTTCTAATTTTTACAACAAAATTTACAAAACCATTTTTTATGGACCACATCACAGTTGAAGTGACTTTGAGGGGCCTGTATGACAAAAAATACCCAAAAGTGACACCATTCTGAAAACTGCACCCCTCAAAGTTTTCAAAACCACTTTCAAAAAGTTTATTAACCCTTCAGGTGCTTCACAGGAACTGAAGCAATGTGGAAGGAAAAAATGAACATTTTACTTTTTTGCACCAAAATTTTACTTTAGCCCCAACTTCTTTATTTTAACAAGGGTAACAGGAGGAAATGGACTCTAAAATTTGTTGTGCAATTTCTCATAAGTATGCCAATACCCCATGTGTGAGGGAAAACTACTGTTTGGGCGCACGGCAGGGCTCTGAAGGGAAGAAGCACCGTTTGACTTTTTGAATGCAAAAAATGTCTGGAATCGAGAGCAGATGCCATGTCGTGTTTGGAGAGCCCCTGATGTGGCTAAACAGTAGAAAACCCCCATAAATTACCCCATTTTGGCAACTAGACCCCTCAAGGAATATATCTAGATGTGTGGTGAACACTGTGAACCCCCAGGGGAATCACATAAGTTTCTAGATACATAGAGCCGTGAAAATAAAAAAAAAAATTCACATTTTTTTTCCAATTTTTTATCTTCACAAGTGTAACAGGAGAAAATGGACCCCAAAATGTGTTGTGCAATTTCTCCCGAGTTCGCCGATACCCCATATGAGGGGGAAAACTACTGTTTGGGTACATGGCAGGGCTCTGAAGGAAAGGAGCACCATTTAACTTTTTGAATGCAAAAAAAAAACAGCAGAAACCCCTCACAAGTGACCCCATTTTGGAAATTAGACCCCTCAATGAATGTAACTCAATATGTGGTGAGCAGCTTGAACCCCTGTGGGCTTCATAAAAGTTTATAACGTAAAGACTGAAAATAAAAAAAAAAAAATCACATTTTCCTACAAAAATATACTTTTAGCCCAAATTTTTTTTATTTTCACAAGAGTAATAGGAAAAAATGGACCACAAAATTTGTTGTGCAATTTCTCCTAAGTATGACCATACCCCATATGTAGGGGAAAACTACAGTTTGGGTGTACTACAGGGCTTGGAAAGGAATGAGTAATGTTTTGGAACACAGACTTTGATGGAATGGTATGCCGGCGTCATGTTGTATTTAGAGAGCCCCTGATGTGCCTAAACAGTGGAAACCCCCCACAAGTGACCCCATTTTTGAAACTACACCCCTCAAGGATTTTATCCAGGTGTATAGTGAGCATTTTGAACCAACAGGTACTACACAGAATTTGATAACATTAGGTTGTCATATTGAAAATTTTCATTTTATTCACGAAAATGTTGTTTTAGCTCCAAATTTGTAATTTTCACAATGGATAATAGATGAAAACGGACCCCTTAATTTGTTATGCAATTTCTCCTGAACATGATGATACCCCATATGTGGTCAAAAACTTCTGTTTGGGCACATGGCAGGGCTAGAAATGTAAAGAGCGCTATTTGTCTGGAATAGATTGTGAATGCCATGTGGCATTTGGAGAGCCCCTGACATGCGAAAACAGCAGAAACCCCTCACAAGTGACCCCATTTTGGAAATTAGACCCCTCAAGAAATTCACCTATGGGTGTACTGAGAATTTTTAACCTATAGGTGATTCACAAAACTTTTTAACATTTAGATGTGAGAACAAGAAATTACATTTTTTCCACTAAAATACTGTTTTAGCACCAAATTTACAACTTACCCTAGGAGTAATGGGAGAAATTGGACCCCACAATTTTTATGCTATTTCTCCCGAATGTGGCAGTACCCCATATGTGGTTGTACACTACTGTTTGAGCACACAGCAGGGATCTGATGGGAAGGAGCGCTACTTGGCTTTTAGAACAAATGAGTGCTCCATACAGTATACTGGCCCCACATGGTGCTCCATACATTATAATGGCCCAACATAGTGCTCCATACAGTATAATGGCCCCACATAGTGCTCCATACAGTATAATGGCCCCACAGTGCTCCTCCATACAGTATAATGACCCCACATAATGCTCCTCCATACAGTATGACTCCACATAGTGCTCCATACAGTATAATAGCCCCACATAGTGCTCCATACAGTATAATGGTCCCACATAGTCCTACATTCAGAATAATGGCCACACATAGTGGTGCACACAGAATAACGACCCCACATCGTGCTCCATATAATATAAAGGCCACAAAATGTGGTCCATACAGTATAATGACGCCACATAGTGCTCCATATAGTATAATGTTCCCACATAATGCTCCATAGAGTATAATAGCCACAAAAAGTGCTCCATACAGTATAATAGTCCCACATAGTGCTCCATACAGTATAATGGCCCCACATAGTGGTGCATACAGTATAATGGCCCCACATAGTGGTGCATACAATATAATGGCCCCACACAGTGCTCCATACAGTATAATGGCCCCACATAGTGCTCCATACAGTATAATGGCCACACATAGTGCTCCATACAGTATAATGGCCCCATATAAAAAAAAACAAATAAATACTCAGCTCTCCCAGTTCCCCAGCTTCTTTGGTCTCATCATGGTGTCTTCAGATCCTTTGCACCACTTGGCAAAGTGGGCCCATTGTAGTGACGTCATCATGCCCACTGAGCTGAGACGTCAGACGCAGAGGGGGAATAATGGGAGAGGGAGTGTCAGCTAATGCTCCTTCCTCCATCATTGCTTTGTATCGGCATCCAGAAAGTCAGATCCCGGGTGGGAGACCCAACCGGCGTTGTGGGCCAAACATACTCACCCTGATGGCCAGGTTTGGCCCACGGGCCAGAGTTTGACATATGTAGCCTAAGGAATTCATCTAGGGGTGTAGTGAATATTTTGAATTTATATTTATAGGTGCCTCACAGAATTTTATAACATTGAGGCGGGGAAAATAAATATGACATTTTAGTGGTAAAAATGTAATTTTTGTATTTGCTGCAAATTTTTCAGGTACACAAGGGTTAATAGGTGAAACTGGACCTCATAATTTATAGCACAATTTCTCTCAAACGTGGTGATGCTTTATGTCGTCAGAAACTACTGTTAGGCCACACGTCAAGGCTGAGAAGTTAGGCGCACTATTTGGCTTTTGGAGCACAGATTTTGGTAGAATAGAATGTACAGGCGACATATGCGGAGCCCCTAAGGTGCCAGAACAGCAGAAAAAATGCAAAAGTGACCCCATTGTAGAATGAATTCATCTACGGCTGCAGTGACATACACCCCATGAATTGATAAGAGCTCTCTCCCCACTACAATAATGCCAAACATGTGGCCGCATACTGCGGTTTAGGCATAGTGGGGCTCAAAAGGAGGGGGCATTTGGATTTGGGAGCGCAGATTTCACTGGATTTTATTTGAGGGGGCAAGAGCCATGACACTTTTCTATAGAATTTGTTCTGCCAGTAACATGGGAACCCCCTATAGTTCCAGTGACAGATGACGGACCTGAGAGGGGGCTGGTTTTGTGCAGGATAAATTAGGGATTCTATTGGTAACATTTTGGGGAACATAATATTTTTTGATGCTTCCAGAATAAAGCTGGGATCACCTTCTTGTATTCTATGCTGAGCACGTACGTCGGTTTTTTTTGTGTAAATCCCACAAATATGCGATTCAGACGAACCCCCGAACGGAACTACACACCATAATGAGCCAGATGGAGACCCTTGTACTCCGTTTGGTGTCTGCTTCGGTGGTGTCCATCTTTTTTAGGCGTGCACAGAAATGTAGTCGCCAACACTTGTGCTCGAAAAAGACACCTAAAATGATGGGACACCACCAGCAGACAGACCAGTCTGAAGTGACTCCATCTGCCTCATAAGAGCAGAGAGCACTGAATAAATGTAAGCCGAGCCTTATTCCAATTTTTGGGAGGTAGAATGAACAAATAGACAGCAGTACAAGAATAGTTCTTATTTTTATTTGTGCGTGGTTCACCGTGAGGTACAAGTGATAAGGCAGATTTATTCTTTGGGTTGGAGCAATTACAGCGAAATCAGATTCATATTGTTGTTTTTTTTAGGTTTTGCTGCGGTCACACAGTAAAAATGCTTTTTTATAAAAAGTTGTTTTTTTTTGTCGCCATATTCTGAGAGCTGTAACTTTTTTCTTTTTTGGCGAACAGAGCTTTATGAGGGCTCATTTTTTGCAGGATGAGTTGCAGATTTTTTTCGTACCATTTTGCGGTACATAATATATTTTGGTTGCTTTTTATTCAGATTTTTCAGACACAGAATGAACAAAAATTAGTAATTAAGTTATTGTTTTTATTTTTTACGCCGTATGATTTGTTTGTCGGATTGGCATAATTACAGCGATACCAGATTTATATAGTTTTTAAATGGTTTGCTATTTTTACACACTAAAAACAATATTTTACAAAACTAAATTTGTTTTTCCACCACCATATTCTGAGAGCTGTAACTTTTTTGCCAAATGAGCCATATTAGGGCTTGTTTTTCGCGGGATGGTTTGACGTTTTCATTTGTGCCATTTTTTACATATGACTTTGTGATTACTTTTTATTCACTTTTTTGTGAGTCAGTATGATGAAAAAGCGTGTTGATGTGTTGTTTATTATTTTTTTTTACTTCTTTCACCATACAGAAATAACAACATGCCAGTTTTATAGAGCGAGTCGTTCCGGATGTGGCGATACCAATTGTGTATATTTTTTTGTTTATTTTTGTTTTATCACAAACTCTGCATTTTGAGTGGCAAAATGGCTTTTCGTGATTTGTATGCGCTTTTTTGTGTTTTTTTTTTTTTTTTTGGACATATTTTAACATTTTAAATTTTTTTCACTTTTTTAATTAGTTGTGATTTGCCTGCACACAAGATCACTAATGGAAAAAATATAGCCGGGAGAAAACGAAAGTGCGCCTTGTGATATAGGTGATTTGCGCATGCGCGGGATCCGAAATCCGAAACTGCACGTCACAGGGCACTGGCCATACAGGTATGTATAAATTTACATTTCTATCACTTGTATGCCCATATTAGAGGTCCGATAAGTCCCAGGGGGTGACAGATTCCCTTTAACTTGTCAGACAGCACAATACTTTATTAACATAGCCATGTATCACATAATCTTATTAGATATGGATTGTTACATGTGTAAAGGATTAGAACCAATAACAGCCCAAGAATAAATCACCATAACCACCAGCAAGACAAATACATCACCAGAACCACCATCAGTACAGAAACACATCATCAGAACAACTATCAGTACAGAAATATGTCATCCGAACCACCATCAGTAGAGAAATTCATCATCAGAACCACCATGAATACCCCTCCCTCTTCATCCTGTCTACTCACACATTTCCCTCCTCACTCACCATACTGTCTCCTCATACATCCCCACTCCCCATACTGCTTCCGCACCCATTCCCCCAGCTTCTCATACTGTTTCCTCACATATTCCACACTCCCCATCCTGTATCCTCACAGATCACACTTGCTCCCCATACTGCCATACTGTCTCCTCACAGGTCCTCCTCACTCCCCATACTGTGTCTGTACCAATCTCACCCACCCCTCTCCTCATACTGTGTCTGCAACCAATTCCCCCACTTCTCATACTGTGTCCACGCCACTTCCCCCCTCGCGCCTGATTATTGTGTCCGCACCAATCCCCTACACTCCCCTCCTCATACTGCATCCACACCAATCCCTCTCCGGCTACTCATTCTGTGTCCACAGCAATACCCCCCCACTCCTCATACTGTGTTCACACTAATCTCCCCCTCTCTCTCTCTCCTCATTCTGTGTCCACACCAATGCCCCTCGCTTCTTATACAGTGTCTGCTCAGTCCCTTCCATTTCTCATACTGTGTCCGTAATAATCTCCCCCACTCCTCAGTGTTTGCATCAATCTCCCAGCTCCTTATATTGTGTCTGCACAACCCCGACTCTTCATACTGTGTTCGCACTAATCCCCCCACTCCTCAGTGTCCGCACCAATCCTCTGAGCCCTCCTCCTCCTCAGTATGTCCGCAACAATACACACCCCGCTCTTTATAGTGTGTCTGTACAAATCACCCCCTAACTCCTCCTACTGTGTCCGCACAAATTTCCACACCCCCACTCCATATACTGTGCCCGTCTTGCTCCTTAGGTCTCCTTAAATTTCTCCCCCCAATTACAATAAATCTTTGGTCTTTTCAGCTCCAGTGGAGCACTTACCAGACAGACGTTCACCATGGCTCTGGAGAGGGACGTCAGTAGCATGATCAGATGTCCTTTTAGCGCTGCTGACGTTGCCCTGACCAGGAAGTGCTGGTGTTCAGGGCTTGAATTGTACTCACTTCTTAGAGATGTGAGTACAATTGATTGCTTCTCTGAGCAGGCTGTCAGCTTGACAGCTGGCACAGAGTGGCCAACTCCCACTTCAGGGGGTGGCAAAATGCAACAGCCAGGGAGACAAGTCAGACCGCCGCATCAGGCGGCCTGATGGTGCTCCTATGCCAGCTGCTCCCGGGAAAAATGCCCCGCTCGCCCCCCCTCTCCTAAATGAAGACTGAAGTTTTTATGCTGATGTGGGAAGTTCTCTTCCCTCTCTATAGGATCCACTCCTGATTTAAATTTAGAAATACTGATGAAAAAAACTGACCAAATACTGAAGTGTGACTAAGGGTGCTTTCAGATTGCAGACTATTACATCTCAGTGTCTGACTCCAGTAGGCGTATAAGCCCGAAAATGAGGCACAACAGAGCACACCAGGGGCTGGCTGGCAACTTTTAGCCTGGGGGCAAGAACACAGCCGTGGCCCATCGCCACCGCCGACACCGATAACAGCTGATCGCAAGGGTGCTGGGTGCCGGACCCTGGCCGATCAGACATTGATGCCCTATCCTGTGGATAGGGCATCAATGTATAAATAGTGGACAACTACTTTAACCCCATAGCGCTCAATGACGGACACTGCATGGCATGAGCGGGTGTAAGTTAATGCTCTTTGCCGTGCAGTGTCAGTCATGATTTAGAACTGTCACAGCATGTAAACACGCTGTGCCAGTTCAGTGCCGACAGCTGTGTGTGACTGCTGAGCGACACGAGAAGGGGTGCAGGGACCCATGCCGTCAGTCCGTGCACCCAGAACGCTGCGATCGGTCAGTCAATCTGACTGACCGATCACAGCATGATAGAGCAGGGGACGCTGAAATTTCAGCGTCTGCTGCTCTATCAGTGCCAGAGGTCAGCGCTGCCAGTGGCTGAGCTGCGGCACTAAACAGCCAGGAGAAGTGTCAGAGCCGCCCCTGGTTGTTAACCCCCTGAATACTACGATCGAGCACGATCGCAGTGTTCAGGAGGCAGGCAGAGGGCTGGGAGCTCCCTCTGCCATCAGGTCGGCGCCCCCCGTGACATCATCGCGAGGGCCCGACCGTTGGCATGGTGACCAGGGGTCATCATGACAACCCCCCGGTCACCAAGCTACGGAAAGCTCCTGAGACCAATGCACAGCATTGCAATAGTGCATTGCAATACATTATACCTATGAAAAAAGTGAAAGTCCCATAGTGAGACGAAGTAAAAAGTTTAAAAATAAATAAAAAAAATTTTTTTTAAAAATCTAAAACAAAACAAAATGTATAAATAAAATATTACACTAATAAATACAGATCTATAGGTAAAAAAAATAAAAATAAACAAAAAAGAGTACACATATTTGGTATCGCCGCGTCCGGAACAACCCGATCTATAAACGTGTCACACTAGTTAACCCTTTCAGTGAATAGCGGAAAAAAAACAAAAACATTAGAAACTATGACTTTTCATCATACCGCTGGAAAAAAGTTGAATAAAACGTGATCAAAAAGACGGATGAAAATAAAATGGGTACCGCTGAAAACGTCATCTTGTCTCGCAAAAATCAAGCCGCCATACAGCTCCATCATCCGAAAAATTAGAAAGTTACAGCGTTCAGAATAAAGCGATGCAAAGATAATTATTTTTTCTATAAAAGTTTTATTATGTAAAAGCGTAAAAAAAAAAAAAAAATTACATAAATGTGGTACCGCTGTAAACGTACTGACCCGAAGAATAAAGCTGCCTTATCAATTTTACCACACAAATAACAACAACAAAAAAAATCCTGAATTGTTGTTTTTTGTTCATTCTGCCTTTCAAAAATCTGAATAGAAAGCGATCAAAAAACGGAATTAGTCTTACCGGTAATGAGGTTTCCAGGAGTCCACATGACAGCACCATAGAAGGAGTAATCCCATATCCTGTGTAGGGAGAGGAAGCACAAGAGGTTAAAAGCCCTCCCACCCCCAACCTCCTCAGTGATTTTCCAAGAACCACATTGGCTGGGTACAACAAAATTTTATTTTTAGACTTGCTTAGACATATGTTAGAATCACATACAGTAGCAATATAGGGAGGGAAATAAGGGTGCTGTCATGTGGACTCCTGGAAACATCATTACCGGTAAGACTAATTCCGGTTTTCCAGTACGTCCCCATGACAGCACCATAGGAGTATACCCAAGAACTCATAGCTTAGGGTGGGATAACTGCCTGAAGTACCTTCCTACCAAACGCAGATCTCTGCTGTGAGAGAAAACATCTAGCTTGTAGTGTTTGCAGAAAGTAGTATGTCCTGACTATGTGGCTGCGGTACATATTTGTTCAATGGTAGCCCCAGCTCTAGTTGCCCATGAGGTGGAAATTGCTCTGGTGGAATGGGCTTTGATAATTTCAGGGGGAGGCTGTCCTTCTGAAAGATATGCTAGATTAATCATGGATGTGACCCATCTAGCTAAGGATGGTTTTGAAGCTTTCCTGCCTCTATTTTTCCCCCAAACTGTATAAAAAGGTTAGAGTCTAATCTCCAGTTCCGAGTGGCTTCCAAATAGGCCAACACTGCTATGCTGGACATCGAGATGGTGGAACTCTTCCTCCCTTTGATTCCTAGGGTTTTCGCAGAATGATGGAAGAACCACTTCTTGGTTTAAGGTCATCGATGACACCACCTTCGGGGAGAAACTTGGATCCAGTTTCAGAATGATGCAATCATCCCGAATCTGCATACAAGGCTCGACGACAGATAGAGCCTGGATTTCACCCAAACGTTTAGCTGTGGTGATTGCCACCAAGAAGACTGTTTTCAGAGTCAAGTTCTTTATTCCCAAATCATTAACTGGGCCAAATGCAGGTTTGCAAAGGACTCTCAGGACAAGATTCAGATCCCACGGAGGGGAAGAAATTCTCTGTGTATGCCTAAGGTTGTGTGCCCACGATGCGTTTTTCAAGCGTTTACGCTGCGGAATTTCCGCAGCGTAAACACTTGGGAAACGCTTGGTAAACCTTCCCCCATGGTCTCCAATGCAATTCCGCACTTTCAATGCCCATACTGCGGATTTTTCCGCAGTGTTTATGCTGCACTCAAAAATCTGCAGCATGTCCATAAATTTTGCAGAAGCGCTGCGTTTTCGCCGCCATTGACTTGCATTAGAACGCGCCAATTCCGCAAGACTGCATCTGTACTTGCGTAATTGGTGCGTTCTAATGTGCGGATGGTACCCGGGTGTGGAGGACAGGAGACTCTCCTCCACACCCAGGTACCATTAAAAGCTGTAAAAAAAAGAATAAAATAAAAAATAAAGATTATATTCACCTTCCGACGGTCCCCGGACTCCTTCCCTGTGCTTGCCGACAGATCGCGCAGGACTGAAGGACCTGCGCTGACGTCACAGTCATGTGACGGCAGGTCTTTCAGTACAGCGTACCGCGATCTGCCGGCAGCCAGCACAGGAGCGCAGCAAGACTGCAGGGGCCATCGGAAGGTAAGTATAGGTTTATTTTTTTATTTTTTACCATTCTCTCGGGTCACACTATATAAATCCATGCCGGTTGCATGGATTTATATAGTGTGACCTAGTTGTCAAGCACTTTCCAAGTGATGCTAAAATCACTTGGAAAGCACTTGACACCCGCATGCGGAAATGCCAGTGAAGAACGCTTCATTTCGCATGTCGTTGGCATGAAAAACGCATGTACAATCCGCATGCGTTTTTTTCTGCCAGGGAGATGCAGAAACGCTCAGGAAAAAATCCTGAGCATTTCTGCATCGTGGGCACATAACCTAAGTCTCTGGATTGCCTTGACAAACCTGATTATCCAGGGATGCGAGGACAATGATGTGTCAAAGAAAGCACCTAGTGCCGCAATCTTCACCTTCAAGGTACTTGGTCTAAGACCTGCGTCAAATCCTGCCTGCAAGAAATCAAGGATCGCAGGGATGTCTGGCTGGGAGGTGTCTACCGTCCTGTGGAAATCACAAAAGGTCCTCCAGACTTTTTTATATATGACCGGGTTACAGGTTTTCTACTAGCCTGCATAGTCTGAATCACTCTGGTGGATAAGCCCTTGTTCTTCAGGATCTCCCCTTCAGAAGCCAAGCTAAGAGCTGGAGCTGTTGAAGATTCTGATGAAACAGTGGACCTTGCATCAGAAGATCTTCCTGAAAAGGTAAAATGATTGGGTCTTCCAACGCTAGATAGCGTAGAAGGGAAAACCAACTTCTCCTTGGCCAGTACGGGACAATTGCTATGACTGTCGCCCGATCTTCCTGAATTTTCCGCAGCATTCTCGGAATTAGAGGAGCAGGTAGGAAGGCATATGTTAGGCCCTCTCCCCAATATTGTGAGAGTGCGTCCACTGCTAGAGGATGATCTCCTTGGTCGAGAGAGAAGAAAGATGTCATCTTCACATTTGTTCTGGATTCAAAAAGGTCTAGGTGCGGCTGACCCCATCTGCGGGTTAATTGCTGGAACACCTCTTCCTTCAGTTCCCATTCTGAAGCCTTCATCTGACGCCTGCTGAGGTAATCTGCCTCCTGATTGTCGGATCCCAGAAGGTGAACTGCTGAAATGGACCCGCTCAGAGCAGGACGCCGAGAGCCCCGCGATGGGGAAGGGGCACCCGGAGGCTCCAGCACACCGGAGGGCTGAGGGACTCCCAACAGGTAGTGTCGGCCCAGGACCCACTTGGCGGCGGGAAGGAGAGAGCAGTGGCCCCCCCGATCCCCCTGGGGTATCTTTTCCTTCACACCAGTGCTCCGGCACCAGCGCTCCTCCTGTACTCCCTGTCCTGTGTAGGGACAGCAAAAAAACTGAGGAGGTTGGGGGTGGGAGGGCTTTTAACCTCTTGTGCTTCCTGTCCCTACACAGGATATGGGATTACTCCTCCTATGGTGCTGTCATGGGGACGTACTGGAAAAATGTAATTTGCCAAAAAAAGGTACCAATAAAAACGTCAACTCATCCCCCAAAAAACAAGCCATCACATGACTCTGTCGGCCGAAATATGGAAAAATTATAGCTCTCTAAATACGAAGATGCAAACATTAGTTTTTGCAAAAAAAAACGTCTTTTAGTGAGTGACAGTTGTCAATCATAAAAACTCGATATAAATCTGGTTTAGCTGTAATCGCACCTACCTGAAGAATAAAGTAGTCTACTAACTTTTATACCGCACGAGGAATGACGTAAAAAATATATAAAACCAATTCTTCACCTGCTGCTGATTCGTGTATTCTGCCTCCCAAAGATCGCAGTAATGCTCGGTGCACATTTATCCTGCGCTCTGTGCTGAGCGCTTACACCAGGGTTTCCGTGTAAATCTCTGAAATACGTGGTTCAGACGGAAACCCCTGACGGAAGATTCCCTGTAATGAGACAGATGGAGGCACTGTGGACGGCGTCTGACCTATGATCCGGCAGTGTCCATCTTCTTAGGCGTGAATAAAAGCGCGGTCAGCCACAGTTTTGTGCATCTCTGAAAAGAAGGATAACGCTGAACAGAGGCCAGACGGAGTCCGGAGTACCTCTGCTGCCTCATCTCATTATAGTGAATGGATCCCTCCAGGGTTTCATCTGAATCACGTCATTTGGAGATTTAGATGGAAACCCCAAAGTAAGTGCTCAGCGTAGAGCGCCGGATAATGCGCCCAAACAGTGGTTTTCTGCCACATATAGGGTATAGGTGTGCTCAGGAGAAATTTCACAACAACTTTTGGGGTCCATTTTCTCCTGTTACCCTTGTGAAAATAAAAAATTTGGGGCTAAATATGTTATAAACTTCTGTGAAGCACCTGGGGGTTCAAAGTGCTCATCACACATCTAGATAAGTTCATTGAGGGGTCTAGTTTCCAAAATGGGGTCACTTGTGGGGGGTTTCTGCTGTTTAGGGACATCAGGGGCTCTACAAACGCAACATGGCATCCGCTAATTATTCCAGCAAATTTTGAATTCAAATAGTCAAATGGCGCTCCTTACCTTCTGAACCCTGCCATGCGCCCAAACAGTGGTTTTCTGCCACATGTAGGGTATCGGCGTTCTCAGGAGAAATTGCACAATACATTTTTAGGTCCATTTTTACCTGTTAACCTTGTGAAAAAAAAAAAAAAAAAATTGGTCTAAATTTAATATTTTGAGAAAAAAAATTAACTTAACTTTTTTTCATTCTCATTGCTTCAGTTCCTGTGAAGCACCTGAAAGGTTAATAAACTTCTTGAATGTGGTTTTTAGTTCCGTGAGGGGTGCAGTTTTTAGAATGGTGTCACTTTTGGGTATTTTCTGTCATAAAGACCTCTCAAAGTGACTTCAAATGTGATGTGGTCCCTGAAAAAAAAAATGGTTTTGTAAATTTTGTTGGAAAAATGAGAAAAAGCTGGTCAAATTTAACCCTTATAGCTCCCTAACAAAAAAAAAATTTTGGTTCCAAAATTGTGCTGATGTAAAGTACACATGTGGGAAATGTTATTTATTAACTATTTTGTGTGACGACATATCTCTCCGATTTCAGGGCATAACAATTCAAAGTTTGAAAATTGCTAAATTTTAAAAATTTTAGACAAATTTCTGTTTATTTTACAAATAAACGCAAGTCATATCAAATAAATTTTACCACTATCATGAAGTGCAATATGTCATGAAAAAACAGTCTCAGAATCAGGGGGATCCGTTGAAGCGTTTCAGAGGTATTACCGCACAAAGTGACAGTGGTCAGAATTGAAAAAATTGGCCCGGTCATTAACGTACAAAGTGGCTCAGTCCTTAAGGGGTTAAGCATTACAAATGGAGGGTTTTCTATAGATATAGATGTTGTATTTACCTTTTCGCAATAGGCAGTTAGATATTGAAGTCTTGCTGCTAACACAGTCTGACAGTACAAGGATACACTCTCCAATACATTACTTTCTGCTATGCACAAAATGCCTGTGCTTGATGGTGGGACATTGCAGCACTTCGATGTATTGAGCTAATAATTATTATATCATCCTCCTTATGTAAACATTTATCATTGCACCCAGGTAGCAACTGTGGCCCTATTTTTCTGGGATTTTGTCACTGTTCCAGAAAGTATGCCCACTTGCTTTTGTCACTATTAATACAGTGCATGTGTTTCTTTTTTATATTTTAAATGTATAATAACATTTGATATTTTATTAGTAGCATGGACCCTTGTTCTCTATTTTATATCTTATTTAGCTGCTACAAATAGATGGGTACTATTGATTATTGATCAGTATGTTAATTTTTTTTTATTATTCCAGGTTATCATAATAACATTATAGTATCATTACTTGTCTGACTCAGACATGGAAAATCAGGAATCTAAATTCAAATCTAGTAAGTCCACTACACCAAATTCAAAAAAACGAGTGGACTGCATACATAGCACTCATAATATATATATATTTTACACATACAAACAGTGGGGAAAATACGTTTTTGATACACTACCGATTTTGCAAGTTCACTTCACCTGTGAGAGACAGAATCTAAAAATAAAAAACAGAAATCACATTGTATGATTTTTACATACCGTATTTTTCGGACTATAAGACGCACTTTTTTACTCCAAAATTTTGGAGGAAAATGGGTGGTGCGCCTTACAGTCCGAATGTTGCTGGGGGTGTGTATGCATGTGCAGTATAGACCAAAAGTTTGGACACACCTCATTTAAAGATTTTTCTGTATTTTCAGGACTTTGAAAATTGTACATTTACACTGAAGGCATCAAAACTATGAATTAACACATGTGGAATTATATACTTAACAAAAAAGTGTGAAACAACTGAAAATATGTCTTATATTCTAGGTTCTTCAAAGTAGCCACCTTTTGCTTTGATGACTGCTTTGCACACTCTTGGCATTCTCTTGATGAGCTTCAAGGAGGTAGTCACCGGAAATGGTCTTCCAACAATCTTGAAGGAGTTCCCAGAGATGCTTAGCACTTGTTGGCCCTTTTGCCTTCACTCTGCCGTCCAGCTCACCCCAAACCATCTCGATTGGGTTCAGGTCTGGTGACTGTGGAGGCCAGGTCATCTGGCGTAGCACCCCATCACTCTCCTTCTTGGTCAAATAGCCCTTACACAGCCTGGAGGTGTGTTTGGGGTCATTGTCCTGTTGAAAAATAAATGATGGTGAAACTAAACGCAAACTGGATGGAATAGCATGCCGCTGCAAGATGCTGTGGTAGCCATGCTGGTTCAGTATGCCTTCAATTTTGAATAAATCCCCAACAGTATCACCAGCAAAGCACCCCCACACCATCACACCTCCTCCTCCATGCTTCAGGGTGGGAACCAGGAATGTAGAGTCCATCCGTTCACCTTTTCTGTGTCGCACAAAGACACGGTGGTTGGAACCAAAGATCTCAAATTTGGACTCATCAGAACAAAGCACAGATTTCCACTGGTCTAATGTCCATTCCTTGTGTTCTTTAGCCCAAACAAGTCTCTTCTGCTTGTTGCCGGTCCTTAACAGTGGTTTCCTAGCAGCTATTTTACCATGAAGGCCTGCTGCACAAAGTCTCCTCTTAACAGTTGTTGTAGAGATGTGTCTGATGCTAGAACTCTGTGTGGCATTGACCTGGTCTCTAATCTGAGCTGCTGTTAACCTGCGATTTCTGAGGCTGGTGACTCGGATAAACTTATCCTCAGAAGCAGAGGTGACTCTTGGTCTTCCTTTCCTGGGGCGGTCCTCATGTGAGCCAATTTCTTTGTAGCGCTTGATGGTTTTTGCAACTGCACTTGGGGACACTTTCAAAGTTTGCCCAATTTTTAGGACTGACTGACCTTCATTTCTTAAAGTAATGATGGCCACTCGTTTTTCTTTCCTTAGAATTTGTATTATGGCAAGAAAAAAGCAGCTAACAGTCTATTCAGTAGGACTATCAGCTGTGTATCCACCTGACTTCTGCACAACACAACTGATGGTCCCAACCCCATTTATAAGGCAAGAAATCCCACTTATTAAACCTGACAGGGCACATCTGTGAAGTGAAAACCATTTCCGGTGACTACCTCTTGAAGCTCATCAAGAGAATGCCAAGAGTGTGCAAAGCGGTCATCAAAGCAAAAGGTGGCTACTTTGAAGAACCAAGAATATAAGACATATTTTCAGTTGTTTCACACTTTTTTGTTAAGTATATAATTCCACATGTGTTAATTCATAGTTTTGATCGCTTCAGTGTGAATGTACAATTTTCAAAGTCATGAAAATCCAGAAAAATCTTTAAATAAGAAGGTGTGTCCAAACTTTTGGTCTGTACTGTACATCAGATGTTATACAGTATACACACTGTATATGACAATGTGTATACTGTATAACAACTGATGTCTGTATCACTGTTTATCATATACCAGCAGCACTGTATGTACTGTACAATGACAAAGTGGAATATGCACTGGACTGATCAGGATCCTGGCTACAGGACATCATAGATGGATGTATATATTTGTACTAGATGGTGGCCCGATTCTAACGCATCGGGTATTCTAGAACAGGGTTCCCCAACTCCAGTCCTCAAGGCCCACCAACAGGTCATGTTTTCAGGATTTCCTTAGTATTGCACAGGTGATGGAATTATTGCCTGTGCAGGTGATGGAATTATCACCTGTGTAATACTAAGGAAATCCTGAAAACATGACCTGTTGGTGGGCCTTGAGGACTGGAGTTGGGGAACCCTGTTCTAGAACATGTATGCGGCCGACCAGGCTCAATCAGCAGAGCGGTGTTTAAATTTGGCGCCAATATCGCTGATTGGTCGCAGCCGCCGGCCGCGACCAATCAGCGAACCGTGTTAGTGAGGAGCGGAGAGCGTGTTTAAATTTGGCGCCAAAATCGCTGACAGCAAACCGTATTACTGAGGACCGGGCAGCGGCGAAGTCCCTCCCTTCACACTTGCCGTCGGGAGATCAGCGGGCCGCTGATCTCCCGACGGTAGCCACATGGGGGTCAGCGGCGCCGCAGGTCGGGGTACTTATGCTGCTAGCGCCGCTCATCTCCCGGCTGCATCGCCGCTGACCTCTGTGTGGAGCGGTGTTTAAACTTGGCGCCAATCTCGCTGATTGGTCGCGGCCGCCGGCCCTCCCTTCACACTTGCCGTCGGGAGATCAGCGGGCCAAGCCACTGATCTCCCGATGGTAACCGTATTACTGAGGACCGGGCAGCGGCGCTGTCCCTCCCTTCACACTTGCCGTCGGGAGATCAGCGGGCCAAGCCGCTGATCTCCCGACGGTAGCCGCATGGAGGTCAGCGGCGCCGCCCGTCAGGGTGACTGGCTAGCGACGCTCATCTCCTGGCTCCATCGCCGCTGACCTCCGTCCCGCAGATGAGCCGCTAACGGCCGCCATCTTTGTCGGAAATCCCGCGTCGCTGATTGGCCGCGGCCGGACCAATCAGCAACGCGGGATTTCCTGGACAGACAGACGGGATAAGACGATTATATATATTAGATATATACTTGTGATGCCCTGTACCTGGTGCAGGATCAGTCCTGTGCATGGTGCAGGATCAGTCCTGTGCATGGTCTGTACACTCAGGTCTGCAGTGGCTGTATTATATGGGGCAGTGTGTGATTTATGGCAGCAGTTTGAACTTTCATACCGATCTGGAGCTGATGACCTCACACTGACAGCCCAACCTGAATGAAGGGTCAAACTGCTGCAATAAATCCCCCTGATCCTCAGCAGAGCGGCCATAAAGTTCAGGATTTGGCCCTGGACTTGTGAGGAGATTTACTGCGTCCTGTCACCTCCTCACTCTACAACACAAATCTGCCTCCATGACTGCACGCAGCCCAGACTTACCAAGGTGCATCAGTGTCTGACCTCCCGCACTGCTCACATGCTGAAGCTCTTCTTCCGCAGGAGGAAGGTCAGTGTGAACCTGTGAGGAGAGTAGTGTCTGCTGTGCTGCAGCCGCCCTGGCCCGTACTTGCACATTTAGAGGTTCAGTGTTGGCCGCAGCCTCTAAAGCAGCAGAGGGCTTGGCGGCCCTTAACGACTGCTTGGGGACCGGCCCGGGGGGCCCCTGGAGCGCACGTCCACTCTGCCAGCACCTTTATAGTCTATGGCCCCATCAGCGCATACGTCTGAATCCCATTTTGCATGGGGGTTTGGTGCAAGCCCCAACGAGACCCACGAATGTGCAGAAAAGCGTAATATGAAAGCACTCAGCCTTAATCTAAATCTACATGTAGGGAATTTAATGCAGATTTGCAGTGCAGACATTGCACTATAAATCCAAAGCAAATTATAGTACAATACACATGTACAGTGGCATGTTAAAGTTTGTGAACCCCTGGTCAAAATTACTGTTATTGCGAACAGTTAAAGGAGTTGTCCACTACTTTCACATTGAATCCCTATCCATAGGGTAGGGCATCAATGTATGATCGGCCGGGGTCCTACTCTCGGCACCACCGCCGATCTGCTATTATCGGTACCAGTGGCGGCCGGAAGTCCTTACCTGTGGTGCTTGGCCGTCCATCTGTAGTGGCCACCGCGGGGTACTGCACATCCGCCTCCCATTGAATTGAATAGGAGGCGGATGTGTAGTAACAAGTGCCGGCCACTATAACTTGACGGCCAAGCACCGCAGGTAAGGACTTCCGGCCGGCGGCAGCCGCCGCCGATAACAGCTGATTGGCAGGGGTTCCAGGTGCGGGACCCCGGCCGATCATACATTGATGCCCTATCCTACGGATAGGGCATCAATGTGAAAGTAGTGGACAACTCCTTTAAGCAAGTTGAAGATGAAATGATCTCTAAAAGGCCTAAAGTTAAAGATGACTTGGATACCTAAGGTCCTGCAATGCCTGCACATGAGGAAAGAGACATAGCGAATCAAAAATACTATACTACATTTCTAATAGTAGGTATATGCTAACATTATTATTATTACACCTACTACATATTGGGATAGGATCTTGGAGATGGGAATCCCCTTTAAGTCAATGGTCATGTCAGAGCACATCCAAATTAAGTTTTCTAGGGCTTTAGACATAAGATCTGACTGAGCCACGGACGTGTGATTCCAATGCAACGTGAACCCAGCCTGAACCTTTTGCATACTGTAAATGTAGACAATTAAGTGAAACCATTGTGAAATGTTATCTACAGCAATGGTATGTATATAAAAAGTACAGGAAAATTGCACAGCATTTGAGGGAATGAATACTTATTAAGTATCCCTAAGTGCTTTATCATAGCCATGCTGACAATTTGCACACCAAATAAAAGTATGCACATCCTGAAATAAATATTTCATAAAGTTTAGTCAGACACCAAGACTCCCATGTGTTTTCATAGCGATAGATCATTTAATACATCAAAGAAACTTCCTCTGTTTGTTTTGTAGTTTGTAAAGAAATCAATTTATGCCAAACCACAGATGAGGCTTACACAGATAATACTGCAGAGTTCAAAGGCAGGGATGAAAAGTCCAGTCCAGTGAACGGTCGAGCCAAATACTCTATGAAATCAGAGGAATACAAACAAAAATGATTGTTTTTTCACCACTGAGGTATGCCATTACCGATCATTATTAAACCATAATTTAGGGGACTGGTTTAAGTCATAATTTCTTTTGGGATCTGGTCTGAATTTATTAATGGTTTTGGGCTGGGATCTGACTTTATTTAGGCATCTAGGCTTGAGGTTTGAATTTATTTATGTTGCTGAGGCTGGAGACAACTATGAATGTCCAGCAAACTCTAAAGTAGTTGAGAGACGTCATCACAGCTGCTAGCTTACATTTATATGTATTTTGGCGGTGATATATTCAGCCTACGATCAGTGCTATTTTCAATTTGTAGGCAATACTACACAGCAGACCTCCTGTACTGACCTAGTATCTCTTTGCTAATATTATTGGTTATATTGGTCTTTGTATAGTGGTAGCCTACACAAGGCCACATTCAGATTTCAGTTTTCTCATGTAAGAGAAACATATCCATTAGTTTGATCAGAGTGTGGTCCGAGTGTCATCAGTTTTTCTTGTACGTGGAGAAAAAAAAAGTTTCAGTTTCTCCACCTTCTCCTTTCTAACAGTCTGTGAAAATTGGACCACACTCTGTTATTAGAGTGTGGTCCGATTTTTTTTCACAAACCCATAGACTTGCATTGCCGATTTTGATACGACCCGCGGATCAAAATCGGACATGTAAACATAGACTATCATAGGTACAAACACTATCCATGAAAAACAAAGATAGCAGTCGTACAAGAAAAACTTATGTCTAAGTGAGCTCTAACTAGTCCCTGACTGCAAGAGAAAATGAATACCAGACACTATGAATTGACCTTTTTTTTTTTTTTATAATTCCACTTATATTTTCCTTCTTCTGTTGATGGTGACGTAACCATAATTTATAGTAGTGTTGCGGTGTGCCACCACACAGACAAAATTTGAAGAAGAGCATTTAGGGCACTCTTTAGATTGTAGTTCTGCATTCACCCTTAGTTGAGTATGTTATTTTGTATTATGGGTGAGACCTGCATGTATCTGGAAAATGTGGTCCAGTCTCACGGTTTCTGTGATTGACAAGGTTACCCCCCACTAATGCTATTATTATTATAGCACCATTAATTCCATGGCGCTTTACATGTGAAAAAGGGGTATACATAGCAAACAACAAGTACAATAGTTTGCACAAAAACAAGTCACTGACTGGTACAGGAGGAGAGAGGACGCTGCCCGCGAGGGCTCACAATCTAGAAGGAGGGGATGAGGATACAGCTGGTCGTGCAGCGAGGGTTACTGCAGGTTGTAGGCTTGTCAGAAGAGGTAGGTCTTCAGGTTCTTTTTCAAGGTTTCCAAAGTAGGCGAGAGTCTGATGTGTTGGGGTAGACTTCCAAAGTAGGGGGGGATGCACGGGAGAAATCTTGTATGGGATTGTGGGAAGAGGAGACCCCGTGAGGATCGGAGATTGCGTGCAGGTAGGTACTGGGAGACTAGTTCACAGGTGTGTGGAGGATACAGGTTGTGGATGGCTATGTATGCCAAGGTTAGGGTCTTAAATTTGAGTCTCTAGGCAATGAGGAGCCAGTGCAGGGATTTGGAGAAGGAAGAGGTCGGAGAATAGTGGGAGGACAGGTGGATTAGTCGGGCAGCAGAGTTTAGGATAGATTGCAGGGGTGCGAGAGTGGTAGAGGGAGGCCACAGAGCAGGAGGTTGCAATAGTTGAGGCGAGAGATGATGGTGGCATGCACTAATGTTTTTGCAGATTCATGGTTGAGGAATGTACGGATCCGGGAAATATTTTCTGAGTTGGAGTCGGCGTGAAGTGGAAAGGGCTTGGATATGAAGTTTGAAGGAAAGATCAGAGTCAAGGGTTACCCCGAGGCAGTGATCTTGTGGGACTGGGGAGAGTGGACAGCCATTGAGTTTGATAGATAGGTCAGGTGGGGGGGTTGAGTGAGATGGTGGAAAGATGATGAATTCAGTTTTATCCATATTAAGTTTTAGGAATCTAGCAGAGAAGAAAGATGAAATAGCGGACAGAAATTGTTAGATTCTGGTTAGTAAGGAGTTGATATCAGGTCCAGAGAGGTAGCTATGTGTGTCATCAGCATAGAGGTGATACTGAAAGCCGTGAGACTGAGTTGTCCCAGGCCAAAGTTGTAGATAAAGAAGAGCAGGGGTCCTAGAACTGAACCTTGGAGAACACAGATAGGATGCAAGGTGAGGAGGTGGTATGTGAGTGGAAGACGCTGAATGTCCAGTCTGTTAGGTATGAGGCGATCCAAGATAGGGCCAAGTCTGTGATACCGAGAAATGAGAGAGTCTGTAGTAAGAGGGAATGGTCCACTGTGTCAAAAGCAGAGGACAGGTCCAGGAGAACAGCATAGTGTCGCTTGGATTTGGCGGTCAGTAGGTCATTGATGACTTTAGTCAGGTCAGTTTCAGTGGAATGGTGAGGTCGGAAGCCAGATTGTAATCGGTCAAAGAGGGAGCAGGAGGAGAGGTGGGAGGACAGTTCAAAATTGACATGTTGTTCCAGTAGTTTTGAGGCATAGGGGAGAAGTGAGATGGGGTGCTAGCTAGACAGAGAGGATGGGTGTGATCGAGGCATGTTTGAAGCAGGATGGGAAGACACCAGTTGTTAGTGACAGGTTGAAGAGGTGGGTTAGGGTTGGGATGAAGACTGCAGTGAGGTTTGGGATGAGGTGGGACGGGATTGGGTCAAGTTTACAGGTGATGAGATGTGACTTGTATGATGGTGGAGAAGCTGGTTCTGGAGGAGTAGAGTTGAGAAGTTATGAGAAAGGGCTGTGGGGCCAAAGCTTTGCCTTATGTTGTCAATCTTCTGTTTGAAGAATGAGGCAAAGTCATCAGCTGAGATGAATGGGTAGGGAGGGGGGAGCTGGGGGACGGAGGAGAGAATTGAAAGTACTGAATAGCTGTTTAGGGTTGTGAGACAGGGAGGGTATGAGCGATGAGAAGTAGGTTTGTTTTGCTGCAGTGAGTGTGGACTTGAAAGTAGTGAGGGACTGTTTGAATGCGATGAAGTGCTCGTTGGAGTGGGACCTTTTCCATCTCCGTTCAGCAACCCTGGAAGCCCGTCTCAGTTCTTTAGTCAGGCTGGTGTGCCAGGGTTGCCTGTTGATTGTGCGCGCTTTGGTATGTGTGAGGGGGGTGACCAAATTGAGAGCTGCAGCTGTTGTGGTGTTATATAAAGCATCAGCATCTGCATCGTGTAAGGAATTTATGTCTGTAAGGGAGAAGGGATTCAGAGTGAGTGTAGGTCAAGGTGTTTGAAATTTCTGCGAGGGTGTGCAAGTTTCTGGATGGGGGATTGTGGACCTGGAGAGGAGAGGGAAGAGAATGTGAGTAAGTTGTAGTCAGGAAGAGGGAGAGGTGAGTTAGAGAGGTTGGATAGGGAACAGAGGCGGGTGAAGATGAGGTCCAGTGGGTGTCCATCTTTGTGAGTGGCTGCGGAAGACCATTGAGCGAGGCCGAAGGAGGAAGTGAGGGATAGAATCTTAGAGACAGATGAGTGGGAAGTGTCAATGGGGATGTTCAAGTCACCCATGATAATAGGGGGGATGTCAGCAGAAAGGAAGTGAAGTAGCCAGGTGGTGAAGTGGTCTAAGAAGGTGGTAGCTGGCTCTGGGGGGGCAGTAAATGACAGACAGTTGGAGGAGGAGTAGGTGTGGAGGACTATAATTGTCCAAGATAAGAATGCTCCTTTGCGGATCAAGTGATTTTTTTTCTTATTCACTTGATGCAAAAATATAGTGTTAAAGAAGTAGTCCACTACTTTTACATTGATGCCCTATCCTTAGGATAGGGCATCAATGTCTGATCGGCCAGGGTCCGACACCCGGCACCCCTGCCGATCAGCTGTTATCTGTGGCGACGGCCGGAAGTACATACTTACTGAGCTTGGCTGTCTACTTCTAGTGGCCGGAGCTTGTTACTGCACATCTGCCTCCTATTCAATTCAATAGGAGGCGGATGTGCAGTACCCCGCTGTGGCCACTACAAGTAGATAGCCAAGCTCAGTAAGTAGGTATTTCCGGCTGGTGGCCGCAGCCGATAACAAGTGATCAGCAGGGGTGCCGGGTGTCAGACCCCAGCCGATCAGACAATGATGCCCTATCCTGAGGATAGGGCATCAATGTAAAAGTAGTGGACAACCTCTTTAAGGCTGGGTTCAGACAGACATATTTCACAGCCCATATATACAGACTGCAATGCCCGGACTGACCATGGGTCTCAGGACCTGAACCTACAACCTCATAGGCATATATCAGGGATTAAGTTTGGGTCAGGAGACATGTGGTCAGTACATACATGGACCATGAAATATGTCTGTCTATCTGAACTCGGCCTTATAGAGGTTATTTAAGGCAAGTCCACAGAATACACAATGAACGTCTGACAGCTACGGTGTCCTCTAGGACCCCCACCTATATTAATAACTCTTAAAAACGTAAATAGAAAACATTGCACACCTGCATGACCACCTCTTCATTCAATTGCCATCTAGATATAGTGGCCTAAACTTTGTGTAAAAGTCATGAATGTGAGTGCATCTCTTTAAGTGTCACATCATATTATACCACTTTAGTTAAAAAATAAAAATATAATTTTCCCCGGAATTAAATTTTACCATATGACACAAAACAGTTATAAAAATAAATACATTTTATAGCTAGTGAAAATGAAAAATTTCAACATGCCACAGTTAAGAAACCCATACACATTAAAGTTGGAAAGTCTGACAATTTCATCAGGAATGACGGACCATCTAATGTTTATGGACTCCTTAAGACTTTCCCTGATGATGTAAGTGGAGAGAAGGACCAAGCAATTTAAATTAAACCTCCAATCAATTTGTGCAGAGCCATAAGTCACCAGGGGTGTCTAGCAGTTGCTTACACTCCTCTCACCATACAGAATATATATATATACACACACTTAGTCATACCGAGTGTGCATTGGTATGGTGGAATTGAGAGAGATCGTGTTCAATCGAATGCCCATGTGTATGCCCACATAAAGCTTATTTTAATGTGCACCAACAGCTTTACAACATTATATATATACATAGATGACAAGTAAATATGTTGCAATAATTAAATGTAACTTCAAGTGGTATTATGATTTCACAAAATACACTTTATTGAGGGTATAATAGCAATTAGACTTTTTCATTCATGACAGTGGTGGCCAAATATGAGGGGTGTTCAATAGTTTATCTACCTGAATATGAAAACAAACTTTTCAGAGAAAATTGTACCTACTTTTTAATGTAATCACCCCTTGACTTCATCACACTTATTCCACTTCGCCTCCAGTGATCGCATGCCTTCAGAATACAAGGAGACTTCTTGCTGCTGCAAGAACCCTGCAACTGCCTCTTTGACTGTATTATCATCTAGAAATTGTTTCCCATGCAGAAATTTCTTCAGATTCCAAAATAGAAAGTAATCACTGGTAGCCAGGTCTGGACAGAGTAGATGGTAAACTCCATGAAGTCGTTTTCCTTGATAACATCTTGTGATCTGCAAGACTTGTGAACAGGCGCATTGTCGTGATGCAGCAACACACCTGCCGACAACTTTCCACGGCATTTCTTTTTTATTACTTCACGTAATGCCTTTATTGTTCAGGCATAGATGTCTTCAGTAATTGTCTTGTGTGGCATGAATTCTAGTAATAAAATGCCTTCTGTACCTCAAAACACTATTGCCTTAATCTTTCTAGCTGACTGCTGGACAAGAAATTTCTTTAGAGTTGGTGATCCCTTGAGTTTCCATTGCATGGACTCTTGTTTGGTCCTGAGATCATGGTGTTTCACCCATGTTTCATCAACTGTAATAATTTGAGAATAGGAGTTTCCTGGATTTTCTCTAAGCATGTCTAAATTCTCTTGGCTAATTGCTGGCGACAACGTTCGTGGCAACCTCGGACATCATCAAAACTTAATGAATTCACATAATCAAAACTTAATGAATGATACTGGAAACTGTCAACTGAAATGCCTAATTCATAAGCTATAACACCGACTTTGACCCAACGATCTTCCAAAATCATGGCCTCCACTTTACAGCACATTTCCTCTAAAGATGCTTCGACAGATCACCCTGAACTGGGGTCATTTTCAGTTGATTCCCTAACCAATTTAAACTGCTTGGCCCAAAATTTTACTTGGTAGTAGGAAGGGGCATCATCACAATATACAGCAATCACCCTTTCATAGATTTCTGTAGGCTTTTCTTCCTTTGTAAGGAATTTACAGAAAGAAGCTCCAAATCTCTCACTTTCTTTCTAGAGCTGCACTGTGCTGCACTTACCATCCTGTCAATTCGAGCGCATCAGACTGAACTTCTGTGTGTCATGTCCAGATATGTCTCAACATGCACAAAAAAGCTCAGCTCTCTAAGGCCTCATTCAGACGTTCGTGTTGCACATACGTGTTGTATCCGGTTTTTTCATGGATACAACACTTAACCATTATAATCTATGCTGCTGTTCACATGTTCATGTTTTTCACAGACCGTCTCAGAGATATGTCAGTTTTTTTCCAGCAGCACGGATAAAAAAGGTCAATATAAGTCTATTGGTCCATGAAAAAACAGGCACAGCACATGGATGACATCCGTGTACTGAAGAAGATTTGTAATTTATTTCTTTATCGCGCTATGAAAAACATTGATGACATACTGACAGAAAAAACAGACACACGGATAAATACGGATGGTAAAAATGGGCACTCTGATGCTCAACACTGATTAACACCAGTACCACTGTTTCACATATGTGTTTAAACACGGATGTGTGAATGAGACCTCACATTGACAGAACGTGTGGGTAAATAATTTACTGAACACCCCTCTTATGTAAAAATAGTGTCTCCATCTTGGCTTGACACCAGGCCATTTAATTACAACCATAACAACTGTGGAAGAAGGAGATGAGCACATAACCACTACATTGTTCCTAAACAGGAGTTTGGGATGTCAAGGACACAAGCGTCAAAGATTTTCTTAGTTTCAGGGGCTTGCCTTGGTAAAGGATTCTCTTTGAAAAGGATGTATGTTGAGTTTTTCCATCTTCTGATCAATAAAAAAAAGTAATACGCATAAAGACACAGTATGGCCTAAGTATATTTTAATTTTGTCCACAGTGACACTAATATCATACTAGAAAAATAGCATGCAACTTTTTCTGAGGCTCAAAACATCTAACACATTATTGGCCTCCTTAAAGTAACTCGGTAGATTTAACTTTTTCTTCTAATATGAATACACTTATAATATTTAAATATTTGTAATATTTTATGTGTCCTCAAAGTCTCATCTTGAGGACCAGAGACTTTGAGGACTGTGACTACATAAAGACGCACCTCCGTCCAGCAGTACATGTACGAGTTGCGTACACCGAAGCTTGTGTGTGCACTATACCTATAAACTTCAGTAAAGAGGTGCAAGGGGTAACGTTTCTCCATGTGGAGAGTGACATCCCGGCTCTCGCATGCCAAGGTAAGAAGGCTTATTCGCTGTGCAATGCTCCTCTGGGAAATTTAATATGCAAATTACCACTTCAGAGATGAAGAGGACTTGAACTCTATAGCACCACCTGTTGGAAGCAGCAATCCTACAAGTCACAATCGACCCTTTAACTAGTCTTATATCGTTATGACTTAAGATAAAAGCCAAATCAGAATCTCCATTTGCAGACACGGTGTTTTGGGCTGTTGACCCTCGTCAGTGCAAAGTAGGAGAACTGATTTGGCTAGATGAGAGGCTCTGAAATGAGGTCTAAGGGGTAATGTTTCTCCTTGTGGAGAGTGACATACCGGCTCTGGCATGCCAAGGTAAGGAAGCTTATTGTCCAACAGGTGGTGCTATAGAGTTATAGTCCTCTTCCTCTCTGAAAAGGCAATTTGCATACTAAAAGAGGTGCAAAATATTAATACACTGCTCAAAAAAATAAAGAGAACACTTAAACAATATAACTCCAAGTAAATCAAACTGTCTACTTAGGAAGCAACACTGATTGACAATCAATTTCACATGCTGTTGTGCAAATGGAATAGACAATAGATGGAAAGTATTGGCAATTATCAAGACACCCTCAATAAAGGAGTGATTCTGCAGATGGGGACCACAGACCACATCTCAGTACCAATGCTTTCTGGCTGATGTTTTGGTCACTTTTGAATGTTGGTTGTGCTTTCACACTCGTGGCAGCATGAGATGGACTCTACAACCCACAGAAGTTGCTCAGGTAGTGCAGCTCATCCCGGATGGCACATCAATGCGAGCTGTGGCAAGGCGGTTTGCTGTGTCTGTCAGCGTAGTGTCCAGAGGCTGGAGGCGCTACCAGGAGACAGGCCAGTACATCAGGAGACGTGGAGGGGGCCGTAGGAGGGCAACAACCCAGCAGCAGGACCGCTACCTCCGCCTTTGTGCAAGGAGGAACAGGAGGAGCACTGCCAGAGCCCTGCAAAATGACCTCCAGCAGGCCACAAATGTGCATGTGTCTGCACAAACGGTTAGAAACCGACTCCATGAGGGTGGTAAGAGGGTCCACAGATGGGGGTTGTGCTCACAGCCCAACACCGTGCAGGACGCTTGGCATTTGCCACAGAACACCAGGATTGGCAAAGTTGCCACTGGCGCCCTGTGCTCTTCACAGATGAAAGCAGGTTCACACTGAGCACATGTGACAGAGTCTGGAGACGCCGTGGAGAGCGATCTGCTGCCTGCAACATCCTTCAGCATGACCGGTTTGGCAGTGGGTCAGTAATGGTGTGGGGTGGCATTTCTTTGGAGGGCCGCACAGCCCTCCATGTGCTCGCGAGAGGTAGCCTGACTGCCATTAGGTACCGAGAAGAGATCCTCAGACCCCTTGTGAGACCATATGCCGATGCGGTTGGCCCTGGGTTCGTTCTAATGCAAGACAATGCCAGACGTCATGTGTCAGCAGTACCTGCAAGATGAAGGCATTGAAGCTATGGACTGGCCCGCCCATTCCCAGACCTGAATCCGATGGAGCGAGACATGATGTCCCAGATGTGCTCCATCCACCAACGTCACGTTGCACCACAGACTGTCCAGGAGTTGGCGGATGCTTTAGTCCAGGTCTGGGAGGAGATCCCACAGGAGACCATCCGCAACCTCATCAGGAGCATGCCCAGGCATTGTAGGGAGGTCATACAGGCACGTGGAGGCCACACACAATATTGAGCCTCATTTTGACTTGTTTGAAGGACATTACATCAAAGTTGGATAAGCCTGTAGTGTGTTTTTCCACTTTAATTTTGGGGGTGACTCCAAATCCAGGCCTCCAATGGTTAATAAATTTGATTTCCATTGATGATTATTGTGTGATTTTGTTGTCAGCACATTCAACTTTGTACAGAACAAAGTATTCAATGAGAATATTTCATTCATTCAGATCTAGGATGTGTTATTTGAGTGTTCCCTTTATTTTTTTGAGCAGTGTATTTATACAAGTGCATGGTAAAAGTACAGAATCTGTTAAGTAGAAGCACTTTCAAACCATTCTCATAAATAAATCTAGTGGTTGCTAGAGCATTCCCAGTGTTTCATTTTTCCTTATGGAGAAAGGTCTTTTGTAGAGTTTCTATAAACTTGTGTTTCAGTTTTAATTTGAATTGTCGGTACCATTCTAGTATCTTTTTTCTCCTTTGAATCTTCTCTTGTAAGCTCATATTTTTTTCCTGGTTTAAAATGGCAGGAAGTTCTTTCCAGGATTTGATAAAAATAAATGGAGCGCCATAAGACTTCAGTATTTGCAAAGGCGCGTTACTGTAAACAGACGAGTTTCCACAATTTCCATGTGTCATCACATCTTCTACTACAGGAACAGAGCCATAGGAGCAGGCCTCATAGATTCGGTAGCACTCCGTGTTTACCCCCACTGGGCTCAATGTTAGGTCGCTCTGTAACAGTGCGTCATGATAGCTCTTGTAGCTCTCATTAGTCTCTTGTGGTTGCCACCTGTCAAAACACAATTACAGTTTACTGTACAGGGCCCTATTTATGTTTTACCTGTGTAGCCCCCTAATATAAGGTGATATACTGAACAGAAGATAAATAAATTGCTACCCCTTTTGTCCCCACTATTTCCTTACAGATTACATGTACATGTCCTCTGAATTTTAAAGTTTGGCATTATTATCAGATGCTTGGCAAATCTTCAAAGATTTAGGCTGCGTTCATACTGCAACTGAAAACCAGGGCTGTGTAGTCAGAGTCGTGGAGTCGCAGTCCATTTTGGTGGAGTCGGAATCGGTATAAAATGGACCGACTCCGACAATATATAATAAATTGGGTACAGTAGTTCAATGCAGTTTGTGGGGAATATTTTTTCATAAGAATTTGGGAAAGTTATGAAATGTCCTATAAATGTCTGTCCTATTCCTGATCTAAGGGTCTAGACTTTTAGCTGAGATGAATCTGTGCTACAGTAAATTTATCACTTAAACATGAGCCATGTATGAGGGAGTCAGTCGTGGAGACGGAGTTGGAGTTGGTGGCATGGAAATTGAGGAGTCCGAGTCGGAGGTTTGGCTTACAGACTCCACAGCCCTGCTGAAAACTGCAACAGTACTGTGTCGTTGCGATTGTTCCACTGTTTCCCTGTAGGGAGATGGCTTATCTCATCTAGCAGATATATAGTAGTTTCATCTGCAAAAGAGCAGGGCCATCATTTCGATTGGTTTCATGGTCTTGCAGGTGAAACAGCTGTTTCGCTGCACGATTAAATGACAGTGCAGGGAAACCGTGGAAAGATTGCAAAGGTATAAGGCTGTTATGTTGTTCAGCCGCAGCATGATTGCTGCCATGTGAACACAGCCTTAAAACTTATTTGAATGGGAAAGGCAGTAAGATATTGTAAGAGCTGTCCTCTGTGTACACCCCCCTTCTATGCATTCTATGTGAGCCATAGGGCAGCTACTCTGGAAGTCTCTCCCATTTGACAGCATGACCATATATTAGAGAGACACCCATGGCTTTCAGGGGGCACAGTGCGATACTTCAGTCCCCTTTAATGTAGACATTGTACCAATATAAGCAGCTACAATTTATAAGTTCGAGCAGTACCTCACACCCCTTCTCCGTGATCAGCTCATCATTGGGGGAAGAGACCGCAAGAAAGGGGGGTTGTTCAGAGTCTGTAAGAGGAACAATACTTACTCATTCCTAGATGAGATCCAACAGAACTGGTCAAGACCCTCTTTCCTTATAACCTCCATAAGAATCTCTCTAGATGAGTTGCCATATACAGTCCCTAAAAAGTTGCACAAGTATGGCCGTGAATCATGAACCAGAGACCAACTTGGTTCAATGACTGGAAAGTTTCTATATCTGAAGAAAAAAAACAAATTGTGAAAAAGGGATATCAAGAAAGTTTGTATGAATTTTATAAAAGTAGATTGGATCTGCAATACCTGAACCCCGTTATAGTCGCAATTGTGAACCCCGTGAACCCCGTTATAGTCGCAATTGTGCGCCACTGGTATCCCAACTACACCAATTACCGCATGTTACTGGGTATACCCTCCTCTCCAGACCCTTTTTAACTTCTTACCTATGTAGAAGGAAAATGTAGCATTATATGGGGTCATTTTGATAAATAGTTCTCTGGGCTCTTTGATCCAAACTCCCCTACAATGTCAACTTGCCCTAAAAAGACTTGTTTTCATGAGACAATCTCTTTAACCAGTTCAAAACCAGCCATTAATACACCTTTCCTGTCCAGGCATATTTTCGTCATTTTTTTTCACACATGTAGTTTAAAAGACCTGTAAAATGTCTTCACGTTCGGATATTCAAGCAAGTATTGCATCTTTTTTTTGTGATTTTTTTTCTTTACTGATATGAGAAACACAATAAGAGAAATAAGTCTCCATATTCCCACTTTTTAGGACCACAAAAATACATTTAAAAAATGTATTACCTAGTGTATTACAATTATTTTTATTGATTAAATATATATATTTTTATCGGGATGGGACTATTAACAGCAATTTGGATGGACAGTGGCATTTTTTTTATTTATTTGCCAGTTAATTTTTTAATTGTATTTTTCATTTATTTTACACATCGTGCCACCCGTAAGGTTATAAAAGACCTTTTTTTTTTTTGGCGCGGGGGGGGGGGGGGGGGCGGCATCGAAATATTTAAATTTTCATCTTATTTCTCTTGTAACTGTGGCTGGTATATTTGCCCCATTTACAAGGGAAGTGCAGCCTCCTGCCTACATAGCAGAGCAGTCTAGTTAATTCTAGTCTAGACCCAGCAGCTCCTGTTCCTTCCCTATGCACAACGATTACATGACCGTGGTATGGAAGAGAAAGCACAGTCAGCACTTTCTATTACGGTGTACAAAATGCTTGTTTATACGGTGACATATTAGGATGTCACTATAGACTAGGACCGCGTGGATGTTTAAAGTCCATAGGTGGCCTGGAAGCGGTTAAAAAGTAACCATTGTTGTAATTTTTTAGTTCAGAAATCAATAGTCCACACAAAAACAGGCAACTTTGTAATATATCTTATCAGAGAAATACACTGCTCAAAAAAAATAAAGGGAACACTCAAATAACACATCCTAGATCTGAATGAATGAAATATTCTCATTGAATACTTTGTTCTGTACAAAGTTGAAAGTGCTAACAAAATCACACAAAACCAAATTTATTAACCAATGGAGGCCTGGATTTGGAGTCCCCCCAAAATTAAAGTGGAAAAACACACTACAGGCTGATCCAACTTTGATGTAATGTCCTAAAAACAAGTCAAAATGAGGCTCAGTATTGTGTGTGGCCTCCACGTGCCTGTATGACCTCCCTACAACGCCTGGGCATGCTCCTGATGAGGTTGCGGATGGTCTCCTGTGGGATCTCCTCCCATACCTGGACTAAAGCATCCGCCAACTCCTGGACAGTCTGTGGTGCAACGTGACGTTGGTGGATGGAGCGAGACATAATGTCCCAGATGTGCGCAATCGGATTCAGGTCTGGGGAACGGGCGGGCCAGTCCATAGCTTCAATGCCTTCATCTTGTAGGAACTGCTGACACACTCCAGCCACATGAGGTCGGGCATTGTCCTGCATTAGGAGGAACCCAGGGCCAACCGCACCAGCATATGGTCTCACAAGGGGTCTGAGGATCTCATCTTGGTACCTAATGGCAGTCACGCTACCTCTGGCGAGCACATGGGAGGGCTGTGCGGCCCTCCAAAGAAATGCCACCCCACACCATTACTGACGCACTGCCAAACCGGTCATGCTGAAGGATGTTGCAGGCAGCAGATCGCTCTCCACGGCGTCTTCAGACTCTGTCACGTCTGTCACATGTGCTCAGTGTGAACCTGCTTTCATCGGTGAAGAGCACAGGGCGACTTTGCCAATCCTGTTCTGTGGCAAATGCCAAGAGTCCTGCACAGTGTTGGGCTGTGAGAACAACCCCCATCTGTGGACGTCGGGTCCTCATACCACTCTCATGGAGTCGCTTTCTAACCGTTTGGGCAGACACATGCACATTTGTGGCCTGCTGGAGGTCATTTTGCAGGGCTCTGGCAGTGCTCCTCCTGTTCCTCCTTGCACAAAGGCGGAGGTAGCGGTCCTGCTGCTTGGTTGTTGCCCTCCTACGGCCCCCTCCACATCTCCTGGTGTACTGGCCTGTCTCCTGGTAGCGCCTCCAGCCTCTGGACACTACGCTGACAGACACAGCAAACCGCCTTGCCACAGCTCACATTGATGTGCCATCCGGGATGAGCTGCACTACCTGAGCAACTTCTGTGGGTTGTAGAGTCCATCTCATGCTGCCACGAGTGTGAAAGCACAACCAACATTCAAAAGTGACCAAAACATCAGCCAGAAAGCATTGGTACTGAGATGTGGTCTGTGGTCCCCACCTGCAGAACCACTCCTTTATTGCGTGTGTCTTGATAATTGCCAATACTTTCCATCTATTGTCTATTCCATTTGCACAACAGCATGTGAAATTGATTGTCAATCAGTGTTGCTTCCTAAGTAGACAGTTTGATTTACTTGGAGTTATATTGTTTAAGTGTTCTCTATTTTTTTTGAGCAGTGTATATTATATATAGTAGAAGTATATATATCTTATTCTGAAAAATCCACTTCTTTCACCTCCTGGACTGATCATTCACTCTCAATTCATGGGTAAAATCTCGATTCAGTGAAGACTGATTTTCACATTTCAGAGATAGGAGGTGGGTGCTTTTTAAACTCTATGGAGAGAGGAAGGAGAGCAGCTAGAGACAGACATTCTAATGCAAGTTCTCCTGAAATGACAGTTACAGTTCTTTGTAGAACTTTATGGAGCACCAACTATCATCTCCTATCTCAGTAATGGGGACGGCTGTATTAACTTAAGACTGATTTTACCCATAAGTTCACAATTTTGAGAATGAAAGATCGCTCCAGGAGGAGAAAGAAGCAGATTTCTCTAATAACATATATTACAAAGTTCCTTGTTTGCACATATATTGATGTATATAAACAAGAAAAAAAAAATTAAATAGACTGTTACTCTTTAACCCCTTTCTGACGTTATATGTAATAATACGTCCCTGTGCCTTATGGACCAGGTACGTATTATTTCGACATGGTGATCGTGCTCGCCCGGCGTCAGCTGATTCGGACAGCTGTGCCGCATCAGCGCAAGCAACGGACAATGTTGAGAGTAGTATTCTGCTCCTGCTGTGTCCTGGTGTAAGAATAAGAATAAAATTAAAAAATCCTTATACTCACCTGTCCGAAGATGTCCCCCATCTGACTGCTCACGCCGATGAGACAGGGAAAATGACTCGCTCCAGCAAGCGGGCCACGGATCTGCGCTCAGCGAGCGGTGTCCTGTCACTCACTGAGCTTAGAGCTGGTCAGGGGCACGCTCGTTGCAGTGAGTCATTCTTCCCAGGCACCTCGGCGTGAGCAGTCAGGTCGATTACAGCGAGGGACATCTTCGGACAAGTGAATAAAAGGATTTTAAATTTTATTCTTATTTTTATACCAGAACACAGCGAGAGCAGAATACTAGTCTCATCATTGTCCCTTGCTCACGCTGATGAAAGCACAAGCAGGGGAAGATGATGAGGGCAGCGTTCAGCACCCAGCACTTGGGAACAGCGTTAACTGTACACAGATTCCCAGGCGCCGATATGCGTCACACTGATGACACATGGATGTCATCTGAGTCTCATCCGTGTGGGAAATTTTGCAGCCTGTGCAGCGCAAAAAAAAAAAAAAAAAAAATGGACATGCCAATGTGTTTTGCCCACGGACACAATGTCCGTGGAAACACACTGACGTGCACAGACCCATTCATTTGAATGGGTCTGTGTGTGTGTGTGTGTGTGTGTGTGTATGTGTCTGGCATGTGAAAGAGGCCTAACTCTGCTGCCTCATTATAGTGAATGGATCCATCGGGGGTTTCATCAGAATAACATAGGAGCTGTGTATATGGAATGTGCATACTATTCTAGGTAAATCTGCGCTCCAGGAGGCAGACAGCGCTCCATCCCACCTGAGTCTCGACGTGTGGCCAAGCAGTACTGTACAACCACATATGGAGTATTTCTACATTCAGCAAAAATTGTGTGACAAATTTTGGTGCCATTTCAACCCAATTCCTAGTGTGAAATGGGGTCTCTTATGGGGGGGGGGGGGGGGGGAAGAGTTCTGCTGTTCTGGCACCTTAGGGGCTCTGCCAGTGTGGCATGGCACCGTTAAACCAGCTCAGCAAGATATGACCTCCAATATGGCGCTTCTTCCCTTCTGAGCTTTGCACTGTGCCTCAAAAGTAGTTTTCGACCACATATGAGGTATTGGCGTACTCAGGAGAAATTGTACAACTTGTGGGATCTAATTTTTCCTGTTACCCTTGTGAAAATAAAAAAATTGGGACTAAAAGATCTTTTTTTCCACAAAAATTATTTTTTTTATTTTCACAGCTCTATGTTATAAACTTTTCAAAGTGCTCACCACACATCTAGATAAGTTCCTTAAGGGGTCTAGTTTCCAAAATGGGGTCACTTGTGGGAGGTTTGCACTGTTTAGGCACATCAGGGGCTCCCCAAACGCGACATGGCATCCGTTAATTATTCAAGCAAATTTTACATTCAAAAAGTCAAATGGCGCTCCTTCCCATCCGAGCTCTGCCGTGCGCCCAAACAGTGGTTTTCCCCTACATCATATGGGGCGTGCTCAGGAGAAATTTCACAACAAATTTTGGGGTCCATTTTTTCCTGTTACCCTTGCGAAAATAAAATAAAATTAGGTCTAAAGTAACATTTTTGTGAAAAAAAGTTAAATGTTCATTGTTTTCTTCCACATTTTAAAAATTCATGTGAATCACCTCAAGGGTTAATAAACTTCTTGAATGTGGTTTTGAGCACCTTGAGGGGTGCAGTTTTTAGAATGGTGTCACTTTTGGGTATTTTCTGTCATATAGATCCCTCAAAGTCGCTTCAAATGTGATGTGGTCCCTAAAAAATGGATTTGTAAATTTTGTTGTAAAAATTAGAAATTGCTGTTCAACTTTTAACCCTTATAACTTCCAAACAAAAAAAAAAATTGTGCTGATGTAAAGTAGACATGTGGACAGTCATTTTTTAACTATTTTGTGTGACATCTCTCTGATTTAAGGTCATGAAAATTCAAAGTTGGAAAATTGCTACATTTTTGTCAAATTTTAGATTTTTTTCACTAATAAACGCCAGTTCTATCAAATAAATTTCACCACTATCATGAAGTACAATATGTCACAAAAAAAAATCTCAGAATCAGGGGGATCCGTTGAAGCGTTCCAGAGTAATTACCTCATAAAGTGACAGTGATCAGAACGATAAAAATTGGCCTGGTCATTAACATGCAAACCACCCTCGGGGGTTAAGGGGTTAGACAGTATTATCCATTCATATTTTATATTATGAGAGGTATTAAAAGAATAAAAACTTACGTGGCCACTCCTAGCGGCCATTGGTAGACATCTTCCTCATTAATCCATGTACTGTCATAGACAAGGTAGAGAACCTCCACAATACCTCTGTTCTTCTTCAAATAGGGAAGGATCCAGTCATTGTTGCATTGCTCACTTCCTAGCAGCACTACAGCAACATGTCGGAGTTTATGATTTTCAATCAGAGTCTGTGTGTACTGAAGCCATTGAGTGGCAAAAGAAATCTTTGCTTGTTCTCTGCCATTGAGAATAAGAACTACATTCTGGGCTTCCACTGAAAAGTAACCTGGAACAACTGCGGGGCCAGTGATGAAGCTAGAGAAAAAGGATGAAACGAAAAAAAAAAAAAAAAAAAAAAAAAAAAAAATCAAGGAGGTCTGCCATAGATGTTTCAAAGCCTGATCCTAATGCAACTATCAGTGGTACTGATGTTAAAATGGTTTTCCACTGTCCTATAAAAATTAACATGAAACGGGTATTCCTATCCTGTAACGTGAGTTTACTGTTATAGTATGCCATCACCTTATAAATCAGTTGGGGTTCGACATTTGGTAGGTCTTGTAATACCTAGCAAATGTGGTCCAAGGAAAGACAAGCGGAGAACTGGTGATAGGGCCATTCTTGCCCAAGATGCACTGATGTGCATGGAAAGAACAGGCTAGTCCATCTGGTCAATCACGCAAAGCAAGTAATGAAGCATAAATTACTTAAAAAATAATGCTGACCACAACAGAAAAGCATCAGAGCCCCCAAATGTTGTGCATAGACGCAGACCACCGAACAACAGCGTAGGATCTGGTTGCTGAGATTAAGTACAGCAATGGTGAAAAAGTAAAGCCAGGTGTAGAGTAAATGCACCATCAAAAATGCAGAAACATTTTTATCTGTTTACTTATGGAAAAGTATTGCTCAATCAAATCTATGCTTTTTTTTTTTTTTTTTTTTTAAGGGGTGAACATGTTTACACTTTGCTTTCAGGGACCCAAAAATATTGCCCACTTCTGCAAACCGAATATATTACCCACTTATATGGAAACATTAAAGTTGTTGTCCACTACTAGGACTTCCCCTTCTCAATACAAATGTTTGCCCCATTAAAATAATACACCTATACTCACCTCCGATGCTGGCGCCGTTCTAGTTGGCACTCACTCTCCTGGGTCTCATGCAATGCTGTTGCGTCATGTGACGCCTGCTCCCAATCAGCGCTGGTGTCACTGTTCCCGCCTTCGGACGTATAAGTAATCAAGAGGTTAGAGCTGCGCTGGCCGCTCATTTCCTCTTGATTTTATACGTCCGGATGGAAGGGACAGTGACACAAGCGCTGATTGGGCGCAGGCGTCACATGTGCCCTGGAAGCGCGAATGCCGACACCATTGGAACGGTGCCAGCACCGCAGGTGGGAATAAGTGTTTTAGTTTTAACGGGGGAAAACATTAAAGTTGTTGTCCACTACTAGGGCAACCTAAATTTCCACAGCACTTTACAGACTTCATGATTAGGCTGTGTGCCCACGATGCGTTTTTTTAAGCATTTCCACAGCGGCAAAAAAGCTGCAGAAACGCTTAAAAAGCGCATGGTAGAAGGACTACCATGTTCCCCAATGATAATCCACATGTGCTGTGCACATGCTGCGGAAATTTCCACTGCGGAAAAAAATGCAGCACTACCAATTATTTTGCGGAAGTGCTGCATTTTCGCCGCCATTGACTTGCATTAGAACGCTTGCATTCCGCTTCTCTAGATAAGGACATGCGGAATACACGCGTTCCAATGTGCAGATGGTACCCAGGTCGAGAGGAGACTCTCCTCCGGACCTGGGTACCATAGAAAACTGTAAAAAAAAAGAATAAAATAAAAAATAAAGATTATATTTACCTTCTGGCGGCCCCCGGTCTCCTTGTCTGTGATTGCCAGCATTTCGCGATGGACTGAAGGACCTGCGCTGAGGTCATAGTCATGTGACAGGTCATGCGACGCTGACGTCGGCAGGTCCTTCAGTCTACCGCTGCCGGCAGCCGGGACGGAGGGAATCAAAACAGCAGGGGCCATCGGAAGGCAAGCATAGATTTTTTATTTTTAACCATTCTTTAGGTCGTTTGCATGGATTTATATATTGTGACCAAGTTGACAAGCACTTTCCAAGTGATGCTAAAAATCGCTTGGAAAGGACTTGTCAACCCGCATACGGAAATGCATGTGAAGAACGCTTCACATCCGCATGTCCCTGGCAGGAAAAACGCATGTACAATCTGCATACGTTTTTTTCTGCCAGGGAGATGCAGAAACGCTCAGGAAAAAATCCAGAGCATTTCTGCATCGTGGGCACATAGCCTTACTGTCCACATTAGGACTCACAATCAGGATTTCCTATCAGTATGTCTTTGGAGTGTGGGTGGTAATCAGAGAACCCACAGGAAACCCACGCAAACATGAGGAGAACATAAATCCCTTTACATGGTTGTCTGGTACTACAGTTAGCTAGGCTTCTTATAAAACAGTACTGTGACCTCCTGGGAAGTATCAGAGTATAATACCTGATATCTGTTCTTCCAGTTTTGAGCTTGCCCTCCCTCCAATGAGCAGTATAATCAACAGGTTCAAGAGGTCCTTCCAATATATGCTGCCACAAGTAATGCCCTGAAGAAAATAACAGAAAAACAGTTAAGCACTACAGATCACACTTTCATTTCGCAGTGTGGCATCCCTCTTTTTGTGGATCTGGTTTCCTAAGTAACTGTTAAGCTGCATTTACAAATCTGCATGATACATCTGTGTGCTGTTTTTTTTCACGGGCAGCACACAGACTCACAGAGTTTCATGGATTCATGTACAGAACTGTGAAAAACAAGAATCCATGTGTGAGATCTATTAGACTTGGAGCATATCCTATTCTGATCTGTGTTTGCGGATGAGAATCGGCCATTAAGGTCCATTGGGATCCATGAAATACAGATACAAATTTGAAGGCTTCAGATTTGCATTTGTATCTCGTGGATGTTACTTATTGAAAAGTTTGAGTAAAACATGTGGCAGGGCTCTTTTTATTGGCAGGAAACAAAGACACAACACTCATTCAGTGAAAAAAAAACAAACGCAACTAGGATTCAACATAGATGAAACTAGGATTGACACCTGAGAAATAGAGAGGTCTGTTTCTCACGGATGAGTGAATGTAGAGTTTCAAGCCTGAGACTAGCTGCATTTACGCTGAAAGATGAACGAGCGTTCTTAATGTTCACGATAATCTTTCAGCGTAAACAGACTGCCAAACACCTGATGAACATGCAAAATGCTCGTTCATTGGGTGAAGTGATCTTTTATGCAGCGCAAAATATCATTGTTTTCAATTGCTTATCACCTCTGTAAACAGGACTACTGCTGAGAACAATGGCAGCCTACGTGCACTGACTGATCTACCGATCTCACTCAGAGCACATCATTTACTTTGGTCTGCCTGTGTAAAAGGCTAGTCAACGACCGCCAAACGGTAAATGTTTACTGACGGTGCATTTCAAAGACCGTTTAGGAAAACCATGTCGTCTCACTATATATATGAGCCACGATCACATGGAGGCTAATATACAGTACAGACCAAAAGTTTGGACACACCTTCTCATTTAAAGATTTTTCTGTATTTTCTTGACTATGAAAATTGTACATTCACACGGGATGGGCCGACACTATGCATCAGTATTTTACCACAATATGGGTAGATATGACAACTGTTGGCAGCATGTTACTAAGAAATGTCAGAATGTATCCAGGCCAAGGCTGCAGGGACAAAAAGATAGCTGCAAGAATTCACTAATGAATATTTACAATGAGAAAGCTCCTAGAACATATGGCCCATCTCAGCCATACCATACAGTACAGACACAAAGTTTGGACACACCTCATTTAAAGATTTTTCTGTATTTTCATGACTATGAAAATTGTACATTCACACTGAAGGCATCAAAACTATGAATTAACACATGTGGAATTATATACTTCACAAAAAAGTGTGAAACAACTGAAAATATGTCTTATATTCTAGGTTCTTCAAAGTAGCCACCTTTTGCTTTGATGACTGCTTTGCACGCTCTTGGCACTCTCTTGATGAGCTTCAAGAGATAGTCACCGGAAATGGTTTTCACTTCACAGGTGTGCCCTGTCAGATTTAATAAGTGGTTTAATAAGTGGCTGAAATACGTCACCAAGTTTCTAAGTGAATACATTTCTAAAGGAGATATTGACAGGAAATTCTCACCAGATGTCGGTAACAATCCATCTAATCTACACAGGAAAAGAAATCAAACCATAGATGTCCATAAATTAAGTTATATTTAATAATGAGAAATGACACAGGGAAAAGGTATTGAACACTTACTGAAATGTATTTAATACTTCATACAAAAGCATGTGTTGGTGATGACAGGTTCAAGACGCCTCCTGTATGGAGAAACTAGTCACATGCATTGCTCAGGTGTGATTTTGGCCCATTCTTCCACACACTCTTCAAATCCTGAAGGTCTCGTGAGCTCCTTCTATCAACTGTAAGCTTTAGTTCCTTCCTTCCATAAATTTTATATTGGATTTTGGTCAGGTAATTGACCCAACCATTCTAGCAGCTTTATTTTCTTTCTCTGAAACCAACTGCGTTTTTCTGGCTGTGTGTTTGAAATCATTGTCTTGCTGAAATGTCCACCCTTGTTTCATCTGCATCATCCTGGAAGATGGCAGCAGATATTTTCCCAAGAAAATACATTTGTCCATTTATCCTTCCTTCAAGTATATGAAGTTTGCCAGTGCTGTATGCACACCACACCATGATGTTCCCACCTCCAAACTTCACTGTTGGTATGGTGTTTTTATGGTGATATGCAATGCATTTTGGCCTCCAAATATGGTATTATAGAATCCAAAGGGTTCAATTTGTGTCTCATCTTACCAGAATATATCCACCCAGTATTTCACAGGCTTAAATGTTGCAGAGCAATCTTTAAACGCACCTGAACATGCTTTTTGCTCAGCAATAAAGTCTTGCAGGGTGAGTTACACATAATTTATGGACATCTATGATTTGATCTCTTTGCCTATGTGGATTGGATGGGTTGTTACAGACATCTGGTGATAATTTCATATCAATAGCACCTTTAGAAATATATTTACTTAGAAAATTGGTGACATGTTCAATTCTTAGTTCACCCGCTGTATACATATATCCAGATTTTTTTTTTTATACATTACAAACCCATAAGAGTACATAGAGCAGTTATACAGATGTAAAAAAAAATAGAGAATGTCATCATCTTCATCCACATTGTGTGAAATTAAGAGAACAGCATTTTTGGGCCATCACTTACCAATAGCAGCTTTGCCCCAGATTTGCACCTGGAGTTCTGCTTGTTCTTGATGGGAGTTCTGGTTAAATAGATCTTTCCAGTTATTTTCTACTTTTTGCAATCGTGAGCCCTTATGTCCCTTTTCATCTTCTTCCCAAGGATTCCATTGCTCGTTTCCAAAATAGAGAGACCCTGACAAGAAAGATTGCATTTAGAGAAACAGGGGTTATCCTGTTCGGAATAACCCTATAGAAGGAATTATCCTATCACAGACATTTCCCATAAATGTCTGACGACATGCTCCCAAGCGTGAAAACAGAGTTTTTTTCAGGTGTCTGCATCAAAATATACAAAAGCAATCTGCTCTAATATTGCATTCCTTTGTGCTTTTTTTCCCCCCTTTTTATACATTATTCATTTAAACGTGTTCCTGGCATTCTGCACTTAAAATGCAATTGTTTTTTCATCCTCTATAGAAGCCTACAGAGTAAAGTGCAACAAAACATACAGTTCAACTGCGTCTTTAAATGCTATGTGGGCATGAGTTTTCTCAAAATCACATCCGCTATGCTTGAATACAGATCTTTTTAACAAAAAAAAATGCAGCTATTTAGGAACATGGCCTGAATGGTGCAGCATTCAGAGGTGGAACCCACATCTATTTCTACGATGGGTGTCCACTGATCCGCACAGTGAAGGAACCAGGGCTGCCGCATGAATAAATGGAGAATTTTCTGTTAGGCCACGTGTACATGTTGCGTGTTGGTCAGTAGTGATGAGCGAGTATGTTCGGTTAACCCTTTCGCTAAGAATACTCGGCCGAGCACCGAGTATTTATAGAATGCTCGGGTTTTAAGTTTTCGTGGCTCCGTGAACATGATTTGCAACTGTTTGACAGATTTAATACATGTGAGGAATGCTGGAAAAACAGGCATTCCTCACATGTATTAAATCTGTCAAACAGTCACAAATCATGTTCACGGAGCGACGAAGACTTAAAGCCCGAGCACGCTATAAATACTCGGCCGAGTACACTCGGCGAAAGGGTTAACCGAACATACTCGCTCATCACTATTGGTCAGTATTTGACATCAGTATCTGTAAGCCAAAACCAGGGGTGGAACAGAGGAAAAGGTTTTAAATGATTGGCCCTGCCGTGATGCACAGAGCGCCTGTACTTGGTTTGAGCAGTCATTCGGTGCCGACAGTCCCTTTAAAAGGCATCTGTCAGCCCAAATTGAGTTTATACACATAGCTTTGTAGGTGATCTAAATACTATAAAAATCGCACCTTAAAATTAGGGTTGCAAAGAGCAGTGTTGCATTGTGAAATCACATTCAATAATTTCTATGGTGTCGCATTGTGATCGGCAACCACGACAGTCACAAATGTTTCCAAAAGCGTTGTGTTTCCTGTTGCTGGTTGCATGTGACTCACTTGACCTTGACTTCAATGCAATTCACATGCGACTTATCCGATTTGGCCATTTTATTTAACAGCAAAATCACAGCAAGTTGCACATGTTTTTTTTTTGTTGCCTGAAACATCTCTATGTAGCCCCAGCCTTAGGCCACAGCCCCACTAGCAGTATTTGGTCTGTATTTTCTCAGGAGTGGGAGCTAAAACCAGGAGTGGTTTACCTTTTCTCTGATTGTTCCTCACCTGGTTTTGGCTCCTACTCCTGAGGAAAAATACTGACCAAATACGGATAGTGGGGCCATGACCTAAATGTTCTAATCGCTGCTTCGTTCTGCAAAAACGTAAGTTTAATCAGATATGCTAAGGTGTTCGGTGCACCCTTGGTATGTCCAGAAGGCTTTGTTCCATGTTTCCACCTCCCTCATCAGTGATTGACACCTCTAGATGCTCGAGCTTTCTCAGCAGAAAGTGCTCATTCCGAGCAAGCCCGTGCTGCCAAACCAATGGGCTCAACAGTGCACTGAACCACTTGGTCACGTAACCTATCACCAATTCATGTTGCTTAAACCACATGCAGAATGAACCAGAGTCTGGCTGCACGATTAGGTATGTTTCTCTCGGAAAAGCTCTAGTTTGAAGAGCCAGCCATGGAATATAGGCAGAAAGGAAACTAGTCAACCACCACCTCCGGCCAGCCTTTCCCATCACTGCTCTAGTTGATCGATAGGTTGCTCCCATGTGTGTACATAGGGAGAGACCTGTCAATCACTGGGAGCGGTGGGGAGCAGGAGCTTTAGGCTATGTGCCCACGTTGCATTTATGAAGCAGAAAATTTCTGCTTCATTTCTGCAAGTCCTCTCCCGGAAAAACGCATGCGGAATTCCGCACGCGTTTATCGTGCATTTTTCGCGCGTTTATCACGCGTTTTCCACATGCGGAATTGCCTTGCGTTTTTTATGCATTGGACAAAGGCAATTCTGCTTGCGGAAACGCAAAATTAAATGACATGCTGCGGATTTTTGAACGCAGCATTAGGCTATGTGCCCACGTTGCGGACCTGAAGCATATTTTTTACGCTTCTCCCTGGCGGGAAAATCGCATGCGGATATTACATGCGGCTTTCCCGCCAGGTAGAAGCGTTTGTGAGGCGTCTTTGCATGCATTTCCGCATGCGGGTTATCAAGCACTTCTCCAAGCATCACTTGGAAAAGTGCTTGACAACTTGTTCAGAATGGTAAAAAATAAACTTTATACTCACCTTCTGATGCATTCTCTGCCCCGTCCGGAGTCTTGAGCGGCTCACGCTGTTGTGTGCAGGACCTGCGGTGACGTCATTGAGTCATGTGGTGGGTCACATGACTCAATGACGTGGCAGGTCCTTCAGACAACAGCGCGACGGAGGGAAAACATCAGAAGATAAGTATAAACTTTATTTTATTCTTTTTTTTACAGGTTCTTTGGTACCCAGGTCTGGATGAGAGTCTCCTCTCATCCAGACTTGGGTACCATCCGCACATTGATTCCGCTGCGCTTCCGCAAAATCAATGAACATGCTGCGGATTTTTGACCGCAGCATATACGCTGCGGAAAAATCCGCAGCATGGGCATTGACATTGCGGAATGCCATTGGGGACCATGGGGTGCGGATATACATGCGTTTTTCAAGCGTTTACGCTGCGGAAATTCCGCAGCATATACGCTTGAAAAACGCTACGTGGGCACACAGCCTAAACGCTGCGGAAAAATCCGCAGCATGTGCATAGAACTTGCGGAATCACATTGGGGACCATGGGCTGCGGATTACCAAGCGTTTTACAAGCGTTTCCGCTGCGGAAATTCCGCATCAAAAACGCTACGTGGGCACACAGCCTTAAACTATGCTATACTGGAAACACTGGAGCGTTTCAGAAAATAACATACCTGGGTGCCATTGTGCAGCCAGGCTCGGAGTCACGCTGTCCCTGGTTAGAGCAGCAGGAATCGAGTAGCAGGTTCCCTTTACACAACTGTGTCTGCAGAACGGAGACAGGAGACCGTGATAGAACACTAATGCTGGGATTTCTATAGGAGATATAGCCCCGACAAATCATTGTGCTTGGTTTATAGGCTCAGCTTGGGCTGATAAGACAGACATACATACATATATATATACAGATTCAGGCTGCAAGCATTGTGCGCTCGGTTCTACATCTAACGAGGCCCTTCTTAAGCTGATATATATCTAAGTGCAAGGACTAAACAACCAAGGTTATAAAGACCACAGGCCAGCAGATAGTAACAGCTTTCAGACCTATACCTAGCTCCATAGTTAGCTATACTCCATATTTAAAGGGTAACCCCACCTAAACCACTGGCACTAGGCCCTCAGTAAACAAGGCTAAAGCATTTCTATAGCTGCAGCAGGAGAGCCACAGTTTCTGGGCAGCGTGTATATAAAATATAGACTTCCTGCACAATAAATTCTCCTGTGGATACCACAATGCGAAAGAACAGCGCCCCCCTCCGACCTACAGCGCCCTGGTCCACGGCCCGGCCATGGGCACGCTACACTCTGGGCTGATTAACACAGACCAATCAGGGAACTGCTTTCATTCATTTTTACGTTTTCGGAAATAATAGCTCTAACGTGGTTGGTTGCCTGACTCTCCTCGATTCTCGTACTGGTTAACCCTATCGGCTATTTTCCGTCCACGTCACGATCCGTCCAGAGCTGCAGACACACTATTACCTCTGCTGCCTGTTTCCTTTTTGCTCACTACCCTGTGCACACGGGACACTTGTGGAGGACGGAAGAAGACATTATAGGCGGCATAGAAAGAGAAGGCGCAGTAAAGGAGCACTAGGACATAACAGCAGAACTTCTTTCGGGTGAATCTCATGCTGCTGCTGCCGCCATAGCCTGCTCCTGTGCTAGCAGTGACTCCGCCTCCTCCCCGCAAGCTGATTGGTTGGGGCTGGGACAATGCCATATAAAGGGGTCGGACTTCCTGTTGCCGGTAGAGCGCGTGCGTTCCCCTGTAGAGATCACGTGGTGGTCCTTAATAGTCTGTTGAGCTCACCTCAGTATAATGACCGCAGTATGACTACCTCAGTATAATGACCGCAGTATAGCTACCTCAGTATAATGACCGCAGTATGACTACCTCAGTATAATGACCGCTGTATAGCTACCTCAGTATAATGACCGCAGTATAGCTACCTCAGTATAATGACCGCAGTATAGCTACCTCAGTATAATGACCGCAGTATAGCTACCTCAGTATAATGACCGCAGTATGACTACCTCAGTATAATGACCGCAGTATGACTACCTCAGTATAATGACCGCTGTATAGCTACCTCAGTATAATGACCGCAGTATAGCTACCTCAGTATAATGACCGCAGTATAGCTACCTCAGTATAATGACCGCAGTATAGCTACCTCAGTATAATGACCGCAGTATGACTACCTCAGTATAATGACCGCTGTATAGCTACCTCAGTATAATGACCGCAGTATAGCTACCTCAGTATAATGACCGCAGTATAGCTACCTCAGTATAATGACCGCAGTATAGCTACCTCAGTATAATGACCGCAGTATGACTACCTCAGTATAATGACCGCAGTATAGCTACCTCAGTATAATGACCGCTGTATAGCTACCTCAGTATAATGACCGCAGTATAGCTACCTCAGTGTAATGACCGCAGTATAGCTACCTCAGTATAATGACCGCAGTATGACTACCTCAGTATAATGACCGCAGTATAGCTACCTCAGTATAATGACCGCAGTATGACTACCTCAGTATAATGACCGCAGTATAGCTACCTCAGTATAATGACCGCAGTATAGCTACCTCAGTATAATGACCGCAGTATAGCTACCTCAGTGTAATGACCGCAGTATAGCTACCTCAGTGTAATGACCGCAGTATAGCTACCTCAGTATAATGACCGCAGTATAGCTACCTCAGTGTAATGACCGCAGTATAGCTACCTCAGTGTAATGACCGCAGTATAGCTACCTCAGTGTAATGACCGCAGTATAGCTACCTCAGTGTAATGACCGCAGTATAGCTACCTCAGTGTAATGACCGCAGTATAGCTACCTCAGTATAATGACCGCAGTATAGCTACCTCAGTATAATAACCGCAGTATAGCTACCTCAGTATAATGACCGCAGTATAGCTACCTCAGTATAATGACCGCAGTATAGCTACCTCAGTGTAATGACCGCAGTATAGCTACCTCAGTATAATGACCGCAGTATAGCTACCTCAGTGTAATGACCGCAGTATAGCTACCTCAGTGTAATGACCGCAGTATAGCTACCTCAGTGTAATGACCGCAGTATAGCTACCTCAGTGTAATGACCGCAGTATAGCTACCTCAGTGTAATGACCGCAGTATAGCTACCTCAGTGTAATGACCGCAGTATAGCTACCTCAGTGTAATGACCGCAGTATAGCTACCTCAGTGTAATGACCGCAGTATAGCTACCTCAGTGTAATGACCGCAGTATAGCTACCTCAGTGTAATGACCGCAGTATAGCTACCTCAGTGTAATGACCGCAGTATAGCTACCTCATTATAATGACCGCAGTATAGCTACCTCAGTATAATGACCGCAGTATAGCTACCTCAGTATAATGACCGCAGTATAGCTACCTCAGTATAATGACCGCAGTATAGCTACCTCAGTATAATGACCGCAGTATAGCTACCTCAGTATAATGACCGCAGTATAGCTACCTCAGTATAATGACCGCAGTATAGCTACCTCAGTATAATGACCGCAGTATAGCTACCTCAGTATAATGACCGCAGTATGACTACCTCAGTATAATGACCGCAGTATAGCTACCTCAGTATAATGACCGCAGTATAGCTACCTCAGTATAATGACTGCAGTATAGCTACCTCAGTATAATGACCGCAGTATAGCTACCTCAGTATAATGACCGCAGTATAGCTACCTCAGTGTAATGACCGCAGTATAGCTACCTCAGTGTAATGACCGCAGTATAGCTACCTCAGTGTAATGACCGCAGTATAGCTACCTCAGTGTAATGACCGCAGTATAGCTACCTCAGTATAATGACCGCAGTATAGCTACCTCAGTGTAATGACCGCAGTATAGCTACCTCAGTGTAATGACCGCAGTATAGCTACCTCAGTATAATGACCGCAGTATAGCTACCTCAGTATAATGACCGCAGTATAGCTACCTCAGTATAATGACCGCAGTATAGCTACCTCAGTATAATGACCGCAGTATAGCTACCTCAGTGTAATGACCGCAGTATAGCTACCTCAGTATAATGACCGCAGTATAGCTACCTCAATATAATGACCGCAGTATAGCTACCTCAGTATAATGACCGCAGTATAGCTACCTCAGTATAATGACCGCAGTATAGCTACCTCAGTATAATGACCGCAGTATAGCTACCTCAGTATAATGACCGCAGTATAGCTACCTCAGTATAATGACCGCAGTATAGCTACCTCAGTATAATGACCGCAGTATAGCTACCTCAGTATAATGACCGCAGTATGACTACCTCAGTATAATGACCGCAGTATAGCTACCTCAGTATAATGACCGCAGTATAGCTACCTCAGAATAATCACGGCAGTATAGCTACCTCAGTATAATGACTGCAGTATGACTACCTCAGTATAATGACCGCAGTATAGATACCTCAGTATAATGACCGCGGTATGACTACCTCAGTATAATGACTGCAGTATAATGATCGCAGTATAGCTACCTCAGAATAATGACCGGAGTATGACTACCTCAGTATAATGACCGCATTATAGCTATCTCAGTATAATGATACAATAGAGAAGGACCACACAAGAGCAGAACAATGCATCTTCTGCGGAGATGCTACAGAAGTAAACTATGCATAGGGATGAAATTTGGAAGTAAAAGCATGTGGAATAAATGTGTTTTATGCTCTCAAATAAGAAATCTACAGTAACTATGCGGGGGCGTACATAGAAATCATGGGGCCCTATAGCAAAGGTTTTAATGCCCCCCTACCTTCCCCCCAAAAAAGTTAATATTCGTCTGGGTCACAGAAAAGCATATCTCACAACTTTGCAGCCCTTACAAAGTAATTTTCCTCCTTTTGGAGCCCCAGATTCCCCTCTCATTGCCCCGATAAAGTATGATGACAACAAAAGTAACCTCCAAGCACTCTATGATACCCCCACAGTGAATTCCTCCACACGCTCAGTATGATGACACCACAACTCCCACAGCAAAGTATGGTGACCCCCAACACAGTATGATTCCCCAATTGTGACCCCCACACAACCCTCCATAAAGTACAATGGCCCAACACCTCTCCATACTGTATAATGGTCCCCACTAGCCCTCCAAAGAGTACAATGACCCACACACAGTATGATGGACCACTTACAAACCTTCATATTTTATTATTATTTATTGTTATAGCGCCATTTTTTCCATGGCGCTTTACATGTGAAAAAGGAGGTATACATAGCAGAAACAATTACAAAAATCTTGAACAAAAGCGCAACGGCAAACTGGTACAGGAGGAGAGAGGACCCTGCCCGCGAGGGCTCACAGTCTACAAGGGATGAGTGAGGATACAGTATGTGAGTGTAGCTGGTCGTGCATCGTTATGGTGGAGCGAGGGTTACTGCAGGTTGTAGGCTTGTCGGAAGAGGTGGGTCTTCAGGTTCCTTTTGAAGGTTTCACGGTAGGCGAGAGTCTGATGCTTTGGGGTAGAGAGTTCGAGAGTAGGGGGGATGCACGGGAGAAATCTTGTATGCGATTGTGGGAAGAGGAGATAAGAGGGGAGTAGAGAAGGAGATCTTGTGAGGATCGTAGGTTGCGTGTAGGTATGTACCAGGAGACTAGGTCACAGATATATGGAGGGGACAGGTTGTGGATGGCTTTGTATGTCAAGGTTAGGTTTTGAACTGGAGTCTCTGGGCAATGGGGAGTCAGTGATGCGTTTGACAGAGAGGAGAGGCAGGGGAATAGCGGGGGAACAGGTGGTTTAGTCGGGCAGCAGAGTTTAGGATAGATTGGAGGGGTGCGAGAGTGTTAGAGGGCCGGCCACAGAGCAGAAGGTTGCAGTAGTCGAGGCGGGAGATGATGAGGGCATGCACTAGTGTTTTTGCAGATTCGTGGTTGAGTAATGTGCGGATCCTGGAGATGTTTTTGAGTTGGAGTCAGCAGGAAGTGGAAAGGGCTTGAATATGTGGTTTGAAGGAGAGGTTAGAGTCCACGGTTACCCCGAGGCAGCGAGCTTGTGGGACTGGGGAAAGTGGACAGCCATTGATTTTGATGGATAGGTCTGATGGGGGGGCTGAGTGAGATGGGGGAAAGATGATGAATTCAGTTTTATCCATGTTAAGTTTTAGAAATCTAGCAGAGAAGAAGGATGAGATAGCCGACAGACATTGTGGGATTCTAGTTAGTAAGGCTGTAATATCAGGTCCAGAGAGGTAAATCTGTGTGTCGTCAGCATAGAGATGATACTGAAAGCTGTGGGACTCTATGAGCTGTCCGAGGCCGAAGGTGTAGATGGAGAAGAGCAGAGGTCCTAGGACTGGAACTTGGGGGACACTGACAGATAGGGGGTGAGATAAGGAGGTGGTGTGAGTGAGAAACACTGAAGGTCCTGTCCGTTGAGTATGAGGAGATCCAAGATAGGGCCAAGTCTGTGATGCCAAGAGATGAGAGAATCTGTAGTAAGAGGGAATGGTCCACTGTGTTGAAGGCAGATGACAGGTCCAGGAGGAGAAGGACAGAATAGTGTCGCTTGGATTTGGCAGTTAGAGGGTCGTTGGTGACTTTATTCAGGGCAGTTTCAGTAGAATGGTGCAGTCGGAATCCAGATTGTAAACGGTCAAAGAGGGAGCAGGAGGAGAGGTGGGAGGACAGTTCAAAATGGATGTGTTGTTTGAGTAGTTTTGAGGCATAGGGGTGAAGTGATATGGGGAGATAGCTAGTCACAGAGGATGGGTCAAGGGAGGGTTTTTTGAGGATGGGTGTGATCGAGGCATTTTTGAAGCATGAGGGGAAGACACTGTTATGATCTGCAAACAAGAACTAAGGAAAGAAGGGGAAAGCTTTCCCTACAGTAAGACTAAGTTGAATCCCTACGATGTAGCGGGCTGCCTGTACCCAGCGAACAGACCCCCCTTAGTCCTAGGCTAGTCTGAACGAAGACCTATAGAATAAAGGGAAGGGGTCCCTAAAAGAACTAAGGACTGGAACAAAAATGGGACACCTCCTAAACAGAGAAAGTTGTTGCAGAAAACAAAAGATAAACTGACAAAAGGTACTAGAGGTCCAAAAGGACCAAGCGAACTGAGAGATATAGGCACCAAAGCACCTGGCTAGCAAAATAGTCAAACAACACTGAAGTCCAGCACAGCCAAAAAGGCGGAGCTGGAATATAAAGGCAGATGGTCACATGACCGAAAAACACAAGATGGAAAAAAACTAACAGGAGGGTTCTAATAGTACCCCCTCTTTTAAGAGTATCCTCCGGATCCTCCAGGCCCAGGCCTATCCGTAAACCTCTTGTGGAAAACTCTTACAAGCCTAGGAGCAGAGACATCATCCGCCCTTACCCAGGACTTATCTTCGGGACCGAAACCCTTCGGGGAGACGAGATACTGTATTCTCCCTCTATGCCATCTAGAATTCAAGATACGTGAAATTTCATATTCGCCGTCTTCCACCACAGGAGGCATCCCTATCAGATATGTTACGCACACGCCCGGACTGACTGGCGTGAACGTGATTAGTGATCCAACTGGACCATGAACTGAGGAGTGCCTGGAGGGGCATGACTAAGTATCAACTCGGTCCGACCAAGGTCGCACGGCGGCTCAGTCGACTCCGTGAACCAGGGAGGAACCGAGCAGAGGGACCAGGTGCTACTCCAGGTCAGACCCCGATCACAGCTGTTGACCCACACCGGGGAATGCAGAAACAGGCAGGTTAGGCTGACATACTGACAGGTGGGTACTGGCAGGCATGGCTGGTATGCAGACAGGTGGGTACTGGCAGCATGGCTGGTATGCAGATAGGTGAGTACTGGCAGGCATGGCTAGTATGCAGACAGGTGGGTACTGGCAGGCACGGCTGGTATGCAGACAGGTGGGTACTGGTAGGTAGGAACGCAGGCAGGATAGAGACCAGTACAGACTGGGATACAGGAACAGAGCCGCAGATGCGGTAGAAAATCAGAGCAGCGCAAAACCTGCAGGTGCAGTAGACAAGCAGAGCAGAGCAAAACCCGCAGGTGCGGTAGACAAGCAGAGCAGAGCAAAACCCACAGGTGCGGTAGACAAGCAGAGCAGAGCAAAACCAGCAGGTGTGGTAGACAAGCAGAGCAGAGCAAAACCCGCAGGTGCGGTAGACAAGCAGAGCAGAGCAAAACCCGCAGGTGCGGTAGACAAGCAGAGCAGAACAAAACCCGCAGGTGCGGTAGACAAGCAGAGCAGAGTAAAACCCGCAGGTGCGGTAGACAAGCAGAGCAGAGCAAAACCGGCAGGTGCGATGAACAAGCAGAGCAAAACCGCAGGTGCGGTGAACAAGCAGAGCAGAGCGAAACCGCAGATGTGGTGGACAAGCAGAGCAGAGCGAAACCGCAGATACGGTGGACAAGCAGAGCGAAACCGCAGGTGCGGTGAACAAGCAGAGCAGAGTGAAACCGCAGATGCGGTGGACAAGCAGAACAGAGCGAAACCGCAGCTGCAGTGGACAAGCAGAACAGAGCAGAAGGTGCAGGCAGACAGGACAGGGCTCTGTTCACATGGAACAGACTGGAAAATACAGGAAGATAGTTAGAACACAAGAGGTAGATACGGAGGCAGGGAAACGGGACAAGCAGAACCAGATACACACAAGGTACAGTACTTACTGTGAAGTAGCGAGTGGACATAAAACTCACAAACAGAAGTACAGAGACAACGAGTTGGAGTTAGGTGCAGGTTCAGACACTGCAGGAAAAGGGAAGGTTCGGACATAGAAGCAAACAGATAACGGGCTAGGACACAGTTCAGACAGGAACTGATCCAGGAGCAAGATACAGGAACGAGCCTGGGAACTCAGCCCCGAGGGTGGTGGAAACAGTCTAGAAGTCACAGATACAGACAACAGGCCTGGGAATACAGCCCCCAGGGTGGCGGAACAGACTAGAAGTCACAGATACAGGTAAAAGGCCTGGGTATACAGCCCCCAGGGTGGCGGAAACACACAAGATACAGGACAGGACCTGGCAACTCAGTTGCACAGAACACACTGTAAGAAAGTGATGCTCAGGCCCCTCCTACTGGATGGAGGGGGTTTAAGTATCCAGTGACTCACAGCAATAGGCTGGGGAGGCATTAGGACTGTGCACACAGTAACTATAAGAATCAGGCAGTAACGGCGCCGCCGCCCTAAGCAATCAGACAAGAGACACAGCAGGTACTGGAGCAAACTGTGCAGCCTGGAGTGATAGGTAAGATAGCGGTCTTGCATGGTGGGAGGTGGTAAGCCATGCCAGCACGCCGCCAGGGATGTTACAAGATACATCCATCTTTTTCAACAAGGAAACATGAAACACAGGAAGTAGGAACATCCAACCTAACCACAGACAGGTTAACAACCTGAAGAACTTTAAATGGACCCACAAACTTAGGACCCAGTTTTTTAGAGGGAATCCTCAACTGCAGGTACCTTGAGGACAACCAAACCATGTCACCCACAGTAAACAAAACCTCCTTTCGTTTCCTGTCAAAATACTTATTGGACTTCTTGTTAGCCTCTTGAAGGTTGCAACGTACATTAGTCCAAATTCTCTCCAAATCACCGGAAAAATTCTCCTCCGGCATCGCCGACCCCAATTTGGAGAACAAACGAAAAGACAGATGTCTCCCAGTACAACAAAAAAAGGAGAACACCCAGCTGAGGAGGATGTATGACTGTTAAGAGCAAATTCTGCGAGAGGCAGAAACTCAGACCACACCTCTTGATTGTCCGCCACAAAATATCGCAAAAACTGTTCTACATCCTGTTTTTTTCTTTCAGTCTGTCCATTAGACTCAAAAACGAAAATGACAAATGGACTCCCAACCTGTCACCAAAAGCATGCCAAAAGCAAGTCACAAACTGAGGTCCTCTATCAGAAACAATATCCGTGGGAACGCCATGAAGCTTGACAATTTCCTTAACAAACGTCTTAGCAAGTGTCTTGGCGCAGGGCAACTTAATGAATGGAACCAAATGACACATCTTACTAAAACGGTCCACGACCACCCAGATGACAGTAAAACCCTCGGACACGGGCAGATAAGTAATAAAATCCATTGTGAGATGCGTCCAAGGCGCACTAGGAATCTTCAGAGGGCAAAGCAACCCCGCAGCAGGAGTATGTGAAGCCTTTGACCTACCACACACCGTACATTGACGCACCCACTTGATGACTTTTTTCTGCCATCCAGGCCACCAAAAACTGCGACTGATAAGTCTCTTAGTGTCAGAAATTCCTGGATGACCTGCCAACCGAGACTCATGACACTCCACAAACAAGTCTCTCCTAAAGGTTCTAGGCACGAACAACCTCCCATGGGGAGTATTAGATGGAGCATCATCTTGAGCTTTTAGAATCCCATTCTCTAAAACGGAGTCCAATGCCGCCACCAGAGCTCCTTTCTGTAAAATGTACTCCTCCTCCTCGGCACCGACCGCAGGAGAGAAGCTACGAGATAACCATCGGCTTTAACATTCTTAGTACCAGAGATATAGGTAACAGAAAAATGAAACCGAGAAAAAAAAAGTGCCCACCTAGCTTGACGGACATTCAAGCGCTTGGCAGCATCCAGATAGATCAAATTCTTATGATCTGTGAAAACCTAAGTAGGAAATCTAGCGCCTTCCAAAAAATGACGCCAATGTTCAAACGCGAGTTTAATAGCCAGCAACTCCTGATTTCCAACATCATAATTCAATTCGGTTTCCGAAATTTTTTTCGAAAAGAAGGCACAAGGATGTACTCCATCCCTGTTCTCCTGAGACAAAACTGCTCCGACCCCCACCGATGAAGCATCGACCTCGACCAAAAAAGGCTTGGTCTCATCCGGCTGCATAAGGATAGGGGCTGAACTGAACATCTCTTTGAGATACTTAAACGCTTCAATGGCCTCAGTAGTCCATTGGACCGTGTTCGCACCTTTCCTGGTGAGATCGGTTAGAGGCTTAACAATTACAGAAAAATTCTTAATGAATGTCCTGTAATAATTGGCAAAACACAAAAATCTCTGTATAGATTTCAAACCAATAGGCCTAGGCCATCCCTGCACAGCCTGTACCTTCACTGGGTCCATCTCAAAGACCTCGCTGGAGACAGTGTAGCCCAAAAAACTAATTTTCTGCACAGCGAACTCACATTTCTCCAGCTTAGCAAAGAGTGAATTATCATTCAATAACTGCAAAACTTCACGTACACTCTGCCAATGGGACTCCAGATCTGGCGAATAAATCAAAATGTCATTAAATACACAACCACATTCTTACCAATCAAAGGTCTCAAGATGTCATTAATAAGGTTCTGAAAAAATGCAGGTGCATTGGTAAGACCAAAAGGCATCACCAGATTCTCAAAATGACCTACCGGAGTGTTAACAGCAGTTTTCCACTCATCACCCTCCTTCACTCGTAACAAATTGTATGCCCCCCGGAGATCAATTTTAGAGAACCACTTGGCCCCCACTAACTGGTTAAACAAGTCAGGAATTAACAATGGGTAGGAATTGCGTATGGTAGTCTTATTAATTTCACGAAAATCCAGACACGGACGCAAACACCCTGTCACGGGTGTGTTGCCACGAAGATCGTCACGAGTACACAGCCTGACTTCTCGCAGCTGACTTGTTGGTGCTTTGTGTTTTTTCGGCAGTGTAGGAGTTAATTCTCTCTCTCTCTGGGCTAGCTGAGGTCCAGCCTCGCCCAGCTGCAATCAATGCTTCTTTAGTGAGACTCCTTTATATTCCTGCAGGTCTGTTTGGGAGGTGTCGGTGAAAGCTTTTCATTCTGACTTACAGAGCGGATCGTGGTGTTTGGAGTTGCTGAGATAAGTGCATTTGGAAGTGTTTTTTCCCTTTCCTCGCTTTATCATTTATCTCCTTTCCCGTTGGTGTTCCCTCTGTTGTAGTTGTGTAGAAGTTGTATGCAAGGTGGTTTTGGTTTTTCCCTTGTACTGTCTCGTTCGTCTAAATACTGTGTGTGGGCATATTATTTCTGGTTCCCTATTGTTGTGATCGGGGTCCTTCTCAGGACTAGATTACTTAGGTGCAGGGATCCTCAGGAGGTAGGGGTTACGCTGGCGGCCTGGACCTCTGTACCTTTAACAGTACCTCCAGGTTGAGGGGTTAGTCAGGGTCCCAGCTTAGGGTCAGCTTAGGCCCCCTACCTCCAGTATTCTGTGACAGTGTGACACACCCGTCCTTTTTTTTTAACAAAGAAAAATCCAACTGCCACAGGCGACTTAGAAGGTCTAATGTGACCAGCAGCCAGGCTAGTCTGTATGTACTCCCCCAAGGCCTTTCTTTCGGGGATAGTTAGATTAAACCAGCTACTCTTAGGAAGACTAGTTCCTGGAATAAACTCAATGGCGCAATCATAATCCCTATGAGGAGGTAAAACTTGCGACTCCTCCTCCGAAAAAACCCTCCAAAAATCTTAAATAGGTACAGTTAATTCCCCTTTTCCCACAGCCGCAATGCGACCATTACAACATTTATCATAGCATTTCGGACTCCAAGACTTAATCATATTAGTAGACCAGTCCAGCAAAGGATTGTGCAGTTTTAACCAAGGCAATCCTAGAACGACCGGAGAGGGTAAAGTATCTAATACAACCAAGTCCAAAATTTCTTGGTGAAGACCATTGATAGTGAGGGGAAATGCAGCAACCTTGTGAGTAATACATTTCAAGGGAGTGTTATCAATTGCAATCACAGAAATAGGTGATGACAAAGGTTTGGATTTCAATTTAAGTTTTTCCAAAAACCCTTTATCAGTCACATTAAGTGTTCAACCACAATCCACAAATACCTGAAATTCAATCAAATTTTCCTGCAAAGTAGTACTCCCTGAATGAAGTACTCCTGCAGAGCGTAAACAAGCTATACGGCCGTACCTGACTTTTTTTTTCTTTACTTAAACTAAGCTCACAATACGTAATCAAATGGTCAGCTTTACCACAATAAAGACATAATCCCTTGGCGAACCTCCGATCTCTTTCCTGAGAGCGGAGCGACATCGCCCCAACCTCCATCGGTTCTCCGCCGTCTGAGCAGATTTTCTGGGGACTAGGACCTGGCATTACAGGAGTCTTTACCTCATTCTGCCTAGATCTCAGCCTCCTATCCACACGAACAGCTATTTGCATGGCATCCTGCAGAGTCTCAGGTGCAGAGAATGCAATTAGCAAATCCTTAACCCTTTCACTCAGACCAGCAAGAAATAGACATTTCTGAGCAGGATCATTCCATCTGACTTCAGAAGCCCACCTTCTAAAGTGTGTGTAATAAATCTCAGCATCATCTGACTCCTGATTCAAACGCCTGAGTTCTGCCTCAGCAGATGAGACTCGATCATGATCGTCTTTTAATAGACCCATAGCAGAAAAAAACTCTTCTACCGACCTCAAACATGGATCATTAGGTTGAAGAGAAAAGGCCCACCCTTGTGGTTCATTGCGCAAAAGTGACATAATAAAACCAATGCGCTGTGATTCATTCCCAGAGGACCTTGGTCTCAAATGAAAATATAACAAACAAGCATTTTTAAGGGAAAAAAAATCTTGCTGTTTACCATAAAAAACATCCGGCGGTGCTACCTTGGGTTCCACAAAATGCGCTCCGGAACAGCTACTCATGTGTTGCTGGAGCTCGGCCACCTCCAGAGGCAACCCCTGCAAGCGTTGAGCCAAATCCTGGACGGAAGCCATACTGATCCCCATATTAATATTTCCTTAATTTTTTTTTTTTTTGGGCTGGTCTTACTGTTATGATCTGCAAACGAGAACTAAGGAAAGAAGGGGAAAGCTTTCCCTACAGTAAGACTAAGCTGAATCCCTACGATGTAGCGGGCTGCCTGTTCCTAGTGAACAGACCCGCCTTAGTCCTAGGCTAGTCTGAACGAAGACCTATAGAATAAAGGGAAAGGGTCCCTAAAAGATCTAAGGACTGGAACAAAAATGAGACACCTCCTGAACAGAGAAAGTTGTTGCAGAAAACAAAAGATAAACTGACAAAAGGTACTAGAGGTCCAAAAGGACCAAGCAAACTGAGAGATATAGGCAACAAAGCACCTGCCTAGCAAAACAGTCAAACAACACTGAAGTCCAGCACAGCCAAAAAGGCGGAGCTGGAATATAAAGGCAGATGGTCACGTGACCGCAAAACACAAGATGGAAAAACAGGAGGGTTCTAACGGACACTAGTTGTTAGTGACCGGTTGAAGAGGTGGGTTAGGGTTGGGATGAAGACTGTAGTAAGGTTAGGGATGAGGTGGGACAGGATAGTGTCAAGTTCACAGGTCGTGAGGTGTGACTTGGAGAGCAAGGCGGAAAGTTGATCTTCCGTAATGGCGGAGAAGCTGGTTTTGGAGGAGGAGGATTGAGTAGATATGAGAAGGGTCTGTGGGGGACTTTAAGCAAAAGCTATGTCTGATGGTATCAATCTTCTGCTTGAAGAATGAGGCAAAGTCCTCGGCTGAGATGAGAGGGGAGGGAGGAGGCGCTGGGGGACAGAGGAGAGAATTGAAGGTGTTGAATAGCTGTTTGGGGTTGTGAGACGGAGGATATGAGAAATGAGAAATAGCTTTGTTTTACTGCAGTGCGCGTGGACTTGAAAGTAGTGAGGGACTGTTTGTATGCGATGAAGTGCTCGTTGGAGTGGGACTTTTTCCATCTCCGCTCAGCAACCCTGGAGGTCCGTCTCAGTTCTTTAGTCAGGCTGGTGTGCCAGGGTTGCCTGTTGATTGTGTGAGCTTTGGTATGTGTGAGTGGGGCGACTATATTGAGGGCTGCCGCTGTTGTGGTGTTATATAAAGCGGCAGCGACATCTGTATCATGTAAGGAGCTTATGTCTGTAAGAGGGAGAAGGAATTCAGAGAGTGAGGTAGGTTGAGGTGTTTGAGATTTCTGCGAGGGTGTGCAAGTTTGTGGAGTGGGGATTGTGCACCTGGGGAGGAGAGGGAAGAGAATGTGAGTAGGTTGTTGTCAGATAGAGGGATAGGTGAGTTGGAGAGGTTAGATAGGGAACAGATAATGTATAATTCCCCCCACAAAGCTCTCCATGAAGTATATAGGTTCTCATATAGCCCTCCAAATATTATAAAGGCCCCCACATATCCCTCCAAATATTATAATGACCTCCATATTGCCTTTCATACCTTTCATATAGCATAATGCACCCCCATAGTCCTCCATATAGTATAATGCACTCTCCATAGTCCTCCATATAGTATAATACACTCCCCATAGTCCTACATACAGTATAATGCACTCCCCCATTTAGTATAATGCATTCCCCCATAGTCGCCAATCCAAAGCTAGCAAAAATGAAAACCTCGGAACAATAGTAATATAATATAATGCACCCGCATAGTTCTCCATATAGTATAATGCACCCCCCATAGTCGTCCATATAGTATAATGCACCTCCATAGTCCTCCATATTGTATAATACACCCACCTATAGTCCTCCATATAGTATAATGCACCCCCCACAGTCTCCATATAGTATAATGCACCCCCCATAGTTCCCCATATAGTATAATGCACCCCATAGTCCTCCATAAAGTATAATGCACCCCCATAGTCCTCCATATAGTATAATTCACCCATCATTGTTCTCAATATAGTATAATGCATCCCCCATAGTCCTCCATACTGTTAGAACCTTGCTCTTAGGTTTTTTCCTTTGCTGGTCACATGACCTTGTTGGCCTATTTAATCCTGCTCCGCCCTTCTGGCTTTGCTGGACTTCATTGTACAACTACTTTCTAGCTAGCCTGTGCTCTGTATCTAACTCTGTTAGTTTGCTTGGTCTACGGACCTCTGTGTTCTTTATATTTTGTTTGTTCGTCTTTCTGCTACTATTTCTGTTAGGAGGTGTCCCATTTTCCTCCCAGTCCTTAGTATCCATAGCTCAACCAGGAAGTACTCCCCATACACCTATGCAGGGGAACTGACTAAACAGCACTGAACTGGATTAAAGCAGGCTTTATATAGCCAGCCCAAATCCAAGGATAACAATCAGGTGATGTGTTCCTCTCAGTCATGTCCAGGGAGCCACTCCCTGCTCACCTGTACAGCAGGGTGCACAAATTCCCACCACTGACTAATACCCGGTAAGGCAGAGTCTTACGTTGCCTGGGACCTGGGAGACACAGCATCCCATGTCTACTGGGCCGCGAAACCAGTAGGAAGCATGGCGTCTCGTGTTCCCACATCGCTCACCACTTCCACACAAGAGGCACCACAGATTGTATGTAAAGTGCACAGGGCGGTAGTCGTGGGCGAGGGGGTACTGTGTCCCCACACCCTGGCACCCTACAAATAAACGGTGTCCCAATTCTCATGTGCTGTAGTACACTCACTGTTCGGCCACAGGCCTCCGGTTTCTCCTTGATTCCGGATCCAGGAACAGCCACACATAAATCAGACGACACCCAGTTCTGCTTAACCCGTCCAACTTTACTTAACAGTCTCAGTTCAGTAGATGCCACCATGCTGTATTGGGCACAACCTTCATTTCTATTACTAAGGTTTCTGGCCCAGTACACGTTCACATTTTTCGTTCTTTCAGCCTGTTCTATCCCTCCGCTTATTAGACCATTCAGCCTCAGGGATTTTGTGATAGGCTCCACAGTACTCACAGTTTGGCTGGACGGCCAGGTCTAGGAAGACTTCTGGTGGTCCCAAACTTCTTCCATTTAAGGATTATGGAGGCCACTGTGCTCTTAGGAATGTTGAGTAATGCAGAAATTCTTTTGTAACCTTGACCAGATCTGTACCTTGCCACAATTCTGTCTCTGAGCTCCTTGAGCAGTTCCTTTGAGCTCATAATTCTCATTTGGTCTGACATGCACTGTGAGCTGTGAGGTCTTATATAGACAGGTGTGTGCCTTTCCAAATCAAGTCCTATCCGTTTAATTAAGCACAGCTAGACTCCAATGAAGGAGTAGAACCATCTCAAGGAGGATCACAAGGAAATGAACAGCATGTGAGTTAAATATGAGTGTCTGAGCAAAGGGTCTGAATACTTATGACCATGTGATATTTTAGTTTTTCTTTTTTAATAAATTTGCAAAAATTTCTGTATTTCTGTTTTTTTCAGTCAAGATGGGGTGCAGAGTATACTTTAATGAGAAAAAAAAAGAACTTTTTAGAATTTACCAAATGGCTGCAATGAAACAAAGAGTAAAAAATGTAAAGGGGTCTGAATACTTTCCGTACCCACTGTATATCCACAGCACCTGTAAAATTGATTTAAGCCACATGCAGAAATCAATAAGCACTAAAAGGGGACTTGTTAGGAAGGGTATAAAGGCATCAATACACACATGACAGCAGTTTGGGGGGGCCTGGCAAAGCTGGCAGGATGTGTTTAACGGGAACCTGTCATGTAACCGCACATGCTATTAATAGTGTTCTAAAGCCATGTGGCCGCCACACTAAGAGCCATGTGTAGTGCCGGCGTCCCTGCCCTCTGCTAGGCAGGGACGCTGCTCCTCTCACCGCTCTGCTCCGTGCCCGGCATCCTCCCCCCGCTCTGCTGTCAGCGCGCGCTCCGTCCCGGCGTCCTCCTCCTGCTCTGCTCTCAGCGCGCGCTCCTTCCCGGCCCCTGTGCTTAGGGCGCGCGCGCGCGCGCTCCCCTCCTCTTAAAGGGGCCGCGCGCGCCGCCCTAAAGAGTCCCCGGCCAATGGCCGGAGGACTTCATCATATATAAGGCACCTCCTCCAAAATGGAGGTGCCCGAGCAATGTTGTTTGCACCTGTGTCTCACCTGTGCTTCAGCCCTCAGGTCCCGTTGCCAGTTACCTGCCAGTTACCTGCCAGTTTCCTGCCAGTTTCCTGCTAGTTTACCTGCCAGTTACCTGCCTGATTCCTGCCTGAATACTTGTTACCTGTCTGCCAGTCTGAGGTCCGACGGTCTGCCTTACTACTCCTGTCAGTCTGTCTAAAGGACCAGCCTGCCCGCTCACCTGGGAGCGCATATCAGCTACCTGCCTGCTTGCCTGAGGTCCGACGGTCTGCCTTACTACTCCGGTCAGTCTGTCTATGGACCAGCTTGCCCGCTCACCTGGGAGCGCTTCTCCGTTATCTGCCTGCTTGCCAGCCCGGAGGCTCCGTTGTCACGTGCTGTGACCACCAGCTATCTCAGAGACTCTTGCCCGCTCACCTGGGAGCGCATCTCCGTTACCTGCCTGCTTGCCAGCCCGGAGGTCCCGTTGTCACGTGCGGTGACCACCAGCTATTCCAGAGACTCTTGCCCGCTCACCTGGGAGCGCTTCTCCGTTACCTACCTGCCTGCCAGCCCGGAGGTTCCGCCGTCACGTGCCGTGACCACCTGCTATTCCAGAGACTCTCGCTTGCTCACCTGGGAGCACACATCTACCATCTGCCTGCTAGCCTACCCGGAGGCTCTGCCATCACAGGTCGTACCTACCCCTTACCCAGAGACTGCCCTGATCACTTGCCGTAACTCCCTGTCCGTTCACCCAGAGACTGCCACCCGCTCCCTTACAAGGGCCGCCCCCTTGTATAGTAGCTCAGAGGTTCCGCCTCCCGGACCCGTTACAGTTTGCTCGGGCCATGGAACCCGGTGGCACCCAAGCTCCCTCGCTCTCGGACCTCTGTCTTGAACTGTCCCGTCAGAGGTCCCAACAGGAGGCCATCCTGGGTCACCTGCGGAATGTTAATACTCGCCTGAACACTCTGTCTGATCCACCAACAACCTCCGCCAGTGCCATATCTTGCAATCCGGCAGCTCCGCTGCCCACTAATACTATGGTATCCTACCCCGGACCCCGGCTCTCTGCACCTCCTCGCTTCGGAGGCGACCCCGTCCAGGCTCGGGGCTTCATAAATCAGTGCACCCTGCACTTTGAACTTTTGTCCCATCAGTTTAATTCCGACCGGGCCAAAATTGCCTTTATCATGTCCCATCTCACCGGGGAGGCCCTGGCCTGGCTAAATCCTCTATGGGAGAGAGGAGACCCCCTGGTGTCCAACTTGCCTGCTTTTCTCTCGGCTTTCCGGAAAGTCTTCGACGAACCCGGACGGAAGACCTCATCCGCATCCTCTCTGCTACGCCTCCGTCAGGAGGGTCTCACCGTGGGCCAATATGCCATACGGTTCCGCACCCTTGCCTCGGAGCTGGCCTGGGATAACGACGCTCTGGTATCCGTCTTCTGGGAGGGTCTGTCCGGTCGTATTAAAGATGAACTTGCTGGTCGGGACATTCCTACCTCTCTCGATGATCTAATAACCCTTGCCACCCGGATTGACCTACGGTTCCAAGAGCGTGCCAAAGAGGTCACCCGTGAGAGAAGGATTCCACGTTTAGCTCCTACTTTCCAGAAACCCGTCATTCCCTCCGTCTCTCCCCAGGTACACTCTCCTGAGCCTATGCAGGTCGACCAGACCAAGATGGTCAAAACCCGTCAGGACTCACGCCGTGCCGAGGGGAGCTGCTTCTACTGTGGCAGTAAGGAGCACCGGATCCGTGCCTGCCCGGAGAGGTCGGGAAACGCCTGTGTCTAGGTTCGCTCAGAGAGGTCCACCTAGACAAGAATAAATCCTCTCCATCCCTGCTGTTGTCTGTTTCGATCATCTACGGGGAGAACCGTTATTTCGAACTAGCCCAACTTGACTCTGGAGCAGCCGGGAACCTTATTTCACAGTCCCTGGTTGAGAAATACCGCATCCCCACCAAACCTCTGGCTGTACCCTTGTCTGTCGCTGCCGTGGATGGGGGCCTCTTACCTCGCCCCATTCAACTCATCACCGAATCCATTACCCTGCAGGTGGGAATGCTGCATTCTGAAAGTATCTCCTTTCATGTTTTGCCTGGACTCTCTCACGCCCTCTTGCTAGGTCTGCCCTGGCTCCAGAGACATGCACCCGTGCTAGACTGGCAAACCGGAGAGGTCCTTCGCTGGGGACAAGACTGTCATAAAACCTGCCTGGTTCCCGTCCATCCCGTCCGTCCTTCTCCTACCCCAGCTAATCTACCTGGACTTCCGATTCCTTATTGGTCTTATGCAGATGTCTTTAATAAAAAGGAGGCAGAGACATTACCACCACATAGACCATACGACTGTCCCATCGATCTGCTACCCGGTACTACTCCTCCCCGTGGGCGTATCTATCCTTTATCCGCTGCTGAGACCCGGTCAATGTCCGAATATATTGAGGAGAATCTGGCCAGAGGATTCATCCGGAAATCTACCTCCCCGGCGGGAGCAGGCTTCTTTTTCGTCAAAAAGAAGGACGGCTCTCTCCGTCCCTGTATAGACTATAGAGGCCTAAACCTGATCACGGTGAAGAATAAGTACCCCCTTCCGCTCATTCCAGAATTATTTGATCGTCTGAGGGGGGCTAGGATCTTCACCAAACTGGACCTTCGTGGGGCGTACAACCTGGTTCGTATTCGTCAGGGGGATGAATGGAAGACGGCATTCAACACCCGGGACGGCCACTATGAATACCTGGTAATGCCCTTTGGTCTCTGTAACGCTCCTGCCGTCTTTCAAGAGTTGGTCAATGACATCTTCCGGGACCTTCTCTACTCCTGCGTAGTGGTGTACCTGGACGACATCTTGGTCTTCTCTCCGGATCTCCAGACTCACCGGAGGGACGTTCGTCAGGTCCTGCTCAGGCTAAGGCAGAACCATCTCTACGCTAAATTTGAGAAGTGCCTCTTTGAGCAGACCTCGCTTCCGTTTCTGGGCTACATTATCTCTCAGACCGGCCTACAAATGGATCCTGAGAAACTGTCTGCCATCGAGAAATGGCCCCGACCGGAGGGGTTGAAGGCCATTCAGCGATTCCTGGGCTTCGCCAACTACTACCGCCTCTTCATACCACACTTCTCTTCCCGGACGGCCCCAATTTCTGCGCTCACCCGTAAAGGTACTAATCCCAAAGAGTGGCCACCCGAAGCAGAGGAGGCCTTTCTTTCCCTTAAACAGGCCTTTTCTTCCGCCCCGGTGCTGCATCGCCCAGATGGCAACAAGCAGTTCTTCCTGGAAGTTGACGCCTCCTCCTCTGGAGCCGGAGCAGTACTTACTCAAAAATCATCTTCCGGGAGGATGGTAACTTGTGGCTTCTTCTCAAAACTCTTCTCCTCCTCAGAGCGCAATTATTCCATAGGAGACCGAGAGTTATTGGCCATCAAACTGGCATTGGAGGAGTGGCGTTACCTGCTCGAGGGGGCTCTTCACCCGGTAATAATTTACACTGACCACAAGAACTTGGCTTACCTCCAGCATGCCCAGAGACTTAACCCGCGCCAAGCCCGGTGGTCCTTGTTTTTTGCTCGTTTTGATTTTGTCCTTCATTTTCGCCCGGCTGACAAAAACGTCAAGGCGGACGCCTTGTCTCGATCCTTTCTGGTGTCTGATCTCGAGGAGGATCCGAAACACATCATCGATCCCGCCAGAGTAATGCAGGTGGCTCCCGTGAGTCTAAATCGTCTTCCTCCTGGTAAGACGTTCATACCAGTACCTGATCGGGAGAAGATCCTACACTGGGGTCATTCGTCTAAACTAGCTGGCCACGCCGGTCAGAAAAAGACCCTCCAGCTTATTACCCGGCACTACTGGTGGCCTAACCTGCACAAGGATGTAATTGACTTTGTTTCTGCCTGTGTGTCCTGCGCCCGCAACAAAGTTCCGAGACACCTGCCGGCCGGCCGCCTCCTACCTCTGCCAGTACCTGCTGCCCCCTGGCAGCATATAGCGATGGACTTCATAACTGATCTGCCCGTCTCTGCCGGTTGTACGGTCATTTGGGTGGTCGCTGACCGCTTTTCCAAGATGGCTCACTTCATTCCACTGCCAGGTCTTCCGTCTGCACCCGAGCTGGCTAAAGACTTTATCCGCCACATCTTCCGTCTTCATGGCCTGCCCCGTCACATCGTGTCGGATCGAGGAGTACAGTTCACTTCCCGTTTCTGGAGAGCCACTTGTAAATTGCTGGACGTCACCCTGGACTTCTCCTCCGCTTACCACCCACAGTCTAATGGTCAAGTGGAGCGGATCAATCAGAACCTGACCAGTTACCTTCGGCACTTCGTTAATGCCCACCATTCTGACTGGGTGGATCTCCTGCCATGGGCCGAATTCTCGTACAACAATCACGAGAGCGAGTCTTCCTCCAAATCCCCGTTTTTTGTAGTCTACGGTCAGCATCCTCGGATCCCGTTTCCCGTCTCCACCTCGGTGGACAATCCGGCTGCGGAATCTCTTGTTAACAAATTTTCCTCCATATGGGAGAGTACCCGGTCCGCACTCCTTCTGTCATCCGAGCGTATGAAAAGACACGCTGACAAAAAACGTCTGGACCCTCCTCAATTCCGCCCTGGGGATAAAGTCTGGCTCTCGTCCAAATATGTCCGGCTCAAGATCCCTTCCTATAAGTTAGGGCCTCGGTTCATCGGCCCACTGGAGGTCATCAGTCAGATCAACCCGGTGGCCTATAAATTGAAACTCCCGGCCAACTTACGGATCCCTAACTCCTTCCATGTGTCTCTCCTCAAACCTGTGGTGCTTAACTCTTTTTCCAAGTCTACAGGTACGCCTCCTGCTCCGGTTTCTGCTGAGGACGAGTTTGAGGTAGAGAACATTCTTGCCACCAAAAGGGTAAGAGGAAAGACCTTTTTTCTGGTAGATTGGAAGGGGTTTGGTCCTGAGGAGAGAACGTGGGAGCCCCGGGAGAACATCCATGCCCCTCTCATCCTAGCTAAATTTCTGTCTGGCCTAAAAAAGGGGGGGCCTAAAGGGGGGGGTACTGTAGTGCCGGCGTCCCTGCCCTCTGCTAGGCAGGGACGCTGCTCCTCTCACCGCTCTGCTCCGTGCCCGGCATCCTCCCCCCGCTCTGCTGTCAGCGCGCGCTCCGTCCCGGCGTCCTCCTCCTGCTCTGCTCTCAGCGCGCGCTCCTTCCCGGCCCCTGTGCTTAGGGCGCGCGCGCGCGCGCTCCCCTCCTCTTAAAGGGGCCGCGCGCGCCGCCCTAAAGAGTCCCCGGCCAATGGCCGGAGGACTTCATCATATATAAGGCACCTCCTCCAAAATGGAGGTGCCCGAGCAATGTTGTTTGCACCTGTGTCTCACCTGTGCTTCAGCCCTCAGGTCCCGTTGCCAGTTACCTGCCAGTTACCTGCCAGTTTCCTGCCAGTTTCCTGCTAGTTTACCTGCCAGTTACCTGCCTGATTCCTGCCTGAATACTTGTTACCTGTCTGCCAGTCTGAGGTCCGACGGTCTGCCTTACTACTCCTGTCAGTCTGTCTAAAGGACCAGCCTGCCCGCTCACCTGGGAGCGCATATCAGCTACCTGCCTGCTTGCCTGAGGTCCGACGGTCTGCCTTACTACTCCGGTCAGTCTGTCTATGGACCAGCTTGCCCGCTCACCTGGGAGCGCTTCTCCGTTATCTGCCTGCTTGCCAGCCCGGAGGCTCCGTTGTCACGTGCTGTGACCACCAGCTATCTCAGAGACTCTTGCCCGCTCACCTGGGAGCGCATCTCCGTTACCTGCCTGCTTGCCAGCCCGGAGGTCCCGTTGTCACGTGCGGTGACCACCAGCTATTCCAGAGACTCTTGCCCGCTCACCTGGGAGCGCTTCTCCGTTACCTACCTGCCTGCCAGCCCGGAGGTTCCGCCGTCACGTGCCGTGACCACCTGCTATTCCAGAGACTCTCGCTTGCTCACCTGGGAGCACACATCTACCATCTGCCTGCTAGCCTACCCGGAGGCTCTGCCATCACAGGTCGTACCTACCCCTTACCCAGAGACTGCCCTGATCACTTGCCGTAACTCCCTGTCCGTTCACCCAGAGACTGCCACCCGCTCCCTTACAAGGGCCGCCCCCTTGTATAGTAGCTCAGAGGTTCCGCCTCCCGGACCCGTTACACCATGTTACCTGGAGGAAATTCATTTTATCCCTCTCGGCATCCTTGGGCTTTCAGTCATAGAGGCGCAGCCAACGCAGCTTCAGTCACTGCTCAGTACATAGTGGGCTGCTTTTACCACGCCCCAGCATAGACTGACAGCCGGCTTAGCAGTGTATCAGTGCAGAGGCAGCTGTAAGTCAGTGCCAGAGCACGGGCAGTAACTGAAGCCCCACTTCTATGGCTGAAAGCAGGAGGCTTTAAAAGGAATCTGTGCAACAGTTATTTGCTACCTTTTCTGAGAGCAGAATAATCTAGGAAAAGAGAATCTTATTCCAACGATGTATCACTTAGTTTACTGGTTGCAGTAGTTGTGACAAAATCAGAGTTTTTAGAAGTAGCATGTACAGGTGCATGTCACTAAATTAGAATATCATCAAAAAGTTAATTTATTTCAGTTCTTCAATACAAAAAGTGAAACTCACATATTATTTAGAGTCATTACAAACAGAGTGATCCATTTCAAGTGTTTATTTCTGTTAATGTTGATGATTATGGCTTACAGCCAATGAAAACACAAAAGTCATTATCTCAGTAAATTAGAATACTTTATAACAACAGCTTGAAAAATGTTTTTAAAATCCAAAATGTTGTCCTACTGAAATGTATGTTCAGTGTCTGCACTCAATACTTGGTCGGGGCTCCTTTTGCATCAATTACTGCATTAATGCAGCGTGGAATGGAGGCGATCAGCCTGTGGCACAGCTGAGGTGTTATGGAAGCCCAGGTTGCTTTGATAGCAGCCTTCAGCTCGTCTGCATTGTTGGGTCTGGTGTCTCTCATCTTCCTCTTGGCAATATCCCATAGATTCTCTATGGGGTTAAGGTCAGACGAGTTTGCTCGCCAATCAAGCACAGTGATACTGTTGTTTTTAAGCCAGTTATTGGTACTTTTGGCAGTGTGGACAGGTGCCAAGTCCTGCTGAAGAATGAAATTTCCAACTCCAAAAAGCTTATCGGCAGAGGGAAGCATGAAATGCTCTAAAATGGCCTGGTAGACTGCTGGGCTGACTTTGGTCTTGATAAAACACAGTGGACCTACACCAGCAGATGACATGGCTCCCCAAACCATAACTGATTGTGGAAACTTCACACTAGACCTCAAGCAGCTTGGATTGTGTGCCTCTCCACTCTTCCTCCAGACTCTGGGACCTTGGTTTCCAAATGATAATTGGAACTCTGGGACCTTGTGGAGTGTGTCAATGACTGCATTCTGGACATCTGTCAAGTCAGCAGTTGTCCCCATGATTGTGGAGCCTACTGAAACAGACTAAGGGACCTGTTTTAAAACCTTAGGAAGCCTTTGCAGGTGTTTTTTGTTAATTGTTTTAATATACTGAGACAATGACTTTTGTGTTTTCATTGGCTGTAAGCCATAATCCTCAACATTAACAGAAATAAACACTTGAAATAGATCACTCTGTTTGTAATAATCTCTCCATATAATATATGATATATGAGTTTCACTTTTTGTATTGAAGAACTGAAATAAATTAACTTTTTCATGATATTCTAATTTAGTGAGATGCACCTGTAGCTGAGCTCAGAAAGCTAACCCCACCCACACCACAGCTCTGTGTACACTGTATATTGACAGTAAGCTGCTTTTCAGAGGAGGGGCATCTCCTAGTGATAAAACTTTCATTGCATGTAAACAACAGCTCACAGCCTAATAAATGACACATTGCTGAAATCTGTGTCTCAACCTCTAAATTATGCTGTCCTCGGATTACATAGCAAAAACCTGGTTTTCCCTTTAAGCCCTCAATTCTTTCCTTCCTTTCATTAGATGGAAAGGGGTTCTATGAACTATAGCTAGTGCTCTGTACTGTGTTTCCTGTATATCTGATATTGTACTGACATCTTGTGGCCATTTAGTATTAGTAAAATGATTCTTTGTTGTGCATAGAGTGGATGTAAAAATTCTACATACCCCTTGTGTCATGTAAAAAATCATGCCAAAAAGAATCATTTACGATTTTTTCCACCGATAAAGGCACTCATAATCTATATAAATCCATTGAGAAACAAAGTGAAATAATTTTGAGGGACAAATTAAAATAAAACTAAAATAAAGTGGTTGCATAAGTGTGAACACACTCTTATAATTGCAGATGTGGTTGTGTTAAGAATCAACCAATCACATTTAAACTCGTGTTAAAGGGGTTATCCGGTCTAAAATGATAAGTTTGCAGTCACTCTGTGTGACTGCCGACTTATGAATCCCCCCAGCGCACGCACTGTGCGCTGCGAGGATTCACTGGTTTAATAATATAATAATCTTTCTTTATATAGTGTCAACATATTCTGTAGTGCTTTACTATTCAGAGGTTCATATACAACAGTCATAAGTAACAAGTTAAAGAGCCCCAAAGGGGATAGTGTCTATAATGTCTGTAAATTGTCTGAATTGTAAAGCGCTGTGGGATATGTTGGTACTATATAAATAAAAAGATTATTATTATAAATCAAAAATAATTGCAACCCTGCTCGTAAAAGCTTACAATTTACAATGAGGTGGGGGTGACACAAAGTACAGGTGATTATTTATAATGATGGTCCAGCCATCTTGAGGGAATGATGGATAGATAAAGGCTGCATGAGCTAGTTACCAGCCAATATTTGTAGTGATTTTGGGTGCGGTGGAGAATTATGTTCAAAGAAATAGTGAACAGGCTATATATAATAAGGACTTTGATTAGAGAAAGTGATAGGCTGCCCTAAACAGATGTGTTTTTAGGGAGCGCCTAAAACTGTGTAAGTTGTGGTTCGTCTTAATTTCTCAGGGTAGAGCATTCCAGAGAATTGGTGCAACTTGGGAGAAGTCTTGGATCCAGGAGTGGGAGGTACAGATCAGTGCAAAAGTCGCTTGCGGAGCGTAGAGAATGGGTAGGCCGATACACAGAAATGAGGGAGTTGATGTAGGGGGGTGCCTCACTGTGGAGAGCTTTGTGGGTGAGAACAAGCAACTTAAATTGGATCCTATAATGTATGGGCACCCAGTGCAATGACTGGCACAGAGCAGAAGTGTCCAAGTAACAATTAGCCAGATAGATGACCCTGGCTACTGCATTACGGATGGACTGGAGAGGGGAAAGTCGAGTGAGGGGGAGGCCAATTAATAGAGAATTACAGTAGTCAAGGCAGGAACAGATCAGGGAAATAGTGAGGGTCTTTTTTGTTTCCATGGTGAGAAAGGGGCGAATTCTAGAGATGTTCTTTAGGTGCAAGCGACAAGAGCGGGCAAGAGATTGTATTTGGGAGGTGAAGGAAAGATTGGTGTCAAACACAATGCCCACACAGCGAGCCTGCTGGCTCGGCATTACTGTGGTGCCACACACAAAGAGGGAGATGTCAGATATAGGGAGGTAAGTAGACGGTGGGAGCAGAAGAAGTTCAGTTTGGGAAAGGATGAGTTTCAGATAGAGAGCGGACATGATGTTGGAAACTGCGGACAGTCATTCACTGGTGTTCTGTAGTACAGCGGGGTTAAGGTCAGGGGATGAAGTGTAAACTTGTGTGTCATCAGCATAAAGATGCTATTGAAAGCCAAATTTGCTTATGGTCTGTCCAATTGGGGCCGTGAAGAGAGCGCAGAGGGCCAAGGACTGGCCCGTGAAGGACCCTATTAGTGAGAGGAAGAGGTGAAGAAGTGGAGCCAGCAAATGATGCACTTAAGGAGCAGTCAGAAAGATAGGAGGAGAACCGGAGAGAGCAGTGTCCTTTATGCTGATTGAGTGGAGCATAGAGAGTAGTAGATGGTGGTCAACAGTGTCAAATGCTGCAGAGAGTTCAAGAAGAATGAGCAGAGAGTTATCACCATTATGTTTTGCTATTAAAAGGTCATTGGTCACTTTGATAAGTGCAGTTTCTATAGAATGTAGATAGCAGAAACCAGACTGTGATGGATCTAGAAAAGAGTGAGTGGAGAGGTAATGGGTAAAGCGGGAGTAGACCAGGCTTCTTTTTATTCCCATAATTTCTCTCTAGCTGTGTCCAACTATGATATAGCTGACCGTGAGCTTCTGGCTGTTAAAAGAACCTTTGAGGAATGGAGACACTGCATGGACGGGGCTAGACATAAAGTAACGGTCTTTATCAATCATAAAAACCTGTTGTATGTTGATGGTGCTAAGTGTGTAAACACCAGACAGGCTCAGTGGGCATTATTTTTGCCCAGTTTGATTTTACTGTGACTTATCTCCCTGGATCTAAGAATGTTATGGCTCACGAAAGTCCCATTAAGATTCTTAGTGAGGGGGTGGTGGTGGTGGGTGCTCTGGGGATAGATCTCAGACAGCGCATTCAGGATGCTCACGATAGTGTGCCAGAGGACTTGCCTTTAAACAAACTTTTTGTACCGTCCTCTTTACGTACAGATCTTTTTAATGAAGTGCAGGATTCTTTTTTGGCTGGGCATCTGGGTTCTTCTACCACTTGTAGATTTTTTTGAAGGTCCTTTTGGTTGATGAGTATGTCCGTAAATGCCGAGTCTGTGCCAGGGCTAAAGCCTCTTGTCAGGCCACAGCCGGTTGGCCTAAAGAGGTTCCGTCACAGCCTTGGACCCACTTGCCCATGGACTTTGTCACTGATTTGCCTAATTCTGATGGTAATGCTTTGGTGTGGGGGTGGTTGACTGTTACAGCAAAATAGTTCATTTGGTTCCACTTCAAAAGTTACCTACTGCTAAGAGCTTAGCTACGTTGTTCATTTCTCATCTCATTAAATTACATAGTGTTACCAGGAACATTATTTCCAATAGAGGGGTACAATTTTTGGCTAGCTTTTGGTGTAGTTTTTGCTCCGGATTGGGTATCAAACTGTCTTTTTCCTCAGGTCATCATCCCAAGACTAATAGACAGACAGAGTATGAACCAAAGGTAGAGCAGTATGTGATGTGTTTTGTTTCATCTAATCAGGAAGACTGGGTGGAATATCTGCCCCTTGCTGAGTTTGTTCTAAATAACCGTAGCTCTACAGCTACCGGGACCTCGCCTTTTTTTGCTGTGGGGGTTTTCATCCAGAATTTGGGATTTTTTTTCAGGTTAGCAATCCTCTGTGCCAGAGGAGGAGAGATTTTCTTCCCAATTGATTAAAGTCTAGAGGGAGGTATAAGGCTATGTGCCCACGATGCAGAAATGCTCCGGATTTTTCCTGAGCGTTTCTGCATCTCCCTGGCAGAAAAAACGCATGCGGATTGTACATTCATTTTTCCTGCCAGAGACATGCAGATGTTAAGCGTTCTTCACATGCATTTCCGCATGCGGCATGGGAGGACGAGCGCAGCGGGGTAAGTATAATATTTATTTTTTATTTTATTATTTTTTTCATAGGTTCTATGGTACCCGGGTCCAGAGGAGAGTCTCCTGTCCTCCACACCCGGGTACCATCCGCACATTGGAACGTATGGATTCCGCATCTACAGATGCAGTGATGCGGAATCCATGCCTTCCAATGCACGTCAATGGCGGCCAAAACGCAGCGCTTCCTCAAAATAATTAGTAGTGCTGTGTTTTTTTCCGCAATGATAATCCGCAGCGGAAATTTCCGCAGCATGTGCACAGCACATGCGGATTATCATTTGGGAACATGGCCGGCCTTCTACCATGCGTTTTTTAAGCGTTTCTGCAGCATTTTTGCCGCTGCAGAAACGCTTAAAAAACGCATCGTGGGCATACAGCCTTAGGGATCTTTTGATAACTAGTGACTGGGCAAACTGCTGACATAGGAAAGCCCCTGTCTTTAGGGTGGGGGAGTTTGTGTGGTTGTTTAAAAAAATCTACGTCTCAAAGTGGCACCTAAGAATTTTGCTCAAAAATTTGTAGGTCCTTATAAGATTATTAAAGTTTTAAATCCCTTGACGGATAAACTTCAACTCATTGTAGCTTGGGACATCAATAACTCCTATCATTCTTCCCTTTTAAAAAAAATTTGAAGGGACATCTGGTCCTCGTGACATAATTGAGGTGGATATGGAAGAGGATCGGGAATATGAGGTAGAGCAAGTTTTGGGTTCTAGGTGGGTCCTGCGCCGTTTACAGTATCTCGTCAAGTGGAAGGCTTATGGTCCTAAAGATAACTTCTGGGTTAATTCTGAGGATCTTCATGTGGATCGCGTGTAAGAGAGTTCCATCAGCGACGTCAGCTGATAGGGGCTTGTGAGGGTCCGATGGCCCCTCATAGAAGGGGACGGGTACTGTCAAGGCTCATTTTTTTGTTTTCCTTTCCTTGGTTTGCTTCTTTTCAGGTGTTCAGCTTTCGAGAGTGCAGGTGCATTTATACGGAGACTTGATTACACACAGGTGGATTCTATTTATCATTACCAGTCATTTAGGACAACATTGGATCATTCAGAGATCCTCATTGAACTTCTGGAGTGAGTTTTCTGCACTAAAAGTAAAGGGGCCGAATAATATTGCACGCCCCACTTTTCAGTTTTTAATTTGTTAAAGAAGTTTAAAAAATCCAATAAATTTCGATCCACTTCACGATTGTGTCCCACTTATTGTTGATTCTTCCCCGAAAAATTTGAATTTTATATCTTTATGTTTGAAGCCAGAAATGTGGCAAAAGGTAGAAAAGTTCAAGGGGGCCAAATACTTTCACAATGCACTGTAAATGTATGACCGGGCAGGTCAGGGATATGACAAATTGTGCCATTACTTCTGGAAATGGGCCAATTGGAATAGGTTTGGTGAAAGTGTGTTTGTTAGGTCTGCCATCTACACCGATCAATATTAGATTGTCGTTAGAAAATTGGACTTGGTCAGTTCAGTGGATTGATTTTAAAATGGAGTTGGCCGCCCCAGTGTCTACCATGAACTTTACCGGATGGATTCCCTTCCACTGGGAGAACTACAGATGAACAGAGCCCAGGGGTGATTACGGGCATCACGATGGCAGACTCTGGTTGGCCTTCCTTTCAGAACGGGCGGTCCTGGGGAACATTTTCTCGTGACAAGTCCCGTGGGCCGGGTATCCTATTTCTGAATACGGGGACTTGTGTGGTGCACTGACCAGCAGGGGTGTGACAGTCCCTCTGGAAGTGTCCTGCTCGGCCACACCTCCAACACTGAAGACTGGAATTCACTACTGGTCTTCTCTCGGGATACATTACTTGCTGATCAGGTACCACCATGGGGTAATAGTGGAGCTGTAAGGGAGGAGGAGGATACCAGGGGAGCAAGGGGGGATACTGTGCTATGGGTACTGCGGGTGCAGCAACTACCATTGTACTGATTGTGGGGAGATCTTGGAGATAGAGGAATACTGGAGGAGACCAGATATCGGGTTTGATTGTGGGTTTGATTAATTGAGTAGCATAATCAACAAGAACCCTGTTGATGGCCAAGAGTCTTATCTCTCTCAATTTAGTTGGATGCATGTCAATA